>NC_143558.1:38890000-39217500 GCF_054136105.1 Typopeltis vanoorti | reverse complement strand
ATAAAAAATTACCTCATTTGACGCAATGGTAGTGCCAGAAAGCGTCATGAGCGATAATACGGTGTAAACGAACCGTCATGCAGGTGGATAGAGTTTTATTAGGCCTTCTACACGTCATTATTTATTGAAACAAAGTAGGTAACAGTAAGAAAAGATAAAAACAATGAAAAACTAATTAAAAGTTAATTTAAATAAAATTCGTCATCTAACTAAAGCAGAAATTCTGTGGTGCCCCCTCTTTCCATGATGCTCTAAGCACGTGCTTATTTTGCTTAATGGTTAATCCAGCTCTGCCTGTAGGTTTTGATTGTGGGGACATTCCAAACACACACACACATAGGCCTGTCGTGGACACATAGGCAACTTAGGGCGGCCCTCCAACCAGTATTACATGTCACATCCACAACATTTTGAGGGAAACTCGAAGATTCAGGTGTAAGCCGAAAATTAAATTATTCATATGATTTTGCCTGTGATATGTTCTGTGGTTGAGCATGCGATTTTGTGATTTTAGCACGTTGGCGACAACGGAGGACAGCATATCGAACATGTTATGTAACCACACAACGCGCCGTGAGTATCCTACGTTTTGTAACGTTTTGAATACCTAGTACGTATTGCAGCGCCATATTCGTAGCCGTAGTGGCAATTTTTAGAAATAAAGTTGGTTTTTGTTCCGAATAATATCCCATTGCCGCGCACATCATCATGTTAAATATTAAATCGTTCTTCTGAGTAGTTACCCAATTACAGCGTTTCGAAATATGAACTTTAATTATAATCACTGTGTATAATAAGTAAGTGTCCCTTTATTTTCTCAGATTGAGTTATTTTAACCTAATGACTAAATAAGTATTATTTTATAAAATTATGAATAAAATAAACTGTAATCCGGAAAAAAATAAATTAAATTAAACGCTTCGAATACTCTTGCCACATGCTAAACCCTATGAATATGCATCGTTGCTCTCTGGAATTTTATCTGACGGTTTCAGTAACAAACACCACAATCTTGTTTTTCATTGGTTCACCAGCCCCTTAAATCTTCGCAATCTGACGGATCGTGTCTTGATTTCAGCACCGCCGTTGATCTTTTGCTGAATGCTGCCAACGGGTGACTCGTGAACGTTCGTTCGCTTTGCAATAATATCTACGAAATTGCCTTCCGACAGACGTATAGCTCTGCACATCGAATCCTAGTTTCTCCTTATGATTTTCTTTGTTGTTTTCGTGAATCTTGAATACTTTCTTGTAGACAGTCGATCTGAACTCACTAGTGTCGAAGATGTATCGTGTTGATGCGACAGAAATACAACATTCTTGTATCAGTGCAAAGTTCAATTTGTTCAGCGTTGTGAGCAAGTACCTTAAACCTCAATCCTTTAATTGAATTCACTTTTATAGTTTCTGTGAATAATTGTTGTTTTTCATCTTTGAAGACTCAAATTCTGTCACTTGGAAAAAGAAAAATATTTCTCATTGACAGGTTATTCCAATGCTAGCCTAACTTACTCGATAAATACTACAGTTCTCCCTTTTTTGTATTTTTGCATGTGCTATCACTGAAATATTCCTCTTTCTTATAGATTTTATCCAAACTACAAATTTTTTCCGTAAAATAATTATTTCCATTTAAAGTAATGTGCACATCATTAAAAAATTACTTATCAAAGAAAAAATCGTTTATCCTTTAGTTGACCATTAGTGACAAAACAGACTACATTATTGAATGCTAAAATTATATTTCAAATGAAGTTACGTAAATTATAACCGAAAAAACGTCCCTCGCTCATTAAATTTGTTTTCAGTCATAAAAATGATTGCATCCTTCTCTCATCCGTCTTTAAATCGCTAAGCTTTGCGTTTAAAACCCATTCCTGTTGCTTCGTTAGGGACGTAACGGAGATGGTTTGAAAGAAATGGGAGGTAACTCTTCTTAGAATAACCACGGGGTGGTCGAGAATATTTTAAGCAAATATAATTACCTTTAATTCTTCGGATTATTATTATTTTTCCCTTTCTTCTGAACAGATTAACTTAAAGCATGCAACTAACTGATATAGTAAATTCTTTCGCCGTATGATGAGTATTCCAATGAATTAACCGATAACAATACACATGTTCTCGGTATTAAACCTTGTTAATTCCTTTCTGATCTCGACCATTATTTTCTGGGGTTTTTTTATTATTTATTTCATTACCAATTTTAGGCTACTGAATTTTATATAGAAAATATACATAAAATATGCTTAATATTTTAACGTGCATATATCTTGACCTAACAGCAAACAGCCAAAGAGAAATTTGCTTTGAACAGATTATTGAACCGTGCTGTACATAATAGCTACACGGCAGTATAATAACATTAACCTAAAGTGCTACTGGCCTCCCTCCGACGGACTTTTAACTTTACTTACCTTAGGTAGAAGATGATTTTCATCAACTGCTGGTGTGACACCACCACCGTCATCGTCCTGTTTCTTGGAAGCCTACAGTGGTTTTTAAAATGACCAGGTTTGGTCTCTAGAGTAGATTTCCGAATTATTTAACCCATATCCGACTACTCCCCCATGATCCGAATACTTAGCTTCGTGAAATTATTTTGTCTTGGCTGCATTCGCTACGGGAAGAGAGCATGAAAGGTGTGGAAGTAGGTTCTCCCTCCCAGTGGCGGGACCAGGATACCTTCTAAGTTCACCTTACGCTGTGTTCTCCCTTCTATGGCTAGCGGTTCCACTAGGAGTTCCATTGCTTCAAGTTCAATTCAGCTTGTTTGGTTGGCCGAGTAGTTAACGACTTTTCTGCTTTCCAACCAAAAGGCTGCCTGCGGGTTCGAATCTTTTTGATTCGAACCCGAATTCTCTGGTGTGAGACCCTTCCTACATGGTATTGGAGGCCTGGAGTTTCTGGAAAAGTTCTATGTTTAGTCCCTGGGTTTCTCAATTATTTTAAAAATTATTAAAAATAATAAAAATAAATAAAATTTACTACAAAAAAAAATAGTCCACCGACAATACTAATGCACTATAGCTTTACAACCTTTCGTGGGTAGGAATCATAAAAAAAATGAGAACCTTCTCTTGCACACAGACGGACCATGGAGCCACCACCGCCTCTTGCGATTGAAAGATATCTCCACCTTAATCAAGAGGAAAGTCAGTCGCGGGAGCGGTGTTCCAGTTTCTGGCCGATGCATTAAAAACAATCTGCCTGTCTCCACTCTGTACGAAGACCGCTCTTTGAAGCTGTACAAGAACGGTCTTCGTCACTGAGGACGACTATGCTGAGAAAGTATTCATTCTTCTCTCTCTCTCTCTCTCTCTCTATAAATTCCGAACACAACTTCAATCTCTCTCTCGATATAGCATCCCTAGACCTGCAGAAGACCATTGACAGTGTTTCTCTTCCAGCCGTACTTAGTGTTCTGTTTATTGCAACATGTCGAGAATATTTCCTTGCCTATGTTTCGGAGAATTATTCCACATATTCCATTACTATTATGCTGGGTTCCAAATTCACGTCCATTCTAACACTCAGATGTGCGCCAGGGCGACCCTCTCTCTTTTTCATCACCTTGTTTCTGCTGTTGTGTCATTAACGTGTTTCTACTCTCTCTCTCACTGGATACAGCCACTGTTAATGCCGTGACATTCACCAATGATCTTATGCTCATAAGATCATTGGAGAATAATCTTAGCATCTACTAGAAAATGCCTCAAGTATTCTTTAATCGCTACTTAGGCCTAAATATCAATGCATCAAAGTCGAGAACGCTTTCTTTACTCCCATCCGATAGAGATAAGAAATTGAATGTTGAGAACTTTGCATTTCCTTTGCACGGCTTGTCATTGCCTTCTTTCACATTCTTGAATGAGTGGAGATAACTAGGTGTTCTCTTTTCTCCGACATATCCCTCCTCTGTGCCATCCACATCTTGGTTTTTTCTTGATTACTCCCGCCTCATGATATGCCATTCACATTGAAAAACCTGTCATCTTACGCTAGATCTCACGATTCCCTCATTACGATGGTTAGCGTTTGGTTATATCAATCCAGACTTTTTTTTAAAAAAAATGTATGTCTCGTTACTTCTAGGACTACATTATTAAAGATGATTATCGACGTACCCTTGGATAGATGCTTGGAAGGAGAAGGAGATACTGATTACGACTGCATCGGCTGAACAAAGGAAATGACCTTTAATGGTGCATCATTCAGCTGAATGGGATGCATTAAAATTTTTAACATGTTTCCTCCTAACATCAATATATCAGGGATGAGACTTGTCTCCTGCATGGATGTGAATATACGGATTTAATTAAGACGAGAATCAATATTTTGCAGACTCGAACGCGTATAACTCGGGACAGATGATGATGCAGAGCAGGCACGCTCTCACAGTAAAGAAACTTTGGCTCATGTTGATCATTGGTTGATATTTCATGCAAAGAGTACGTGTATGAAGAGAGAGTGAGAGTCAGGGATAGTTTAAAGAATAAAGGTTGGAAACAGCGGTAGAACTCCATCGAACTAACATCGATTTGAGGAAGTCTGACCTTATAGTAAGGATAGATTAATTAATCTTTATAAGTCCTTGGTGTCGGGCGACCACTCACTACCCTCCATTGTAAGAAAGTTACTTACTGTATTGTAAACCAAGAGTTGGTGCGTTTGCTTCAAGAATAAGACCACATCGGACCAAATTTACTTCCAGGATTGTATCCTTTAGAGATATGCAACGTCATATGAGACTAAGCTTTGGCCTCTCTTGGAGGGTTTTCAAGATACTTTCTTTGTACTACTCTCCAGAGAATGCCTCTTGATTCGTCAGGAGTGACTGGAGCTTGATGGCACAGGATATTGCTGTGGCTTAGGTCTCTTCGAGCCTAAGAATAGGGCCATTGCATGTAGAAATATTTTCAGTACGAAGATATTATAATAAATATAAAGTAAAAACACAAATTTTTGTGGGTGGAATTAA
This sequence comes from Typopeltis vanoorti, assembly GCF_054136105.1. Taxonomy (NCBI): domain Eukaryota; kingdom Metazoa; phylum Arthropoda; class Arachnida; order Uropygi; family Thelyphonidae; genus Typopeltis; species Typopeltis vanoorti. The sequence continues at coordinate 39,212,519 of NC_143558.1, read as the reverse complement.
CATCAAAAAAGAATACAGAAATATTACCAGTTTCCTTTTCGGTAATTTCCTTTTCAGGCGTTGTACTCACATTTGGCATTTAAGGTGCTATTTACCTTTAACTTGTTATTTACCTTTAAAAATGGTGCGCAAATTCTCTAATGTCTTTAAATTGTATTTGTCGAAGTTTAGTGTGATTTCGCAACTAGCTATTATAAAATACCAGTACGCATCCTACATTTAATGTACACAATTCTGTGCATACTGCATGAATAAAGTATTATCTCTCTCTCTCTCTCTCTCTCTCTCTCTCTCTCTCTCTCTCTCTCTCTCTCTCTCAATGAATACATTAATATAGTATTCATTGAAAACTGCTTAGAACTGTGCTAAGAAATATGTTATGAAATGCGGAAGTGAAAAGTGTGCTGCCATCTATCGCTCAAAATATATACTAAAATTAACAAATGTACAGTAGCTTGTAAATAGTTATTCTCTCTCTCTCTCTCTCTCCCCACACACCCACACATCAAAATTGCTTCTAAGGCATAAAGCTGTCAGTTTGATTTTAGTTAGTTTATTTTTATATTTTGAGAAATGACATGAAAATAATTATGCATTGTGTGCTGAAAGTCGTTTTTTTTCTTTTTCCCTATCGAAAGTGAATAGATACAGAAAAAGATCCCGTGACCTTAGTCAAGAACCTCTGAGTAACCCGGAAGTTCAGCTGACCCGACTCCGCCAGACTACAGGAGGCATGGTGACTGAATACAACCCAAATTACGAATTCGGAGGCAGCACGTGCACCATTCAAGACCTGCGTGAAGTATCCCGGGAGAATCTCACCTTGGTGAAGTAGGTCATTCAACTGGCAGTAAGTCTGTACATGTGTTCACTCAATCTTCGCACAACAAAAAAATTCATAAATCTTTCCCATCATTTGGAATAAAAAAAATTTTAAAAATGTAAAAATGTCATATCAGAGGATCGAGTAATCTAGTCAAATCTTGATTTTATGAAGTTTGACTGACTGTGCTCTAGTGGTCTATAATGGATCGTATTAATTATATTATCCATCCGTAATGCAGTCTGTAATTCACGATCTCCTCTCGATTAGAAGGATTTGGATTCAAATTCAAAAAGAAGACTGCATGGAACACTCTAATCTTTACTCTGATTTGCTGGTTTCATATCATCACCTAAAAAAAGCCCAGAAAAATGCAAGCATTGTGATTTTTGCCCCTCGTTTTGGAACTTTTTCTTGACGAGACATTTTTCCATTTTAAACTCTGCCATGGTTCTCATGCTCGTAATGAATACACGTTTCTCATCGGAGACAAGAGTACTCAGGAAGAAGTTACCTTTCTCACGATGTTTCTGCTCAGGCCCATCCGTGAAATGCTTAGGGGCCAATCTGGCACATATCCTATGATGGATTGTTTGTTTGGATCAAGAGAAGCAGTTAAAACTATGAGGCCGGTGTATTTTATCTATAAATTGCATATGTTCTCCTGGACAGTTTCCCTGTTTTGTGGGATGAAAATCCCTAATTTCCTGGAGGAGGAACCCTTCTATCCTCATATGAGACCCACTAACTCATCTTTGGATGAAAAGTCCTGATAAAGGTTCTTTGCATCCTAGATATGATTCGAACTCAGGTCTTTCTATTCTATGGATGCTATTTTTTTGTGGACGGCCCGACATTTTCTTGTCATCAAGAATAAGTGCAAGGTTTTTTTTTTTCTCAGTGCTTCCATAGCCAATATTGTATATATCTTAATTGTTTTTCTTTAGTGATGACGGTTTGGTTCTTCTGAAGAGAGAGAGAGAGATGTATCAAGTGATGTATGCATTTCATCTTGCCAAAATATGTTCCCTTAATGCTACCCCTTCAAGCCACAAAAATCATATTACTGCAAGCTGTGCCTCTTTGTTGCTTACAATCAGCAGATTGTCCATAATTACGTGGGCAATCTATCACCTAAATCAATCAAGATCGCATACATCATTTAAACAGTAAAATTTTATATTTACGGATGTGTGCGCATTCCGGCATCAAGAGGAAAGCAAAGATGAGTAAATAAATAAAACTATGTTAAATGTGCAACCTCGTGGTCACTTTCATGACTAGGATTGAACTTCTAGTTGTCGACCTTTATCGCAAATACGTTTTTTACTCTGCGGGTAAAGCGGAAAATATTGCAGTCGTTTTCTGACTTACCGTGGTGTTTGTTGTTGTTGAGGCAACCTTACCTTATCCAAAAAAAAAAAAAAAAAAATTGCTGTTTTCTACAAATTCCATTTGGAGTTTGCAATAAACCTGTATGGATGAAACTTTGCATCAGTTGCTAAGCAAGTAATGCAAATGAGAGAAAGCAATCTTTATAAACTCAAGAAGCTAAGCTCGTCCACAGAAGTTTTTTAGAAATATCCTATCTTATGCAGCATTCGAATCCACAATCCTTGCAGCAAACAAGCTTTCACAGACTAAGCTAACATCAGTCTCATACATACGATGTAATGGAGTATGCAAATATGAGTTTTTTTGGTGTATCCCAGTTTCGAGATTTGAAATTATGGTAACTCTGTTGTTAAATAATCATGAATACGATGAAAGAATGTAACAATGACACTCCCTGCAGGATAAAAACGCCTCTTCGTAAGAAAACAAAAACGTATAAAAATTCAGAAAACAAAAAACAAAATCCAGAATTAGAAATCAGGGATATTTTCAAGGTGTTTGCTTCCTTTTGAAAGAATCAGCGGAATAATATATCCATTCCTCCATAAGGACAAAGAAGAGAGAGAGAGAAAGAGAGACAGAGAGAGCAACTGAAGAGAGAAGGAATCGATATGCAGCTTACCTTTACAAACAAATATAGACCATGCTATTATGAACTAGCTTCACTGCTGTTAATGGTGGATTATTTCTCAATAAATGAGGTGATTAATATATTTGTGTTTGCTTACACAACGAGTCATCACACGCTGCAAGGTTGTACGTGCACCGCGAGGATAACAGTATTGCGTTCCTCGAAATGGAAATGTTGCAGGATAGACTTTATTTACTAAAGTATAAAAGGAATGCCTTCATCCTAGAAAATTAAACGTAATAGAGGTCCACGGAGTTGGAGCTCATATACAATTTCAAATAACGAATTCATTAAAGGCTTCAATAAGAAGGTTTATTTTTGATTTTTTTATTGTAACAAATAATGAATTCCAGCAAGGGCAAGTATTTCATCTACTGCAATATCGATCACCTCTTATAATTGGAGTAATACCTAACTCTCCATTTCTTTTTTGTCGTCTCAAACTTTCCACACAAAGCCGAATGTGAATGTATGAAGATAGATTTGATTTTCATGCATTTTAAACGCCACTACATGAAAATCCAAATTGTATGCAAATAAGTTTACTTTAGATCAGACGTCTCCAAACTTTTCTGTCTAGTTGAGCTAAATGGTAGATTTTTTTATGATACTTGATTGGTATTCCCAGTTGCAGAATTCTAATTCAGTTTAGAAATTACATGTAATTTGTAGAGCGAATTAATCACAAAACTAAGCTTAGATCTGCACTAAATCTTTATGTTTTAAATTTACATGGAAAATATACAGAATATACAGGAAATATTTGAAAACAGCTATCAAGGATAAAATTCGGGCTTACAGCCACTTAGTTGGAAAGGGGATACTTTGTCCACTCGGAAAAATAGATCTTTAAATTTTATGGCAATAACATTTATAAAATTCTTCCCCGTTACGCATAATTCTTGTAACTTCCTGATTCTTTCTTCAGCACATAATTTGGAGAATAGAAAGTTCAATCCATATACGAGGTAAGCGTCGAAAGCATTACAGGAATATCAATACTGGAAGTGTAATGAAAAAAATATATATTTAATACATACGGAGCGCGGTGATGATGGTGTTATAAAACAAAATTTCCTTACAACCCCAATCAATTAATAACTTTTAGGGTTACCGATCTATATGAAAATCACTAGAAGCGCTCAAGAGCTTTTTTCTCAACTATTGAAATTTATTTCTGTACGACCGTCTTGGTGGTAATACAAATGCCCACATGATGTTACTGTTAAAGAAAATACGACTGTGAATATCAGTGATATTCCAAGTAACAGGGTAGAAAATATCTATGGAGAAACACGAGCTGATTGTGCCTAAAAGTAAAATTATCCGTGATGATCAATAGCGAGAAAATATCAGTACGAAATGAATTTTTCTACATTCCATCGAGCTGATTTTATTCTCCTTCTTCTCGTCGATTATCATAGTTCTAATATCAGCTAACATAATGTAATAAAGTGTAAAAAACATCTCACACTGCACAAAATGCTGGCGGCGCAATTATAGTGTTGAGAATGTTCGCATAACATGAATTAGGCTTACTTGATTCCCCTGAAGTAACATTAAATTGCTGCCTCGTATCAATATTTACAATGAGGTATACCATTTAATCTTACATACTGCATACATATTTAAAACGATAAGCTATTTATTCATGAGTGCTTCTAATCTGCTTGTCGGTGGTTTCTGAAACAAAGTGGTGAAATCAAATATACTTCCTTTCCACTACAGATCGCAGCCCAGCTGAGAATATTTATAGGATACATTAGAACCATATATAGATGCATATAGTTGCATTTTCCACATCACTAGAGGATCCTGGATGTCGTTCTAGCTGGCACAACGCAGATAGTGTCTCAATATTTTCAAATACTCGCTATTGAAATCGAATAGCAGTGTGAATGTTCGTTTAATAATGAGTTTAATCGACTGCCATAACCCGGCTTATCGGAAGCCTCGAAATGGCTTGAAAAAAAACGAAGCTCAAAAAATAAATTTTTTGTTTGATAACATTTCCAAATTATATAAACACCATAAGTCACCCAAAAAAACTAGACGTGCTAGTTCTGAAATAATTGACAGGTGAAATTATCCTTAAAAAATATGCGACATGACGATTGGTATAAAACCTATTATAGGTTCTTTGAATGTTTTGTATCCTATTTCATGCGTTCTCACCAAAGTGGTAGAGTGGCGAGCTACAGTAAATGAGCAGTGGTCATTGTCTTCGAGGTGATGGTTGGATAAATTACATACTAAAAGTTATGGGAAGGAGAACGTTTACCTAATGACCAATGTTATACGGGATATCATCTGACCTTACATCTGCAAGGGCCATATTTCGATTGTAGTAGCACTATATCAGTTTTCCATCAAACTGGCAGGGTTTCAAATAAATGGGCCATTTGAGGTGAGGTTACTTTGAATCCGCATTACCAAAATTGCAAATAACTGTTAATAGAAATTAGAGCTTTAGTAGCGACCATTTAGTTGAAAATATCAGTCTAGGATTCCGAAACCTTTAATAAAATCTTTACAACTTATGCTGAGTCATCCAGTCTTATAAAAAGAGGTGGTAGATTTTTTTATCTTGGAAACGGAAACTGTGGACTTTCATCTCGCAAATTAAGCAAACTGGCGAAATAAGATGCACCATACTGAAAAACATGACATGCTGTGTGGATAAGGATTAACCATCCTCCCCTTAGCTTCATATAAATCTAACTAATGCAAGGGGAGGATGGTTAATCCTTATCCACACAGCATGTCATCAAAAAATATCCTGGATTTTTTTGTTATCAAAAAAATCCAGGATACCAAGGCTCGATTTGGGCTATAGAGCCATAGGGGAAGAGGAGAAGAAGCTACTTGGCCTCGACAAAGTCTAACATGTTAAGTACAGTATAAGACGTGATGAGATTAATATCCTAAATCATAAATAAATTATTTATATTACACCATTTCTATATGTTTCACTGTTCAGCAGGTGAAACATATCAGCAGCAAACTTTGACCTTCATTCCTTTATATGTTTTGTGCTTATTTCATTTTACAAGTTATTTCGACATATTGTTGGAGAAAATTAACTAAATTATTATTAATTTAATTATTAGAGCTCTGGGCCAAGGAGCCTTCGGAGAGGTTTACCAGGGATTTCTGTCGAACATGACAGGAGAGCCCTGCGAACTCCCCGTAGCAGTAAAGGTATGTACAAATGTTTCTGGTGACATTTTTATTATGGTAGAATCAGCTTGTCTGCAGATCTGCGATTAGGTGTACATTTTTCCTTTTGTTTTCCCTCATAAACCTAATAAGATCAAAGAAAACACATGAATCTACGTTATATACTTACTCTTCTCCTTCTAATGATCCAAAGATTTAAACTAATAATGGAGAGATTCTGTTGATCATCACAGCTAAGTCTTAAAACATTAGAAATGCAATGCACTTCAATAACTTTAAATCAGTGTGTTTATTACTAATAAATGCAATGTACTAATTAAATTATAATCGTAAATCACGTAAGCGTTCATGAGACCTACGAAAATATCCAGGAGATTGCCATTTCCACTTATATAGTCATCGAAATGTCACGAAAATGCAAACTACCATCAGTTACGATAGTAGTTCCGTGATGTATTCACTCTTATCAGGTGCGCGCTTTTAAAAGCTGCAAAAGCCAGTTTTAGTTGAATTAAAATGTTGCTTTATTACTTCAATTCATCATACATTAACATTTTGAATTTTACAACCGAAAGAAAGCTATCTGTTAAATCAGCTGATTCCTCTTTTGTTTCTCTGATGGAATTAGTTGCAGAGTATTTAAAATAAAGGACAAATTCTGTCCTTATCTTGCATGCTATATGATGCACTCAACCTCAGTGATGACGAGACATGACGATCTACTGTTTACCGATTACAAAAAAAACAATCAGTAAGCTTAATGTTCGTGAGTTCTAGACAGGACTCTAACCTACCAAAGGAAATTTTTATTTTTTTTAACAGTGCTGTGAAAGTATAGCTCATTACAGCACTATTCATAAGGCCGTTTATTGTACACTGAACTTTCTTTCATACAAAGAACGAAAGAAATATCTGGGAAAATGCAGTTATTTAAGGATTTTTTTTTTTTTTGTTTCCTTAAAATATGTTCTTTGAGAACTGATTCGTTAGGACTTCAGTTCAGTGTTTCTTAAACTGGGTTCCCCAGAGCATACAGACATTTATAAATTGTATTAGATGTAAGTCTAATAATTTTGTAAATAATTTAATTTTATTAAATTGACTTATTTCTATAACAGTTATGTTACTTTATTATTTGTAATATTATGTATCATATGTTTTGATTAAAATATTTTGCACATAAAATTCCTTTGTCATAATTGGTTTTGGATATGCCAGCCTGGCTGGCCGAGTGGTTAATGTATCCGCTCTCCACCGAAAAGGCTGTGAGTTCGAATCCCACTGTGGGCATGGATGTTTGTGATTGTGGAAATACCAGTGGTGGTGGTCGATGGTAGATGGCGTTGGTGTAGCAGCGGTCAGCTTGTGGATAGAGTTGTTGGAGACAGAGCTCTAAAGCAGGTGTCTATGATGAGTCTATGGGCTCCCTGGAGGTGTCAAGTAATAATATTTTTATATGAAAATTTTCATAAGGAATACCCGAAAAATAAATAACTTTATGTGGGGTTCTGCAATCTCAAACAAATTAGGAAACTGCTGTAGGTAATGGTGCAGACCTACGTTACCACTGCAACAATTGAATTTTCGTGTCTGGAACTAAATTTAGTTTGAACTATTTCATCCCGAATTATACATAATATACTTCGCGATGAAATAGTTCAAATTCCACTAACTAGAGGAACCTTTTCTAAGTCACCATATAGTGGTGACTTACAACGAGCGATAAAAATCACCTACAGTCTAAAGACATTCCCAAATAACAACACACAATCGGATTTCAATCCATAGGTTGGAGAGCGGAAGTGCTACTACTCCACCAGCTAGGCTGTCAAATTATTTAATTGTGGAGACTTATTCTTTTGAACTAATCAGTCAACTGCCGTCCTCTTTCATATCCCTAGTAGCGAACATTTATCACCTAATTACTTGTAATCTATCTAACGCATGAGTTGCACTACATTATAATAACTCAAATATAACAAGCCAAATGATTGGTAGAGCCTCTGCTACCAATGGCTCGCAAAAAGGTAAGCAAGTTTGAGCGCAGTTAGTGGTCGGAAGGAGTAGATCATTCGATGCTGTTTGCACACTCTTCCTCGATGAGTCTTTGGACTCCCTGAAGGTATCACATAATAATAATATTCTATAGCTATAATATATATGTGCCTTTAGTAGGGTATATATTTGATATATCGACTGCATACTATTACGCATGCGTGTGCTATGGACGAATATTTTTGCGGAATAAGTTTTTATCCTGCTAATTTACATACTAAAATTTCTATTTTAGTTCGAATAGATTAATTTTTTTTGTTTTAATTTTAGAAGTTTTAAAACTTCATTTACAGCTGATATTAGGAATTTTTGCTGTAACATTATAAAATAAAATTTTGATATTCTGAAAGTTTAAAATGAATATAATATTTATATAATTTTCTTTCGTTTTTTTTTTTAATTTATTTTATTTTATTTTTATTTTTTTATCAGACACTACCAGAGCTATCATCTAGTCAAGCAGAAATCGATTTTCTAATGGAAGCATTAATAATGAGGTAAGAAAATAAGCAATCTTTTCAAAACGTCCATCGCTAATTATTGCTAACCATTAAAGTGTCCTAGCTAACGTGAAACGACTTCAAAATTACTGTACAATAGCGTTTACCTACCTTTCGTTGATTAATTTAAATTTTCACCACTAGATGGAAGCACTTACATATTTTGTTCAGAATTATACAGCAATCCCTCGATTAGTGCGCCTAATGCGTTCTTTAAAACAGGCGCATTAATCGAAATACACTAATCGAATATAATAACCTATGGGAAAATGTATAATTCGTTCCTCGGCTTTCTTTTTTTGACCCTTAATTTTTTTTTATAAAATAATTAGGGTATGTCTCAGGATCTAGTTAAAGGAAAACCATGAAGCTGAAAGACAATAAAACATATTTAGAATATAAATTTTATTATTCTACTTCTTAACAAGGAATTGAGCTAACGTAGATTGGAGGGCATTTTGTTTCTTTTTTTTTTCATACAACCGACGGTATGGCACTATTGCCTCTTCTACTCTTCTGCAAATTTTACTGCTTCTCTCTTCATCAGGGTCAGCCTCCAAGCATTGCTGTTTAAAAACTTCGATTGTATGAAAAATATTTTCAAATTGTTTCTGTGAAATCTCTTTTGACTGACTATCAGTGGTTAAATTTTCTTCATATTCTTCGGGATCTTCCCGCTGTGCATTTCAATTTAGCAGGTCGGAATCACTCAATTCTTCAGAATGAGATTTAATTAACTCTTGGACGTTATCATTGAAGGGGAGAAAGAAAAGAAGACGTACGAATTGGTCGCCAACACGTGAAATCACGTGCTTTATAGATAAAATTTCCCAACTGTTATACAAGCAAAATAGTTACCACTTTAAAATTTATGATCATAAAAGAGAAGTCAATTTTTCGACGTGTAATAATAAAAAACTCATCCCAGAAGACCTATTATCGGAATGGATTCTCCTTTTTGTGACATGCGCAGAAGTGTCGAAGGGTCTCGAATCTGTTGGCGTACTATAGTAGACGACATAAATTTTGGCGGTAAATTTGGAACATAGGGTATTTGGAAGTAGTGTAGTATGCCATTAAAAATAACTTTTTAAAATGTTTTAAATCGGTAACTAAATTATCTCATTCTGGTGAGTGATTTTTTAAAATAGTTAGCCATAAAAATATATAGATAGAAAATTTTTAAAATCTGTAACATTTATTTTTAAGATGTGTGTATAGGCGCACTAATCGAATTTTAGAGGCGCACTAATCGAATTTGGGTATCGAAAAAAAAATGACGCACTAATCGGGGGCGCATTAATCGAGGGATTACTGTATTTAATATAATTCAAATACAATTATTTGAATGTAACCATCCCAATATCTATAGTGAACGTAATATCTATCAGTATGATTAGTTATTATTATTTGATTTGGCAATCTTGACTGAACAAAGAAATATTAATAAAAGAATTAGTTAAAAAGAAAAAAAATCTATCAAAAATAAACATAAAATTAAACAGATTATGATTACTAATATAACTTTTATAATAATCTGATGTTGTGATAAATGTCTTAGCAAATTCAGTCATCCCAACATCGTGAGGTTCATCGGCGTCTGCTTCGAGAAAATGCCACGATTTATTGTGCTCGAATTGCTGCCTGGTGGAGATCTGAAATCTTTCCTCAGAGAATATAGACCTAAGCCGGTAAGTTGTGTAATCTGTTACATTTTTGATACATAAAAAGAAAATAATAAGATATCCTCAATATTTCCTGTATAAAATAAAATATTTCATATAGTAGGAAAGAGATAAATTTCGCTTTAATAAGGAAAACGTTAATTTTACAATCTAGGCTTCCATTTCAATGCTGGATATGGAATATTAATCAGACCATTCAGTAGAGCATCATTTCATTATTACGATTTTAACCCTTTCGTATTTAACCTGCATATTAGAGATGGGTTTCTTTCTATTAATTGTGAATCATGGCATACACTATTCTCTCCGACATATGTTAGTATGCGTTTCAATTCCGAATCAAGTAAGCAAATCTAGTGATTTCACATGGCATGTAGACGGCAGAACAAGTGTAGAAGGATAAATAAATGCTTTCTGCCAGAATTTGACACTCCGAAACACTATGAATCGCGAAATAATTCTGAATTCATTCATTCATCAGCTAAGTTATTAGGGCACATTTCTAGTGTGCTTGCAATCCGAAGCTGGTGAGAGATCTAAAATCAAATGGAGCCTATGACGGACAACTATAGAATGTCCTGTTTGCAAGCAAGCCCGCATCCGGTGCTGTGTAGACTATTGTTAATGAGCCAATGGTTAGATGAAATTTTGACATAGGACTGCCCTCGAATCGATAGTGATCATCAGCAGTTCAGAATATTTGTTGATCTGCTAACGTTTTCTTTCCATGCACGTGAAATATGTTTAATAACAGATTTGTGTTAACCAACATTTTTAAACGAAATATTTAAAAAATTTTAAACGATTAGTCAACGTTTTAAAAATCACGTGAAATTTTCTGTTTGTTATGTTATCATCAGTATATAAAATGATTGAATAAAAATGTTTTAAACATTTTATCATTTCTGATGTTACTGTTAAGAACTATTTGATTTTAAGATTTATTCTAGCATTTCCTAAATAATCAAAGAAATAAATTTTTTTCGCAATTTAAAAATCGGAACATTAGACATATTAGAATATTCACTTACCAAGAATTTTATTTTATTTTATTTTTGTTTTTCATTTGATACATCCAACAAATGAAAGTGGGTCATCGATTGTGTATAATATTCAGGCTGGAAGTTATGTAAGGAAGGTCGACTCTATTAAACATATGGAAAACTGTTCATAAAGTACGCAAGATATGTAAAAGATGTTAAGTATATAAGGAATTAACAACAAAAGATTAAAAAAAAAAACGTTACAAATAGCTTTCAGTAAAACACCACACTGAGAATTTTTGTCACTCACGTTATATTCACAAGATAAAGTTACTTCCACATCTGTACTCTTGACTATTGGATGCTTTACTGGGAACTTGTAAGATGCTAATGACGGTTTTCAGTCTTGTAACCATTGATTATCTTGATTAAGTACTCAGGTTCCTAGTGTTTCTTCTCATCGTTATTTGAATGAAATTTAAACTAAAAACTCAGAGAATCGCTAAATTTTCAATTTGTTGGTTAATTTTTATTTTGTGAAAGCTGAACACAAATTTCAAGTATTAAGAAACCCTTGCTCAGTACCGAAAGAGAGAGAGAAAGAGAGAGAGAGAGATAAATTGACCGGAAAGCAACTAGTTAGAGATACGCCTGAGTAGGACGGGGGGAAAGGGAATGGAGGACATGATGATGATTCTAGCTTCGGTTGCCTTAGGAAATGTCTTATCCAGATGCCAGATGTCAGAACAGTGGATTGGGTCTCCATCCGTCAATATATCGACCACCTTGTAAATCCAATTCCAGATTCTCTGCTAAAGGCAACAAAACCGAAACGCTATTGCCTCTGACGGCAGTTCAGAAGCATTAAGTTCGATGGCAATGGTGAACTTGGTAGAACCGCAAGTGAAAGTGTTCGTGTAATAATTACGTTCGCAGGAAAGAATTACGTGTGAGGAGCCCGAAGTTCATTTAAATTAGAGTACTCCAAATTTGTAGGTTCGGATTCTCTCCGATAGAACAATGACTACACTGGAATATATGGGTCACATTATGTGACACACGCCCAGGAACTGATTTGCTTTCAAGCGAACTGAATTGTGATGTTTCAAAATTTAAGACATCTGGAGTAATTTGGAAACCCTTCCCATAATAAGAGTGCCTGTTTCTGTTGTTATGATGACTGCCATCATTAGTGGGAAGTCTTTTTATATATATAAACTAACATTTATATAAGTTAAGGGATATTATATCCCATATTGTTTCTTAGCCGAATAAGAAACTCAAAGAGTTTCATGCCGAATATAGAAACTATATAAAGTTCGGCGATTCCAAGCGTAAGCAAATGCCTGGATAGTGCAGCAACTGACCCTTGAAGGTAGTGCAAGCTGAGGCAACTCATGTAAAAGGTGGAGCAAGCTCCGATCACTATTCTTGATATTTACAATATGTTCACATTTATGTTCACATTATGGGTGGAGCAAGCTCCGATCACTATTCTTGATATTTACAATATGTTCACATTTATGTTCACATTATGGGTGGAGCAAGCTCCGATCACTATTCTTGATATTTACAATATGTTCACATTTATGTTCACATTATGGGTAAATATCAAGAATAGTGATCAGAGCTTGCTCCACCTTTTACATGAGTTGCCTCAGCTTGCACTACCTTCAAGGGTCAGTTGCTGCACTATCCAGGCATTTGCTTACGCTTGGAATCGCCGAACTTTATATAGTTTCTATATTCGGCATGAAACTCTTTGAGTTTCTTATTCGGCTAAGAAACAATATGGGATATAATATCCCTTAACTTAAATAAGTTCATGTCGCCGAATTGAAGCCTTTGACTCTTCATTATAATTTACATTTCTATGTCAAACAAATACGTAGATTTTTTTACTGTTAGTTTTAATTTTAGTTATATAGGGTAACCCCTGCTCCTGTGGTATCTCATGCACATATATTTAAACATTTTCTTAAAATTTTTTATTAAAAAATTTTATTAAAATTTTTTAATAAAAAAAAAACTTTTTTTATTAAAAATAGCTTTGCTTTCTTTGTAAATTTTATATCAGTTTTTTGAAGTTATTTAAAAAAAAATTATGTATTTTAAACACTTAAAGAATTTTAATCTTTTCATTATATATCACGTCACAAGAATTTAGCTAAGAGGCATCCAGCCATAAATGACTTTACTTTCAGAATAAACCACCATCCCTCACAATGCCAGACCTTCTAAATCTTGCCATGGATGTAGCCAATGGTTGTTGGTATTTGGAAGAAAACCATTTCATTCACAGGTGAGTTGTTCACTTTTCATTCAGTAGATGGCAGCACATGCTCTCACGTATTCGCTAAATCAGTGTTTTATAGATTTCAGATATCGCAGATAAAAACAGAGCTTTTGAAAGTTATTATGGATCGGAAAATATAATGCATTTTGTATTGTCATTAATAATAGAATTTAAAACATGGTGCACTAAAATATTAGCCTGCTTGGTTGGCCAAGTGGTTCGCGTATGCGCCCTCCAGCCAAAACACTGCGGTTTCGAATCTCGCCATGGGCATGGATGTTTGTGATCGTGAAAATACTAGTGATGGTGGGCGATAGATGGCGTTGGTGTAGTTGCCGTTAGCTGTAGTTGGCGGATTGAGTAATAGAGACAGAGATGTAGGCGCCCTCTTTCGATGAGTCTTTGGACACCCTGGAGGCGTCACGTAATAATAATAATAATAAATATTAGAAAAACGGAAAGTAATAGGCAGTCATATTTTCATTGAAAAACGTACTTGATAATTGAATTAGAGTTTAATTTAAGAAAGAAGGAAGAGATAAGGAGAGAAATTTAAGCAAAGCAGTAAAAGTAAGGACTATTTGAAAATAAATACGAAAATCTAAGTTTCATACGTAAATGAAATTATAATAAATTAAAATAAATAAATAGATAATGAAATAAATCTAAAAAAGTGAACGATTTAAAATTCATGGAATATAGCCGCATTTCCAAAACTTTTGTTTATTGAATTAACTGGATTGAAATTTACAATCTCTATATTGTCAGATCCCAAAAGTTCCAAAAACATTTTGGGCACATAATAATACCTATACCTATATTTTTTTTTTTTAATTTATATATAATATTTTAATACATTATATGAAAACACAATTGCGCATAACAGATACTTACACGTACATCTTTTTTAAATAAATTATTATAATAATAATAATTGTTTGTAACATATATTATTTTAATAACAATTGTGATTATTAATTTTTGCTTTCTTTGAGATCTTCTAACCAATTTTTTGCACTTTTAAAATATATATACATAATAACAATAGATATAATTTCTCTATATAATATTTTTTGAATCATATTTTTTTCCTATTTTTATCATACAGAATATTTACATATATACAATTAACACATATTACATTTTCTGCTCTGTACAAAATTCTGTACCCAGTTTAGAGTACTTTAATTTCTTCCTTTTTAATATTCATTTATTATTATACACCGTACTGACATATACATTACAATAATTTGCAGTCTATAATTATAAGAATTAGTTCAATGAGGCAGGCTAATCCCACTTACTTCGAAGCTAAGGTTAGCTTTTATGAATAATATTGTTTGGTACTGTTTATGGATGAAATGTAGGCGTTGGAATGCTGGTGATGTGTGATGTGTATATAAGTGTTAATGCTATATTAAATGTGTTGGTATAGTTTCCAGGGTTCGTGTTTTAATGCTCTATAGTTATTTATGTGTTTTAAATTTCTTACTGGGTTGTTGAGTAGCATGGGTATCAGATGAGATCTCACAAAAGAATCGCATGAGTTATTGAAGGGTCTAGAGATCTAAAGAGTTCTTGTGGGTCGTGGTATGCGATATATGTCTCTGTTGTTACAATAGGTGATGTTCAAGTAATCCCTTAATAACATTATATAGTGTTTCAGATTTTTCATGCTAATGATTCTGTGTGTCGCCATAAGCGGATTGGCTGATGTATATAAGATCTCCAAGTCACTGTTGACACGATTTTCCTATTTAATGTTTCTAATTTTGTTAGATAGCTGTTTGATGTATTAGAGTAGAGATTCGCAAATACCGTGATATTAGGTGTTTTTTTTTTTTTTAATGTTAGAATCATGTTCTTTAACTTGGAGGAGTTTTGTTAGGTTAGGTTACGATGATGCCGAGTTTAGTATGTAGGTATTCTGTATATAATTAAAATGAAATATATATATTGATCTTTAATTGACGATGAATTATAAACATCTAATACCAATAATTTTCGCCGACGGCGCTGTCTGGCTTCTTCAGGGCTTATAAGAGTAACACTATCGTATAAAATAAACATTAAAACGGAACGCGTAACATTACGCGCATGGAGCGTGTTCTGTTAGTCACTGTTATGAGAGCACGTTCTGTAGTTTTGAGCGAGATTAAATTCTGGCAGACTGAGTGACCTTATTAAGGTTTTATCATTCCCTGGTTTCTGTTAAGATTTTCTCCAGAACGGAGGACTACAACGGCTTCCTTGAAATTCCTACAACGAAAATCTTCTTGTAGGTAAGGCATGGCGCTGCTATCCCAATCAATGGTCAGTAATCGCGAAATGATGGGCTAGACCTGAGTTGTCTGTTCTGTTGTTATTACCATCTCCTATATGTTCTTTCTTTCTGATTTCGAGGCTTCTCGACATCTGTCCTATATAGTTTAGATCACAAGCACATGGGATGTTGTACACTCCAGCGTGTTTGAAAAAAGCAGTAATGTATTTTGGCGATATCAAATGTGGCCGACAGTCTTGACCGGTCTGAACGCAACTCTGATGTTGAAAGGTTTAAAACGTTTTGCGATCTTTTCGAACACTGTACCTGCACAAGGAATAACTATGGATAATATTATATGGATAGTATTGAGTGATGATAGGTTGTTGTGGGGGGGTTCTATGAAGAATCTTGTTGATTAAATTCCTTGGATAGCCATGTTTTATTAATGTCTCTGATATATGAGTAATTTCATCATATAGTTCTTTTTCTTCTGAGATGATGTTCTTGACTCTATTTTTAAGCATATGTATTATGCTTAGCTTGGAAATATGGTGAGTTGATTTGAAACGAAGGTAGCGTCCAGTGTGGGTTGGTTTGCAGTAAACTGTTAATTTGATATGCCCATCTGCTAGTTTCTTGATTAGAGTACCCAAAGATGCTAACTGGTTATCTTTTTCCAGTCCCAAAGATAGTTGTATTTTTTGATGAAAAGAATTAATTTTGGTTAAAAAGTCCAAAAGATCTGTTTTTGTATCCCTCCAAATTATGAAGAAATCGTCTACACACCTCCACTATACTAAAGGTTTTGGGTCTAATTTTGAGAGGATGTCTCTTTCTAGCTTTTCCATGAACAGATCTGCACAGGGCGGCGAAAGAGGACTACCCATAGTTAACCCATTTAGTTGCTTATATATCGTTTCATTCCATTTAAAATAATTAGATTTAAGATAATGAAGAGAAAGGTGAGCCGTATCTTCAGGGAAGAGATTGTATAGGATACTGATAACTTCTTTTACTGAGATGTTGGTAAATAAAGATATCACGTCCAAATTAGCGAGAATGTCTGTCCTTAAGATCGAGATGTTTTTCATTTTTTCAATAGTGCTTTGAATTCTTAATGTAAGTGTCCGATTTTCTGATATATCCTTTTAGGAGACTGGAGAGATGTTTGGACAATAAATATGTGGGAGCATTTCTTCCGTCAATGATCGAGCGTAGCGGAACTCCACTTTTGTGGACTTTCGGGGCTCCATACAATCTTGGCGTCAATGGGTGTAGTGACTTCAGATTCCGTTGCAAGTCTGTGGACCAACTAATCATGTTCCGTAATAAGTTATGAGTATCCTTGTGGTTTTTCCATGTTGACTCCGACTGATATTTGATTATAGTGTCAGAGGGTATTTCAGTTAAAGATGTAACTATTCTCCCTCCGGTTGGTGAGAGTGATCATGCGGTACTCACTTGGGAAGTGACTAAGTCTATGAATGTTCCATTCAGAAAAGGTTACATGCTGAACTACAAAGCAGGAAATTGTGACCAGAGGAGTATACTGAGTTCAGTGGAATGGGATCGGTTGCTGGATTAGTACATGGGAAGCATTTAAAGAATACTTAAATTATGCGTTATCAGAATGTGTCCCGAGAGTTCAAAGAATGAATAGGGTAGGAGTCAAATGAATGTTCAATCTTATTCAGCAAGAGATTCGTAAGAAAAGGATGATATGGAAGGAATACCGTGTGCATAAGGATGATGCCCGTTATGAAAATTATAAGCAGTCAAATAGTCAAATAGTCAAAATTTGACTATTCAGCCTAGAATAGTCAAAACTACTGTACGAAAAGGCAAAGCCAGAGTATGGAAAGAAAATGGCTCTGCGTGCTAAAGACATCCCACGAGAATTCTGTTGATATACCGTAAGTAAAAGAAAGAATGAATATGAAATAATAACTCTTTTAAATGCAGATAGCGTTAGGGTTACCAATGCAGAAGAGGCTGTTCAACTAATGAGTGCCCATTTTGTTAAAAGCTATCAACCCGGTGTATGCGACATTGAGCTCACCGCTATCTCTTCACTGGATGAAGAAACTCAGGTATATGAGTACGAGGTATTAGAGCTGTTGCACAAACCGAATAAGAATTCAGCAATAGGAACTGATGGGATAGCCATGTGTGCTAAAATGGTGTTCAGCTGAACTGGCTATTCCTTTGACCAGGCTGTTTAATATTGGTGTCAGAACAGGGAAGATTCCACAGGAATGGAAAGAATTTATGGTAATTCCATTGCACAAGAGTGGTGTAATGACTGATGTATCCAACTATGGACAAATTAGTATCTCAGGAGTGGCGGTGATGATTTTGGAAAAATTGGTAAAGGCCCTCATTCAGAAAT
Organism: Typopeltis vanoorti; assembly: GCF_054136105.1. Taxonomy (NCBI): domain Eukaryota; kingdom Metazoa; phylum Arthropoda; class Arachnida; order Uropygi; family Thelyphonidae; genus Typopeltis; species Typopeltis vanoorti. Next base: position 39,194,316 of record NC_143558.1, on the reverse strand, counting down.
GGGTTGACAGAGAATCTCTCCTTTGCAATGAGCAACATGAGTTTACTAAGGGAAGTTCATGTTTTAGCAACTTGCTCACATTCTATAACAATGTTACCATTGAATTAGACAGGGAAATGGATACATCATGATACTTTTGACTTTTACTAAGGCTTTTGACAGAATACAGCATGGTAGACTGTTGAATAAATTGGAGAAAATGGGTTTGGATTATATAATATTAGCGTGGATAAGAGGATTGCTGACTGACAGATATCAAGTGGTATATGGGGGATTTGAATCTGCAAGATTTAAGGTAACCAATGGTGAACCACAAGGATCAGTGCTTGGTCCACTGTTATTTAATCTATACATTATTGATATTGGGAAGGATTTGACATAGAGCTACTTGCTGATGATGAAAAGATAGGTAGGGTAATCAGGAATGCTGCTGATGTGCAGTCTTTGCAGAATGATTTTAATAGGCTGGAATTGTGGGCATGGGAAAATAGTCAGTTCAATGTCAGTAAATGTAAAGTCATGCACTTCGGCGTGATTAGATATCCAATGTCGTATTATATTGGGGATTATGCTTGAAGAAACTGATGAGGCTAGGGATCTTGGAGTATTAGTAGATAGGAAGTTGAAGTTGAGGGATCATGTAGCAAAGATTGCAAATAACTCAAAAGATTATCTCAATGCTGAAACGAACGTTAACGTGTAAAGATAAGGATGTCATTTTGCCTCTTTACAAGGCGTTGATAAGACTTCACCGGGATTATTGTGCGCAGGTCTGGTCTACTGGTTGTGATTCCGATATATTGCAGACTACAAAGGAGAATGTTAAAATGATATCAGGATTGTGGAATATTGATTCTGAAGACAGATTGAGAATTTGTATACTGCAGGCACTAGCAAACAGGACAGAGAGGGGTGATATGATCGAGACTTACAAACTTCTGAAAGGGCATACAGGTTTTCAATTGATGGAATTTTTCAATTTATGGAGGGTGGGGAAAGAACGAGAGGACATCCTTGGAAGCTGAGAATGAAGGCCGCCAAGAAGATTGTGTGAGGGCTAGATGTTTCTCTCAGAGGGTGGTGCGTGATTGGAATGGATTGCCATTGGATGTTGTAAGTGCAAGCAGTGTGAATGAATTCAAGAATAAGTATGACAGCTGGTGTGTGTGTACTATGTTGCCTTCCTCGATGAGTCTTTGACTCCCTGGTGGTCTATCATAATGAAATAATAATAATAATAATAATGTACTACACTAATGCATTTAGAAGCAGCTTTTTTACATTTCCGTGTAACAAAATCGTTTGCAAATAAACCATAAGCGAACTTTTTTTTCTTTTTATCGCTTAAGTGAAACTTTGTGATGATTTGTTTCTTATAATTTGTCTACGGCTGTTCCGCATCATCTGCCATTGATAAAAATTTAATTATTCAGTAGCATTGTTAAACAGTGTATTGAATTAATCAGTAACTGAGGCTTAAATAATTCCCTTATGACCCGGTATTTCATATGATAACTTTTTTAAATCTTATTACAGAGTCTGCAGTAAATGTTGTTTAAACCTTGTTATTACTATGCCTGTAGTAGCTCTTCTTTCACGCGTTCCACAGTTGAAAGGGTTCGAGCTTCTTGTTTGTAGACATCTCTGTTCGAACCATTAATGATTCGAACTTGTTCAAGTTCTAGAGAAGGGAATAAGAATTATCTACTTTTCAAAAGGAAGCGTTCTGTTTGTCCGATGACTTCAGCAAACAAAATTGGCATAACACGATCCCAGTTATCTTAATGCTAATCCAATGGAGTACAACCATTTGCTTTAAAATAATAATAATGAACAAATATTCTCATAATTTCTTACTAGCTACATAATAATGGTATTCGTGGAAAGAGGAATGCAGGAGTTCAATAAATTCAATTTTCAAGTTTTTATGTCATTAAGGACCTTTTTTTATTTTCATGTGAATAAATGCTAGTGGAGAAATAGAAGCTCTGCTATGGTCTTCTGACAATCCGCATTTAATTCTCATCCAGCAGTTGTTCGAGGAAATTGGAAAATAACGTTAGAAGTGCAAAATGAATGACAGTTTTGTCTGGTACAGCATCATTGAAACTGGTTATTCGCTTAGCTTGAGAGTTCTTTTTCCTCCCAAAACAATCCTTAAAAGCTTAACAATGATACACGGTGGCCATAAATTAACTTTCCCTTTTTGGAGGTATCTGTAGCTAAAACTAATACACGGAATGAGACCACATTTTATATCGAGATTTTTGAAGTCATGGGGAGATGAATTCCGCGAAAAAAAGATTTAGTACCAAAAGTCGCCGATAGGGAAAATTTTGGCGCAGGCGGAGTCGAAAGCAGTCAAATATTTGCAGTAAACGTAGGTAAAAAGGATAATGCACATTTTACTGTGCGTATATGATAGCAGCGCCACCAATTCCACTTAAAAAGGGATTGGGAACGTTCAGGCAATTATTCGAATGACTGACGAATTGTGCTCAATATGCATCCTACCTTGCCTCAGCATGCTTTACTTGTTAAGTTGTTTTACTTTAAACAGTACAATGCCGTAGCGGCCCTTCGGGAATTTAGAAGGCTTCATAACCTGCGTACAGGTCCTATGTCAGCTGTAGCACTGAGAGCTATGATTAAGAAGTTTGAAGAAAGTGGATCACTTGGAGTTAGACCTGGCAGAGGACGGAAAGCAGTGCGAGAAGAGACAGTAACAGACGTCGTTACTGCGGTGTAAATCGTGTATGTGGTCCAGGGGACCCTGATTCTGATGAATCAGGGTCTCAGGAAATAAAACATTATTTCCTGTTAGTTCAATCACTATATTAATTTCTGTGTCTCTCGCAAGTTGTTGTTTTAGTTTAATTATTATTATTCTTATTATCATTGTAACGCGCCACATATCCAGCTGGATTGAGTGACGCAGTTGTCGCTTACACCGCTTTCGGCTTGTTTTCGGCTCCGCTAGCGCCAAAATTTCCCCTATCGGCGACATTTGGTACTAAATCTTTTTACGCAGAAATCCCCATGCCTTCAAAAGTCTGAATATAAAATTTGGTCTCATTCCGTTTATTGGTTTTAGCTACAGATGCCTTCAAAGAGGGAAAGTTATTTTATGGCCATCCTGTATTATTACTGTTTAATGCAACGTTTACAAACCAACCATTTTTGTCTAGAATAAAATTTATATTAAATATGAATTCTAAAATAAAATAAAATAAATTATATGAGCATATAAAATTATTTAGGGATCTTTTCTCACCATGGATATACTCAAGGGATATAGAAATATATTTTTATGTGAATTCCACTCACGAAAGGCTGTAACTTTTCGTCAACGGGATTCACGTAAAAATACATATAGCTATCGTATGTATATTCACATAAAGTGCCTGTAGGATTGCGATGGTGATAAGATTCATCTACCACCTAAGGACAATTCACAAAACATGTTTGCCCATAGTCCGATTCAAACCTGCAGTATGTTGAATAGAAGAGCGGGAAGATTAACCACATCACCCGCCAGGCTGTCAATGATGCTACCGCATAATCCATTATAATTCAAATTTCTTTCGAACTTTTTTTTTTTTTGTTTGTTTGTTTGTTTAATATCACAAAGCCCTGTTTTTGACACCTCTCTAAGACATAAGGAACATTTTCTGATGTCATTTATAAATGAGCCGGTATCCAGAATTTTCCTCTCGGAAACATGAATGAACCTGCTCTCAAAAGAAAGAAAGAAAGAAAAGAAATTTAAATTAATAGGCATCGTTGCATCATCATTAAATGAATAGATATTGTAGCCTCATTCAACTGCTTCATTGATATATATATATATATATATATATATATATATTTAAAAAATCTAGTAATATGCATATAATCTATGCCCGTATATGTACTTGTATACGCATATGTGCACATGTATGCATTATAAATAGTATGCATGTATGAACAATAAAAATTTTGATTGATTCACAAAAAAAAATTGTTATTATTATTATTAATTTTCCCGAGTTTAAGGTAAAATATCAGAAATGAAAAGCTATACATCTCATTTCTAACTCGTTCCAAAAATTTGGACTATTCTTAAAGGTCATGTTCCTCGTAACTGCGAATATTACATATTTTATGATACGAAGATTAGTGTTTGGTGATGTAATAAACAAAGTGGCCTTGAACTAGTTTAGTTCCTTCAATCTGGTCCTATCTGGTTTTCTTTTTCAACCTTACTAACGATGATACGACTGTGTCTTTATTTATTTATTTATTTTATTACAAATATAAAAATTCTCATTCATGTTGCATTTCCTTATTTCCATTGCCTAGTCGAGTTCGTGAAGGTCATTCCACACCTCCTTTCTTTGTCGGTTGCCTCTTTCTTGAATGGCGACGAGTTTATCGTTCCCTGCTTATTTCGAAATTTCTCCAGAAGATGGCACAACCTTCGCTCATTCACAGAATGTACTTTCTTGTGAATGAGAGTTCGATCGGTGTACTGCTGCTGCTGCTGCTGACGGAGCTCAGCGAATAAAAACAAAAAAAAAAGAATAATAAATGCTGAATGCATTGTCGTCGCCTTAGAACCTGCGATTACATTATCTCCTAGAGAACAGAAACAACAGACCAGTTGAATTCACGCCTGTCCTGCTTTACCAAATATGCAATATGTCAGTTGAAAATGAATTTAAAATCCCATTTAGAAACAGGATTTTAAATGTTGCATATTATTTGCTGAGTAAATTTTAACACTGTATTCAAAATCATAATTAGTTCTTTGAAACTAATTTTAGTTGGCAGATTACTGTAATGCTTGGAAGCACATGCACACTTGTTTACGTTATTTTCATCAGACTTTATTATTATCATAAATTATATTTTTTTATTAAATTTAATTAAGTTTTTTTTTAATATTAAGTGATTTATTAAATGCTGAATAATGTCAGTAAAAATTTCTAAATTTTATGTGACAACCGCTGATGAAAGGCATAAGCCTACAGTACTGTAGGTTTATATGATGCAAAGTTATAATTAAATTAAAAAATATAGTTTAACTTCTTTTTTTTTTCTGAGGAAAGATGTTTCACAAATTCACGAAACCTGTTTCATTGCTGGCTTTAATTCTCCATAGAGATATTGCAGCCCGAAACTGCCTCCTCAGCACGAAAGGAGTAGGAAGAGTGGTGAAGATAGCAGATTTTGGAATGGCTAGAGATATTTACAGGTAAACTTGAATCAAAGATTAAATAGCCACATTCTTTAATGCGCATTCCGATTACGTTCTTCTTTCTTCACTACCTATTTGTGGTTTCAGGGCGGATTACTACAGAAAAGGTGGAAAAGCAATGCTACCTGTGAAATGGATGCCGCCGGAGGCATTTTTGGATGGCTTATTCACTTCGAAAACGGATGTCTGGTGAGTAAAATGCTACTGTAATCATTGTAGTTAATTGCATCCTCTCTATCATTAATTACTGTTGAACTCACACTTTTGAAAAATGTTTTTTTTTTTATAAGTTTACCCTTAAAAATAAATATAACAATAATAATTGTGTATTTTTTCTTTCCTCTTTTCTTTTGACTCCATTATTCTAAAGCTTCAAATAAAGTCTGGAAAGCGTTGTAAGGACTCGAGCCTTATTCGGAAGTTTGACTTTTAAATACGCACTACGCATTTTTTTTTTCTTCTTCAACAACGTTATCTTGTTCAAATTCTTGTTGAGTCGAGCTGAGCATAGTTAAGTTGGCTGCCATTTCGAACCACATGTAGTTCGATTCCGTTGCGGCGGTGCTGGGAATGTAGACAACAACAAAATTTGATAAGCTCAAATGAAGAAATACCAGGTGATTATAAAATAACGTCAAGTGTTCGCAGCCCTTTAGCGAGTGATGTATTGGATGAAACACACCAATGTTCGGTAGACGTACACAGTGGAACATGGGGATTCCATTTAACGGAAAACAAAATTGTACCGAAAGTCGCCAACAGGGGAAATTTTGGCGCTGCCAAATTAATTTTAGTAGGTATGACTAATGAATGACTAAATGACAAATGAGAGACAGCACACATCAATTTCATGATGTTTATTGTTAATTACAAATGATGTTCAATATGACCACCATTCTGATGTTCCAGGAACTGCATACGGTGCACGACATTTTCCACAGTGGCTCGCAACATATCGGAATTGATTTGTCTCACGTGTAACTTTATTCGATCTTTCAAAGTTGGAATATCGGGTACATGTCCTTGATACACAATGCTTTAACACGTTCATTGCCAATCACGCGATATCGCGTGGACGTCGCTAACTAAATTAAAAAAATTAAAAAAAATTGGCCACCACACGAAATTCCAATTTTCAGCTTGGCAATGAAAGTGTTAAAGAAATCCCCACAGCCAAAAGTCACAAGCATTGAGATCAGGCGATCTCAGTGGCCATGGCGTGGGAAATGCACGACTAATGATTCTTCTATCAGAGAAATGTTGTCGCAAAACACGCTCTACCTGAAGTCCGATGTGGGGTGGCGCACCATACTGCATGAAGATGGTCGAATCGAGACATCCTCTTTGCTGCAGTTGTGGAACTACAAAGTTCTGTAGCATATTGGCATACCTGTTAGCATTGACAGAACAGGTCAATGTCCATTTTGGCGATTTTCCTCGTAAAAGTATGGACCGATGATAAAAGATGCCGTAAATTCGCACCACACTGTGACCTCGGGCGAGTGGATAGGCATCTGCAGACACACGTGCGGATTAGTTGCAGCCCAAATGCGAACAGTTGCGTGTGTTATCGCCGTTCAAATAAAAGTGCGCTTATATTTGAACTCCATAAAATCTGCCACGGCCATGCATCATCCACTTCCATGCGCACTAAGAATCTGAAAGATAAGTCGATTCGTGTGGTCGCATCACCAGGGCGCAATTCTTGAACATGACTGATTTTATAGGGGTAAAACTTCAACATCTGATGTAGGATTTTCCACACCGTTGTGTATGCAATATCCGTTTGCCGGGATATTGCTCGTGCACTGCTGGTACCCTGCACATTCGTCATCTCCTGTTCCACAATAGCAGTTGCAACTTGTTCAGCTTGGTGATTGATTGGTTTGCGTACCCTGCCTACCTGCACTGCTAGAGTTCCAGTAGTTTCAAATCGCCGAATCAGTTTTCGTAAGTTTGTTACGCTAATCGGTCCTTTTCGTAAATTTTTCATATGCCAAAAATCACGTAGACAAGCACTGGCATTATTGTTCTGCTGATAATAGGATTTGACTAACAAAGCACGCTCTCGTAAGGTAAGAGGCATCGAAAAGCAGTTTGTCTACGAATGATAAGAAATCTCACAGGCTTTCCTTTTATTGCATGATCGCTCACAAAAAACGCGATAATGCAAATGAATGCATTTTACTCGGTAAACAGCGCCAAAATTTCCCCTGTTGGCGACTTTTGGTACTTTTTTCCCGTTAAATCGAATCCCCATGTTCCACTGTATACGTCTACCGAATATTGCTGTGTTTCGTCCAATACATTACTCGCTAGAGGGCTCTGAACACTTGACGTTATTTTATAATCACCCAGTATATTAAAAGAAAATGTGACTTACAACCAGAACGACATTTGAATGAATGGATAGCAGACAGAAAAAAAGAATGGAAAGAGCGTTTTTATATAGAATAGTAAAAAGATAGAGTAATTAGAAAAATGGCATTAAAAGACTATTGGGAAGACGTACGGCAACGGACATTGTCGAAACAAGAACAGGTCTAGAACCTAATTCAGAAGAGGGAAAAAAAAATTTGGACAAGACACCAATGTGCCAATGTACTCTTTTACAGATGAGAGTCGTTTTAGTCTTTTCTCCAATTCTAGACGAACAACATTTGATCTGGCACGAAAGTGGTATTGCTTACCATCACGAGAATGTTTTCTTGAAAGGGATAGATACGGCGGTGCTGGGGGCATGGTGTGTGTGTGTGTGTGTGTGTGTGTGTGTGTGTGTGTGTGTGTGTGTGTGTGTGTGTGTGTGTGTGTGTGTGTGTGTGTGTGTGTGTGTGTGTGTGTGTGTGTGTGTGTGTGTGTGTGTGTGCGTGCGCGCGCGAATGTGTTATGCTTAATGAATGCACCCAACTACACGTGCTGAAAAATGAACTATGACTGTTTGACGATATTACAAACGTCCTGTTCGATTGTTCCGTGGTGCTGTAGGCGAAGAATTCATTTTTATGGATGACAATGCACACCACATCGTACACGAGCAGTGGAAATACTTCTGGAGACTGACAATGTTAATCGAATCGAGTGGCCAGCACGCTCCCGAGATCTCAATCCCATAGAACACGTTAGGGATGCAATAGGGAGACGCCTGAAATTCCCCTCCAGAAAAAAAAAAAAAGGCCTTATCCTTCATCTGAAAGAGGAGTGGGTCAGTTTGCCTCAAGAACTCCTGACTCACTTGGTACTAAGCATGGTACGACGTTTGAGAGCTGCATCGCAGTTTGGACATATTCCATACTGAAATATCTCTCCGCATAGTTTTCTGTAAGCACTGTACATTAATTCATTAACTACATCCTTAGGAAATTTGTGATTTTTGACAAAAACGTATTGCAATTTAATTCGTACAATATTTATAACATATGTTTGTGTAATATAATTTATTAGTATGCTGCCAATAAATTTGTATCCACATTTGGCTACATTCTTGAAAATTTTTTCATATACAGGTAACAATGTAGTTCGTCCTTAGCTTTTGGACACCAATGTAGTGTACGAATATTAAAAAAGTAAATGGAGAATAAAATGTGTAAGGGAAGAAATATAACTCATAACAAACTTATAATCTAAGTATTAGCAGATGTTTCTTTTCTTGTTAAGAAATTTTGCTACTAGAGTATAGTAGGAAAAATGACTAGTGCGATGTTTTATATAAATTCCTCTCACGAACAACTTCACAACATAAATAAGTTCTGTGTGAAAATTGAGGATGAGTAGAGAGCAACAATTCAATGATAATCCTTTCTAACAAGTGAATTGATGTCCTAGACCGAATGAGATTGCTCCAGAGAATAGAGATTGAGGGGATGAATAAGGAGAAGAATCTGATACAGGGTTTTTCAGTCGGCCATGAACAGATTACAGATTTTTAGGGCAGTGGAGGGATGACACATGCCATTTCAGTTGAACAACATCCAAGGATGCACACCGAAAATTCATAAGCAAAGATAAATGATCTACGCTGCAGACCATGAATTTAAAATATTCGTCTGCAGAATAATTTCAGATATAGTAATTACGAGAGTGAATATCTTCTGCAGTATCCTTCATAGCTAACTGGAACTATTAAAATTCAAAAAGGTACAATAATAAATAATGCGAAGGCTGCTCTAGAGAAGTGGTATTTTTAAAGCTGTTTTAGGTTTCCAGCAGGTTGTAGGTTGTATTCTCACACTACACGATGTAAATTATTCATCTTCTACCAAAACACATTTGCGAAAATTCATTCCACAGTGGGATTCGCTCCTGAAGCTCTTAGCTCGAATCTACAGTCTGTGGGTTAGAACTAAGATGCTGTCAACTTGATAAAATCAGAACTGATGTGGTTCTTCACAGTAGTTTTCTTTGCTTACTGGATTTTTCCTACTTTAACTCATTTGAAAACCATCCACTTTCTTCAAGAACTGTAATAATACGAGCAACTTCTTCCATCCATATAGTCAGTCAATTTTAGATCTAATAAACAAGTTTTTTCCCTTTTATTCATTCCACCTCTGTTTCAACACACAACAGACATTGCTTAAGACTTGTCTTCCAGAGTTTTCCGTTTTAAGGATGCATTGCTACTATTTATGAAAAAGTGTGGATGCACCCCAAAGTTTGCATTAATTTGAAAAGGCACTCAAATAAATCCATACATCTTAAAAGTCTTCCTTTTCTCTTTATAGGTCATTTGGTGTGCTTCTCTGGGAAGTTATGTCCCTTGGATATATGCCTTATCCTGGAAGAGGCAACCAGGAAGTCATGCAGTTGGTGACATCTGGTGGTAGGCTCGAACCTCCAACGAACTGTCCAGGTCCTGTGTAAGTTTCGCACACATTTATTTTCTCTTCATTATTCCATAACATTATAGAATAAATGCTGCGTTTCTATATTACAGTAAAATAAATACTGTCTTATAACACAAGTCCACGACAAGAAATATTTTCATTTCGCACTAATTATAATATTATATAGTACTTTTTTGTAATAATTTATTAGTTAACATTATACTTACCTCATGTAAACGTAAAGTTATCAAGAAACTTTTCGTAGCCGAAAACGAAATAAATCCCCTCTATACTAGTCCGATTATCTCAGAAAACAAATATAGGTCTCATTAGCGAACAAGTAAATGATAAAGAAATTTTTTAAAAACAAAGCAATTTATAAAATAAAAATAAAAATAATTAAAATCATTCCTAAAATTGCAAGAAAAAGACACATATAGAAAACAATCTTCTGCTGACCTTATCGCAGAAATGATTAAAAATTACTATAAATCAAGGGACAAACAAATATCGGTATTAGAGACAGTATTTAATGTTTGTAGAGAGAGAGAGAGTACAATAGTACTCTCTACAGACAGAAATTTTTATCCTCCACTAGAGCAAAAACTGCATTAACGACAGTGCCCCTCCCCCTCTCTTTAGAATGGATGAAAACTGCTCTGACTGGCTACTGAGTGACTCTCTCTCATTATTATTGTGACAGTATCATGCTCGCAAAACCACTGTTGCATAAAGAAAATTTACTTTCCCAAATAATTAGGAACTGGTAAAGCAGACCATAAAAAGTGCATTAGATATGCATTTCTTTCAAAATATGCATATCATAATTCTGATAATTCATTAGAATTCCTCAATTAACATTCATTAGTGCCTTGGAACTGTATGATATACTCACAACCATAATCGAAATTAGAATAATCAGAGACATTCCCGTTATTCTTTGCGTGTTAGGCTAAGTGGCCTTCCACGGCCAAGTAACTTGGCTCGTTTCAAAAGTGACTAATACTCTGATGGGACGGTTAATCCTAGCGGCATAGTCTGCATGTTTATCACTTAAGATTATGTGTGTGTGCTTTTTGCTTATTTGTTTGTTCTGCGGGGCTAAAAATCTAGTTTCCGGGAGGAAAAACCGTGTGAGACCGACTAACACCTTCAGTTGAAGTCCTTATAAACGTTCCCTTCCTAGACCGGATTCGAACCCAGGTTTTTTCCAACCACAACTGAGTGAGCCGCGGCGGCTGAATCACAAATATTGCTTTTTTTAATAATATGAGAATGCTGTTCTTACCTCATTAGTTTATCTACATTTATGGTTCAGTAAATGTACCCCAACTCCATAAACTAGCCTGAGGGGATGTTTTTCCGAATGGAATATCATATTCAAAATGCCATAGAAAAATTACGCAGTAAACTTTTAAATTAAAGTCCCACTGCAGACATATTCTTAAAAACGCAGTGTGAGAGACGTAGTCATGCATGCCCAATATGGTAAAGAATTTAAATATTTTATTTTTATTTTTATATTGAAACATACACTAACTACCAATAATTGTCCGGAAACCCTTGTTATTTGAAGTTATGGAACATTCCAGGTTTGTTAACATAAAAACCAGTGTACAGATAGTAGGAAGCAGTATTTCATCGTGGTATGGCAATACGACGTGAACTCAGACTTCGAGAGAGGTGTCATCGTGGTTTGTCACATTGGTGGTATGTCCATATGTGCCATTGCCACTCAATTGGAACATCCAAAATGAACGGTTGGCGATGTGATCAACAAATTGAGATGTTCTGGCATCACTAGTGCAGGAAAATACCCAGGGCGGCTGCCGAAAATGACTGACAGAGACAGGACGGTGTTAAAACGGATGGCACGCAAATACCGGCAATCTGCACAGATCATCTGTGATGAGCTTCAGAACGCCAGTATTACTATGGTGAGCACTAATACTGTACGAAAAGAACTCCATTTACTGGGTTTCAACGAAAGAGCAGCGGCTCACAATCCGAACATCGCAACAACAAACTTGGTGGCTTTTTTCTGGTGGCTCGTCTGACCTGGTGCAAAGAGCGTGTAAACTAGCCAATTTGTCAGTGGAAAACGGTAATCTGGAGCGAGGAATCAAGGTTCACCTGTTTGCAGTCTGATGGAAGCGTTTGGGTGTGGAGGCAGCTGGTGAACGGCTGTTACCACACTGTGCTGTACCCACATTAAAGTTTAGTGGTGGAGGAATAATGGTTTGGTGCATTCAGCTGGTTTGAAGTGGTGGAACCACTGGTCATTATCCGTGGTTTCATGAAGGCAGCTCAGTACCCTGATATTCTGGATAATCAGATGCTGCCTACACAGTGTAGGCAGCACCTGATCGCCTCGATATTAAAACGAACCCGTTTTACTATCGAGACGACAGTGCCCCATGCCACAAGGCTGCAGCTGTTATGGTATGAAGAGATGGGTGTTAAATGACTTCCCTGCGGAAAGTCCTGATCTCAACTCCATCGAACACCTATGGTACGAATATTGGAATGGTAAATGAGGTCCAGAGCAGCATGTCCTAGATCTTTCGCTGAACGCATTGCTGTTTTGATGGAGGAATAAAGACAAATTCCAGCTGATGACTTTTCACCAATGTGCAGCTGATCCAGCTGCACATTGGTGGAAAGCCTCCTTCAAAGTGTGCAGGAGGTGATTAAAGCAAAAGGTGGATATACCCGATATTACGATTTGTCTGCTGGTATCAATTGCAAATTGCTAAAGTGTACGGAAAAGTATTGATAGATAGTGTATACAGAAGCTGAAAAAAAATATATATATATATGATCTCGAACAGCTCCTTGATAATTCCAAATGTTCCTATATGAATTTCATTTTGGAAAACAGTTTAAAAGGCAGCTTCATTTTGTCAGCAAAAACCGTTACGATCTTTTTTATTGGCATCAAAAATTATTAAACGAAATATTTTATGGCCAAATCAGCGAAACAAGACATCAACTGATAGTTGATGATAGCTTTGGTAGGTTTTCCATCAACTGATACTCCAGCCTTGGTATGTTTTCCATCAACTGATACTTCATCCTTGGTATGTATTCCCATCAACTGATACTTCATCCTTGGTATGTATTCTCATCAACTGATACTTCAGCTTTGGTATGTTTTCCATCAACTGATATTTGATGACAGCTTTGGTATTTTTTTAATCAACCGATATTTCATGACAGCTTTGGTATTTTTTTCATAAACCGATATTTGAAGACAGCTTTAGTAGGTTTATCATCAACAGATAGTTGATGACAGCTTTGGTAGGTTTTCGTCAACTGATATTTGGTGATAGCTTTGGTACTTTTTTCAACTTATATTTGATGATAGCTTTGGTATTTTTTCATAAACCGATATTTCATTACAGCTTTGGTAGTTTTCGTCAACTGATATTTGATGATAGCTTTGGTACTTTTTTCATCAACTGATAGTTGATGATAGCTTTGGTAGGTTTTCCATCAGCTGATATTTCACCTTGGTAGGTTTTCCATCAGCTGATATTTCAGCCTTGGTATGTTTCCATCAACTGATGCTTCAACTTTGGTATGTTTTCCATAAACTGATATTTGATGACAGCTTTGGTAGGTTTTTCATTAACTGATATTTGATGATAGCTTTAGTATTTTTTCATCAACCGATATTTAATGACAGCTTGGTATTTTTTCCCATCAATGATATTTGATGATAGCTTTGGTATTTTTTTCATGATATGATATTTGATGGCAGCTTTGGTATATTTTTCCCCATCAACTGATATTTGATGATAGTTTTGGTATTTTTTTTCATGACATGATATTTGATGACAGCTTTGGTATTTTTTTCATAAACTGATATTTCATAAACTGATGAAAAACCTTTAGTAGGTTTTTCATCAACAGATAGTTGATAGCGTTAGTACTTTTTTCATCAACAGATAGTAGATGATAGCTTTGGTACTTTTTTCATCAACTAATATTTGATGATAACTTTGATATCATCAACTGATATTTGATGATAACTTTGATATCATCAACTGATATTTGATGACAGCTTTGATAGGTTTTTCATAAAATGATATTTCATGTAAATTTGGTATTTTTTCATCAACCGATATTTTATGACAGCTTTGGTATTTTTTTCATAAACCATATTTTATGACAGCTTTGGTAGGTTTTCGTCAACTGATATTTGATGATAGCTTTGGTGCTTTTCTCATCAACTGATATTTGATAATAGCTTTGGTATTTTTTTCATCAGATAATATTTTATTATAATTTTAGTATTTCTTTATCAACTGATATTTGATGATAGCTTTGGTATCATCAAGTGATATTTGATGATAACTTTGGTAGTTTTTTCATAAACCGATATTGGATGATAGCGTTGGTTTTTTTTTCATCAGATACTATTTTATGATAATTTTAGTATTTCTTCATCAACTGATATTTGGTGATAGCTTTGCTATTTTTTTTCATCAACCGATATTTGATGACAGGTTTGTTAGGTTTTTTATCAACAGATAGTTGATGACAGATTTGTAGGTTTTCGTCAACGGATATTTGATGACAGCTTTGGTTTTTTTTTCATGAACCGATATTTCATGATAGCTTTAGTATTTTTTTCCCATCAACTGATATTTGATGATAGCTTTGGTATTTTTTTCATGATAAGATATTTGATGACAGCTTTGGTATTTTTTTCATCAACTGATATTTGATGACAGCTTTGGTATTTTTTTCATAAACTGATATTTCATAAACCGATGAAAAACCTTTGGTAGGTTTTTCATCAACAGATAGTTGATGATAGCTTTGGTACAAGTTTTGTCAACTGATATTTGATGATAGCTTTGATATCATAAACTGATATTTGATGATAGCTTTGTTAGGTTTTTCATGAACGGATGGTTGATGACAGCTTTGATAGGTTTTTCATAAAATGATATTTGATGTCGCTTTGGTATTTTTTCATGAACCGATATTTTATGACAGCTTTGGTTTTTTTAATAAACGATATTTTATGACAGCTTTGGTTTTTTTAATAAACGATATTTTATGACAGCTTTGGTATTTTTTAATAAACGATATTTTATGACAGCTTTGGTAAGTTTTGTCAACTGATATTTGATGATAGCTTTGGTGCTTTTCTCATCAACTGATATATGATAATAGCTTTAGTATCATCAACTGATATTTGATGATAGCTTTGGTAGTTTTTTCATAAACCGATATTTGATGATAGCGTTGGTTATTTTTTCATCAGCTACTATTTTATGATAATTTTAGTATTTATTCATTAACTGATATTTGAGACAGCTTTGGTATTTTTTTTTCATCAACCGATATTTGATTACAGCTTTTGTTAGGTTTTTTATCAATACATAGTTGATGACAGATTTGGTAGGTTTTCGTCAACGTATATTTGATGATAGCTTTGGTATTGTTTTCATTAACTGATATTTGATGACAGCTTTGGTATTTTTTAATCATCCGATATTTCATGACAGCTTTGGTAGGTTTTCGTCAACTGATATTTGATGATGGCTTTGGAGCTTTTTTCATCAACTGATATTGATAATAGCTTTAGTATCATCAATTCATATTTGATGATAGCTTTGGTATCATCAACTGATATTTGATGGTAGTTTTTTCATAAACCGATATTTGATGATAGCTTTGGTATTTTTTTCATCAGCTACTATTTTATGATACTTTTAATATTTCTTCAACTGATATTTGATGACAGCTTTTGTATTTTTTTCATCAGCTGATATTTGATGATACCTTTGGTATTTTTTTTTCATCAACCGATATTTGATGACAGCTTTGTTAGGTTTTTTTATCAACGGATAGTTGATGACAGATTTGGTAGGTTTTCGTCAACGGATATTTGATGATAGCTTTGGTATTGCTTTCATCAACTGATATTTGATGGCAGCTTTGGTATTTTTGTCATCAACTGATATTTGATGATAGCTTTGGTATTTTTTTTCATCAACTGATATTTGATTATAGCTTAGGTATTTGTTTCATAAACCAATGTTTGATGACAGGTTTGCTAGGTTTCGTCAACGGATATTTGATGATAGCTTTGGTATTGTGTTCATCAACTATTTGATGATAGCTTTATTTTTTTCTCATGATCTGATATTTTTTGATAGCTTTAGTATTTCTTCATTAACGGATATTAGGTGATAGCTTTGCTATTTTTTCATGACATGATATTTGATGACAGCTTTGGGATTTTTTCCCCATCCACTGATATTTGATGATAGTTTGGTATGGTATTTTTTTCATGACATGATATTTGATGACAGCTTTGGTATTTTTTTTCATCAACTGATATTTGATGAGCTTTGGTTTTTTTTCATAAACTGATATTTCATAATATCAGTCTCCTCTCAGTTATAAAGCTGTATAACTGAGAGGAGACCTCCACATAGCCTTTAAAGGAATGCGGAGAACCGACCAGGGCTTCTGACCTAATGTCCAATCCTCACCTTCTCGTGGTGCACCCTGTTGGGTATCTACTTTGATACTGAACGAACGAGGATGGGCTAGCAATTTGGGATTTAGCCGACCAAATTGTATTCTTATTGGTTAAACCAAAATAAAAAATGATGGTACAACATGACAAAATTTCATGCGGCTGGGGCGTCGCCCGGTTAAACAAGGCCCCCATTGTTTTCGCCAGGGAACCAGGGCGAACAGCGAAAAGTCAGCTACTGGAACAAATCTGAAAACAAACCCCAACTCAACATCATCAGAGTTAAAGATCGGTACTATCAACGTAAGAAGCCTGAATGGCAAAGAAATGGAGCTAGCTGCGGAATTAGATAAGTACCAGATCGACATAATAGGGGTGACTGAAACAAAAAAGACCAAAACTGGTGAGATCTTTCTGAGCAATAAATACAAAATGTTATATTCAGGCAATGACAATCAAGGAAAAGAAGGAGTAGCCATAGTATTCAACACAAAATACACGGCTAATCTTCTTGAATGGCAGTCAGTCTCAAGTAGAGTAATGTGGGCAAATATGAGAATGGGGAACTGGACAATGAGACTTATATGTGCCTATGGTCCCACAGAAGGTTCTACTAAGGTAGAAGTGGAGGAATTTTTTGACGCTTTAGAAAAAGCAACTGACACAATGAAAAATAAAAAGTTGGGCCTTGTTGGGGATCTAAATAGCAGAGTAGGAAATGATTGTCAGACATTCAAAAATATTTTGGGAAAATTTAGAGAAAAGAGCAAAGCTAATAATAATGGCAAATATCTGTTGGATTTCTGCTCAGGACATGGACTGGTTATTACTAATACCATGTTCCAACATAAATATGTGCACAAATTCACATGGAGAGAAGAGGCTAGGAATATGAAAAGTCTCATTGACTATGTTATTGTTGATAGTGATGTTTTCTCCCTGGTGCAGGACACCAGAGTGTACAGAGGATTTGAAATTGGAAGTGATCACTATTTAGTCTTGAGCAGGATAAAATTGAATTTCATATTGAAAAGAATAACATGTAAGAAAGTTTTAAAGCGAATAAAAGTTGAGCAGCTCTCAGATGTGAACTGTAGATTAAAATACAGAAAGATTATTGAAAAGAAAATGAAAGAGTGTGATAACAGGAATCAATCCTTGGATATTCAGTGGCAAACTCTGAAGAAAACATTGATTGATTCTGCCAGAGAGACATATGGTGAGGTTGTCTGCAAGGATAAAAAAATCAGAACTCCATGGTGGACACAGGAAGTTAAAGAGGCAGTGAAGGAAAAGAAGAAAGCATATCAAAAGTTCCTGGCAAATAGGTCAGCTTTTACTCTTACAGAATATAGAGACAAATGTAAGAAAGCTAAACAGTGTGTAAAACTAGCTAAACAAAAGTCAAGGGAGGACTTTGGCAAGAATATAGAAAATAAATATCAAGAAGGTGGCAAAATATTCTGGAGGTTGTTGAAGAAGCTTAGGAATGGGGGAAAGAGTGCTGTAAAAGGAGTTAGAGATGATAAAGGTGACATGAAAACAGGAGAAAAAGATATCCTTGAAGTATGGAGTAATTACTTTGAAAAACTGCTAAATGAAACAAGCCATGATGACAGCACAGTGGTAAAAAACACTGACCAGGCATGCAGTAGGAATACATATCCATACTTGAAGTAGAAAAAGCCATCAAAGGCTTGAAATGTGGAAAGGCAGCAGGAGTAGATGATATTCGACCAGAAATGCTGAAGTATGGTGGTATAAGAGTCTTACAGTGGCTGCACTGCATAGTTCAGAAAGCCTGGACAGAGGGACGAATTCCCGATGATTGGAGTAGAGCTCTCATAGTACCCATATATAAAAAGGGAAATAAAACTGAATGTGAGAATTACAGAGGTATTTCCCTACTGAGTGTTCCTGGCAAGATCTATGCAAGTATACTTGAGAAACGGTTGAGAAGAATTGTGGAAGAAAAGCTTGGTGAAGAACAAGCTGGATTCAGGCCAAATAGAGGCTGTCAGGATCAGATATTCACTTTACGACAAATAGTCGAGAAAGCATGGGAATATAACAAAGATCTGTATTTAAGTTTTGTCGATTTGGAAAAGGCATATGACAACGTGCCAAGAGAGAAGCTATTCAATATGCTGCAGTTATATGGTGTCAATGGGGCATTATATCAAGCAATACTTAGTCTTTATTTGAGTTGTAAGTCAGCAGTTAGAATTAAAGGAAGTACAGAAAGATGGTTAATGTTAAAACTGGTGTGAGACAAGGATGTACATTATCCCCTCTGTTATTCATTATCTATATGGATCACATTATGAAGGAAAGTTGTATTAAACCTGATATCAAAATTGGAGATGTTAATGTCAGCTCTTTGCTTTATGCGGATGATGTTATACTTCTAAATAAATCCGCTACAAGTCTGCAAGATTCTCTGACTAAATTCAATTGCTGTTGTAATAGCTATGGTATGAAGGTCAGCAATAAAAAGACAAAGACAATGAAAATAGGCAGAATCATTGAAAATGTCAACTGTGTTTTGAATGGAGAACCTGTGGAACAAGTAAAACATTTCGGCTACTTAGGCACGATTTTTACTGAAGATGGTAAATTCAATATAGAAATGGACAACAGAATCAGTAAAGCTGGTATGGTGGGAAGTCAATTGAATAAATTCATATGGAATAAGAGAGAAATTAGTCGGAACACTAAATTAGCTGTATACAAGACAGTGTTCAAACCAGTTTTAACTTATGGATCTGAGAGCTTGGTCAGAAGTAAAACACTACCAAAGACTAGAGACCGCAAATATGAGAGTCCTGAGAAAGATTATAGGCGTGAACAGATGGCATCAATGGCAATATCATATTAAAAATGAGGATATTAACAAAGATCTTGACATTGTCAGCATCCAGGAATGCGTTAGCAGAGCTAATCTCAGGTGGTATGGTCACTTAAACAGAATGGGCGAAGAAAGATTAGCAAAAGAAGTGTTCTCTGCCAGGTTGGCAGGAAAACGACCCAGAGGAAGACCAAGATATAGGTGGATTGATACGGTACAAAGTGCCTTAGACGATAGAAATATAAGATCTGATAATGTTGGAGTCTTGACAAGTAACAGACTGATTTGGAGGAAAATTGTAGATAGGAAGTTAGTAATGATGTAATTTTTTCATGTAGTACTGTCATATCCTGTACACCCCTTGAGGGTACATGGCAGGAATTTGATGATGATGATGAAGATGATGATATTTCATAAACCAATGAAAAACCTTTGGTAGGTTTTTCATCAACAGATAGTTGATGATAGCTTTGGTACTTTTTTCATCAACTCATATTTGATGATAACTTTGATATCATTAACTGATATTTCATGATAGCTTCGGTATCATCAACTGATATTTGATGATAGCTTTGGTATTTTTTTCATGAACTGATATTTGATGATAGCTTCGGTGCTTTTTTCATCAACTGATATTTGGTAATAGCTTTGGTATCATCAACTGATATTTGATGATAGCTTTGGTATCATCAACTGATATATGATGATAGCTTTGGTATCATAAACCGATATTTGATGACAGCTTTGGTATTTTTTTTCATCAGCCGATATTTGATGACAGCTTTGTTAGGTTTTTTATCAGCAGATAGTTGATGACAGATTTGATAGGTTTTGGTCAACAGATATTTGATGATAGCTTTGGTATTGTTTTCATCAACTTATATTTTATGACAGTTTTGGTATTTTTGTCATCAAATGATATTTGATGATAGCTTTGGTATTTGTTTCATAAAACGATATTTGATGACAGGTTTGGTAGGTTTTCGTCAACGGATATTTGGTGATAACTTTGGTATTGTGTTCATCAACTATTTGATGATAGCTTTATTTTTTTTCATCAACTAATATTTTATGATTGCTTTAGTATTTCTTCATAAACTGATATTTGATGTCAGCTTTGGTACGTTTTCCATCAACGGATAGTTGATGACAGCTTTGATATTTGTTTCATCGACTGATATCTGATGACAACTTTTCTATCATCAACAGATACTATCAACTGCTATTTGATAATAGTGTACCTTGTTAGTTTTGTATAAACTATCAGATGATATATGATATGATATGATAGATGATATGAACCAGCAGTTCAAATATAGTTTTTCAGGCCATTGAAACCCTAATCAAAAACAAAATAAAAGTCGAATATACTAGCCTCCTAGGGGGAGGTTCATTTTTTTTAAGTGATGCGAAACCAAGCAAGTCTCATGTTAAATGTTTCATTCTAGTAAGTTCTTGGTTTCTTTCAAAATTTCTAATCTTGATAGACTAGTTTTTTTTTTATTTGACTACAAAACAATACTAGACATCATCATCCACTCTTTATTACTGTATAAATTATTTTAAAAGATCTCCATAACGAAGGATGACTAGAGCATTCTTGCACAGGCTATCCTTTTCCTGTATATGCTTACTAAATAAGCGTAAGTGCAGACATCATATTTCATAAATACCTGATCACTGAAATATGTCAAACAAAGTACCGTTCAATTCCATCTCCGTATCTCAACTGGGGAAGAACAACGGGACATTGCACTTTTCGAATGGAAAAGACTCGAGTTCGATTGTCGTCTTGAAGAAAACGAGAGGAATCTTTATATGATTATTTTCAATTGAAGGTGAATTAGCGAACCTCATGCGGAGGTGGTAGGGTTTTCCTTCTGGAAACTCAGGTGTTTCATGTAATTTACAGACAGAAATTCTAGTAATGGGAGATAGATGGCGTAGTAGCAGTAGCGTTATTAGGAGTAGAGAGCTCTCCTGTGATGAGTCCTTGAACTCCTTGGATGTAATAATAATAAAACACAAATAGATTTAGAAAGAGGAGAAAAATAAACTTTTCTCAGAGCAAAGATATACGACTTTCTTGCTGTTGCATAGTTAAAATAACTAACTGTAAAAGAAAAGATTTACAAATTTCTTAATTCTCTTTACTATATATTAGTATATTTTTAATATTAAAATTATACATATAATTTTAAGATAATCATAAAAGGTAGGTCGAATTAAATACACTTAATACATGAATAATTTAGATGTTAAAAGTTAAGTAACTAGATTTGTTGTTAATTATTGGTAAGAAATCACTCGCATTCACCTCTTAATGGTAACAGTTGAATATAAAATCGAATTCCAGTATTGATAACACAGTATTTAAAGTAGCATCACAAGCATGGACAGAGAAACAGTACGAATATAATCCAGATCACTTTACCAGTGGTCAGTACTATTATTATTCATATTATGATTACTTTTTGTTCTTATTTGTGACAGAATATTTTCAAACCATTAATGATCAATCAGTCAAAGTAGGTATTTTTAAATTGTGACATCAAGGTTTCTAAGTTATGCACGTTCTACAATTACGTCTAAAGGCGCTGTTCCACTACACTGGCATCATTCTTACTACCAACTTCCTCAACTAACTTCTGCTCATCTTCTTTCATTCTATCTTTACTTGCTTCTCTAGAATAGCCTTCCTCACCAGTGTTTCCCTAAAAACTCTATCCCCACATGGCGCTTATATATGCTTGGGGAATTGATATAAAAATAAGAACTATGAGAAAAGATGCTTAGGTGACCTCATAGCTTTCCTAACCTCCAAGCTCAGTAATGAACGATATATAACAACGCTTAATGACTGTAATGTGCGTTTGTACTACCTGCCGTCCGTACGGTTAGCCTAGTGGCTATGCGCTTCGCAACCATATGCCTGGGGAAGGAGTGTCCTAGGTTCGATTCCCGTCAACGATGTGAGGAGCTAAAGGATCTTCCTCAGCCATAGCCAAGTTAGCCGATCTTGGTCGTGGACAGCAGGGTTTTTTCCGCCAGTTTATCTGGGGTTTTCCTCCTCCGGCCTCGTGAACACAGGTTTCGACAGACATGGGATTCTACCGGGAATAAGGAGCAATCAACCTATTCCGCGGGATTATTGGTTACGGAAGCTTACGCGGTAAAATGTGTAGGCCTGCGCGAAAGTGTAACATACGATGACGATGATGACAGCCGGATAAAATCTCAGTGCATAATCCCACTCAAAGTAGCGGGCTTAAAGATCGTCCTTTTTTCGATTTTTTTGCTACATTTTAATACTGGAATAATCTCCCTTTCAAAATATGCTAATTAAAAAATAAATAATAGAAAAAATCCTTAGCACACTCACTATGAATATACTATGGGTTTACAAAACAAAACAAAAAAAAAGGCTTTTTTCAAAATATGCCACTCTTCTGGCACAAAACTAGAATTTTTCATATCCTTACTAATAAAGAATATGGATCCTTTGCTTACTCTGAAATCATTAAAATAAAAAATCCTTGTTCTGCTGAAAAGAGAGAGGGGTCAGTTAGGTTACTAACTGACCCCTCTACTCTCTCCTATTCACTCTACTCGTCATCAGTCCTTATTGCTCAGATCTTTTTTCATGACCTTCCTGGTGTTGTTAATTCAAATCGCATCTCTAAATCTTCCGTTCTTTTGCATCGCTTTCATTTCGTTCTCTATTATTAAAAATAATATATTCCCTTAGCAATTTTCCAGAATTACGAATTTCGATATCAGTTGTTTATAAATTATGTTTTATTTCCAAACGTGTGACTCAACATGTTTTTGGATACGAATCAGTACATATAGGAACCTTATGCTATTCCTCTCTCAAAGCAGTAACTTGCAATAACTGTTCATGTTCTGCTGAGAGTGATGAAATTATAATTACAAGTCAGATGACCAATTAACAGTTTAGGATTTATTTTCAAGGTTTTGGAGATAGTTCCTAAATGCAAGTGTTCATAGTTGGTTAGACGTGAAATCTGTAGGAATTGAGTAGCAGCTTTCTTGAGAAGTAACATCTGAAACAGGACAGAACCTTAATGGTTGTTTTTTAAGCTAGGATAGACATATTATGTTTATTATATTGTGTTAATTTTGGGACAATGTTCACCATATCTGTAAAAAATTAATATTCGATTCCGCTTTTTTTTTTTTTTTTGGATAAATTGAATGTTAAATAGCAGAATTAATGATGGACTTTAATTCCGGCATTTAACATCTTCCAAACATTTCAAAATTATCAAGGTTTATTTGGTATACCTTCGGCAACTTACGTGTCACATAATTTTAGATTTCCAATGCTATTTTTCTCGTAATGGCTAGGTAAATCACATTTTCTTTTTTGTGGCGTGACCTTTAGAACTAGGCTTATCGAAACTGAAGGTAATCCTAGTTCTAAAGGTCACGCCCCATTAATAATTGGAATAACAATAATGTGTGGGTGTTGTGAAATACTATCCTGAGAGAGAATCACTTGCGCAATACTGTGACTATTATGAGATATGATGAAATAATGGAATCGTATACGATCTATGACAGTGCATTCCACTGTCCTCCCCAATAAAGGCATTGAAAAGTATTCATAGTGGTCCATACGTGTGGTTCCCTTTTGCAATTCATCTTAATGCCTGCCTTCCAGATATAACTTCTATGCATACGGGAATAGATTTGCCTATTTGTTACCTGGTTACAAGAAATCGGTTAGTATACACATAACATTAGTAATGTTTACTAATGTTATGCATGTACTAATCGACTTCTTTCGAATAATGAAACATTAAAGCAAAATATAAAAACATTGTATCAAATAAATAAATTGATTTTTTAATATAATAACAGCTCATCAGCTGTTTACTTTATTAAGTAACATGAAAATTGACCTAAAATACGCCTTGTTTTTTTTATTGTATTTTTGGAGGAAACAAACCTGTGCAGATGGTAGAAATCAAATGTTGTGCAACTACCCATTTTCATTTTCATAATTAGCACGCCTCTACTTTAGAATGAATAATCATCGAACAGAAAGCATAGTAGTTTGTGCTGTAAGTTGTAGAAGAAAGTAGGGAATATCAATGATGTTGTTATATTATCAAACATTATTCAACCGACTGGGTTGAATAATGTTTGATTCTGATCGAATGTTTGAAAACTGATCGAAGAAACCTCACGCTTTCTTCGATCAGTTTCCCATAAATGCTCTCCTTTTCCATTATGTCTTTTTATATCTATTTTCATGGGCGCTGCTTCAATAAACTGATAACCATCGTTCCAACCGTTTTCTCTAATCATCTAAGAACACAAGCAGCTGGTCACCATCTGTACACAGTTTAGCTCCAAATTATCGCACCAACCTGATCAAATTCTCTCCTTTCATTCCAGTTACTTGTTTTATTTGGAACAACTTTCCTCGTATTATAGTCATCGATGAATAAAACTACCAGTTCGCCAAGAAACTCATCAACAGATTCTTTCTTTCTTTCCCTGCACACCACTATTGTGTTATAGCTTTTGTGTAAGAGAATGATGTAAAAAAAGAGAATGATTCGTTAGTGTAAGAGAATGATGTAAAAAAGGAAGTCTAATTTACAATAAATATTAAATAACTTTATACATTTTTCTTGTATATCTAATGAGAAAAGATAACAATGCATAATACGAAGTAATATGGCTGATGTTGAATATATGCCAATATAATATATAATATACCGCTTCAATACACGTTGTTGGTACGTATTCTTTCTTTCAGATACCACATCATGAGGCAATGTTGGCATCGAATTCCAGATGAGCGACCCAACTTTACAACCATTATTGAAAGGCTTGGATATTGCATCCAGGTACATAAATATTCACTTATCAAATTGATTAGTCGATAGTTATAGTCTTTTGTCAAATTATAGTTTAACTAACGAAAACAGAAAAGTTACAGTTTAAGTCATTTTGGAATTTTATTTTTGAGAATTCATTTATAGTACATACTAATCTCTAAACAGTGTCAAACTAAAATATTAACTTATTTCACAATCCCTGCAAATACGTTCTCTCTCTCTCTCTCTCTCTGTGCGCGCGCGCGCGCGCGCGCGTGTGTGTGTGTGTGTGTGTGTGTGTGTGTGTGTGTGTGTGTGTGTGTGTGTGTGTGTGTGTGTGTGTGTGTGTGTGTGTGTGTGTGTGTGTGTGTGTGTGTGTGTGTGTGTGTGTGTGTGTGTGTGTGTGTGTGTGTGTGTGTGTGTGTGTGTGTGTGTGTGTGTGTGTGTGTGTGTCTTTAGATGGTGATAGATGAGGGTTAAATGGTGATAGATGTAATACTACACCTTACTTATTGGAGATCTGTAGCGATTTGAAAAAATTCCATGTTTGGTCTCTAGTGCACTATTGGCTAATAGTTTTTTTATAGTGTTTCGTGGTATTCTGAAAACAAAAATTAAACAATTCAGAAATGTATTTTCTCCTTCACTTTAAACCCTTAAAATACTAAATAAAATCAGTTTGATTTTATTTAGTGTCTCTTACGTTGAAGCCTGTTGAAGCGCATGCTTCCATTTTACAAATGTCAAGTTTATATGTTACATAATACTGGATACATTTTATACGAACTTGCATACAGATATAGATATTATGCTAACTTGCTTCTCTGTATGCAAGACTATGTTCAAATCAACTGGTGCACATAGAATCTTCGAGTTGGCTTAGAATGTAAAGCACTAGAGAAAGAACAACCACCACAAAAAAAAAAAAAAAATATATATATATATATATATATATATGGTTCTTATGTTAATGAGACGTCAGTTGAAGAAGAGTTCATCTTAACAGTTCATAAAGAAAATCTATTTTGAATATTCGCAAAAAATGACTGAGAAAGGACTCAATGTAGAAGGATAACCCAATTAGGATTCAGAAAACAGAGGAGCTGGAACAATAAATATAAGATTAAAGCAAACATAGTAATTGTAGTAAAAACTGTTTATATAAAATAGGTTAATGAAGCCTTCTATATACTGAACTATCGCAGCATGATACGCTCGTTGATATTTCAGGAAATGATGATGGCCGCGACAGTGTGTTCCTTTGTTCTTTATTGTATTCTAATAAATAATAAAATATTTGCTATGTATCCATCATAACAGTCTAGGAAATTTAAATTTCTAGAAATGGATTTGAAGGACGAAACAGTCGTTCAGAATTTAATTATAGGTAAGTTGGTGATAGCTTTGCATTATACACAGTACCTAGGAAGGGTAGGCAGACTAAGGCAAAATATAGTGAACATTCTTCTTGTGAAATCTTTGGAGGCAATTAGAATTCATGCCTGATAAAAGGTAGCAGTAGAATCATCTTGTTCGCTTTCAAGTTGTGCAGAGCGAATAGACCTGCATCGTCACTGTCCAGAAACAGCCAGGTCATTCAGAAACTGCAGAATATCTGCCGTTCACAGATGCTTAACAAGATGCTCCTGGTTTACGTTGGCTTTGTGGTAGTCAAACCTAACTATTTCATTAAGTAAAGACTGGTGTAGAGTCACACTTCATAGGTTTCTTTGATCGTACACATCGGTTTTGGTACATTCATCAGGTTTTATTCATCAGATTTCGAAACTGTAGTCTGCTGCTGAAAACCAAAAATTTCAGATTTTTCAAAAATAAAAATTTCTTCTTGTTAAGTCCGAAATTGTGTTTTCCACCTTATCTACCGAAAAGTAATTGCTGCATCTAATATTCGAATAAGTTGTTCATAATATACAGTAATAGTTCTAAACCTCGGGCAGTAGAGAATTACATATGCTGAACCTTCATACCTAACTTGAAATCTATAGAACAGTTAAATCTAGAATTCAATGCTGCCATCCAGGATGCGAGGAATGTGTAATTAGGGATTTTCATTGATATTAAATTATCTTGTCTCCCGCAGAGTTATTTTTCCCGAAAATTCGAGGTTTTTATCCTGCAAAGCAGGCAAATCGTCCAGCGAACACCTGCAATAAACAGGCATAATACACTGACTTCATAGTCTTACAGCTTAGCCGTGATTCTAATCAAGCTTGGCATTGAATCAATTTAAGGTGAGGTATGGAAGATATTATCCCTGTTAGATTGCATCTTACTTTTATCTCCTTCGATCAGTCTTGACTCCAGGATGTGTGTTTGTATAATAATAAATAATAATAATAATAATTGGTGTTTTCGTCTAAGTGTTTAGAAAATTTTCAGAGTTACCTGCAAACTCCTCTGCGACATTTTGAAAGCCTCTGAACTCAGTTAATGAGTGTCTGCAATAATTATCGTCTATGTCCTTTCGTATGCTTTGTATGTTTTTGTATGATTCGTATGTTTAGTTGTTCTTCTTGTCATTGAAATCAATTTAATGGGTATTATTTTTAATACATTAATTTCATACAAGTTGTAGAACGTAGTTTTACAAACAGGTTCGTGAAATAGCAACAGATTGTGTTTGGTTTATTTTTGAACTGGTGAGAGTTCGTTATTTAAATGTCTTTCCAACAGAAATGCAGTATATAATATTTGGGGATTAGTACGTCCTTTCTACAAAGTTAAAAGCTAGTAAAAATCCCAATAATTGAAAGATTCTTAATGTAAAATTAACCCGAAAGAAAATAAACGCCACAGGTTATATAGTGATCAAAATATTCTTCACATTACTGTAATTAAATGCAGTTTTATTATTCGGTTTATTTTGAGTGGCTGAATGTTTAAATACTACTTTTTATATATACTGTACTTTTAATTTTAATGAACTTGAAAACAATGTATTTCTTCAGGATCCCGATGTGATATGTGTACCGATGCCAGTGTTCCATCGCCCACCCTCGATGGAACGTGATGCTACCGTCATGAGACCCCCAGATTCAGAAAATAATTGCCTTCAGGTAGGAAACTTTGAACAGTATACCATAATATTTATTTAATTGAGATGAAAAAAATTAACTGCTGGCTTCAGTTTCTATATCGAACTATTTTAATTAGTACGTCCTTTCTACAAAGTTAAAAGTTAGTAAAAATCCCAATAATTGAAAGATTCTTAATGTAGAATTAACCCGAAAGAAAATAAACGCCACAGGTTATATAGTGATCAAAATATTCTTCACATTATAAGTTTTTAGGATACGCTAGCATAATTTAAAATATTTGATATAATTTTGCATTGGAAAGAATTGTTAAATGATATTACTTTATTTAAGCAAAGAAAAAATATCAAAGGTGGGATATTCTTAATGTTCATTCCTAGAACAGCTGAAATGGTTAAGACCAACATAAACAACGCAGAAATGAAAACAGGAATGAAACATTTTGACAAATTTTGATAAGATTGGAAGGACGAGATATGCAAAAAAGATATATCCTTTATTCTCATTCATTTATGACAAATAGAACTCGTAACCAGTAAAATTATAGTAAACAGAATACAGGATAACAAAACCATGTAAACAGAATACTTAATAGAAAAATGGAAGATTTCAAAGACGGGATATTCTGAACATTTATTCCGAGAATCAACGAGTTGACCTTGAGAAATATGTTGCTATTTTTAGAGTAGCAGCTTCGCTTCTCCAGCAGTTTTCCGTAGCACTGTAATAAATCTTTCCACAGAAGTTTCGAATGATCTCTCTTTGACTGTTGTTCTCAAATATTTCGTTCATTCTAATTTTATTAAATGAAAAACGAGTTTTCATTTTAGATGTGCGCTTTAGGAATACAAAGAAACATCTTCTATTGAGGAAAAGTCTTTGTCTATTACGTAATATCAGCGTCTTAACCATTTAAACGATTCGATAGTTAGCGCTAGAGATCCTATTAAATCCATGTCAAAAAACGTAATATTTGAGCAAAGTAGATCATACTCATTTACTATCTACACGCTCATGGCCAGCTATCGGACATATACACTGTTTGTTATGATAAAATTCGGCTCGCGATAAATACGGAATTATATATATATAATAAAGTTACGGATATTACTTCAGCCTGAAGTACTTTTCACCCAACATAACTTTAGTAAGAAAGGAGTCTAAGGGTGATCGAGGAGTTTTCGAAATCTATGCCTTTATACTGTGAGTGGGTAGCATCACCATCCGAATATTAAAAAAAAAAAAAAATTGGAAGTTATAATTGTACTAATATAAGGGAATGGAATGAGCAGGCTTATTATCATGAGACCAGTAACCCCCCCGTCCCCCCCACACACAGAAATTCTATTTCTGTGGTCTCTTTCGTCGCATCTTTTTCGCAGAATTACAAAGATGCGGTTCTTGTTTGTGACAGTGCAATATTTTGGGTTCCCTTTTCCTGCTGGATGTGCTAATACTGCTATTAACAATAATTATGAGACAGTTAAAGCCATTAAGAGAGCGTATTTCTTTAAGTGCATGTGCTCGCCAGTTTATATGTTATGAGAGAGAGAGAGAGAGAATAAACCTTCACCGTCTTATGTGACTGGTTAACCCATCTGGAGATGTAAAGACCTTATAAGCGTTCATTCACGAGAAGATTTAAACTCAGATCTTTTTCATAAAATAAGAGAAACGTGTTATTATTTCGACAGAACTATGGAAGCAGTGTCATTTGTGTTAGTGATTCACTGTAGAAGAAATAATTACATTAATATATTCCAAAATAACTGAAATGGCGAGCTCATAAAATTTACAAAGATGCCCACTGAAAACTGCTATATTCGAGACGGTCCATGGCATACAAAGTACATACCACATCTTTCTTTTGCGCCAAACAAACAAGTTCTCTGACCAGTGACGGAACTAAAATAACTTTTGGCTTTTTCCCTTAATAATTAAAGTCCCATTTAGACTTTAGTACTTATGGTGCCTTTAATGTTTGTAACTCCATCCCTTTATTTGGTTTCCCCTAAGATCTCAGGTTCGCCGCACTACATGTTTTCCAGGCGAGGTAGTTATGCTACTAACTATGATCTCATTTCAATGATAATATTATATACAGCATCTCTGTAGTTATTATTTAAAGTTGATAATATGGACACAATTGTTTTTTTTTTACTTATTCGAAAAGCGATAATGTTTCACAAGGCAGAAGTATATGAAATTTTTCTTTTTATGTTTTGTTTTCATATATTGAAATTAACGCCATTTATTTTGTAAATCGTTTCCTTTTTTTCCTTTAATGATGTTAATTAGTGACTGTTGTAAATTAATTTGTAATAGCAGCGCTTAGAGATTACAGTAATTTATTCAATTTCGTCTGTATATTTTCCACTCATACAATGAAAATATTTCAATTCTACTTAAATATCTTGTCAGGACTGATTTTGCATTGCATTTCTAACAGGAACAATAATGTTTTGTCTAGGTCCTTCGTCCGGAACGAGAACTGCAGTCTCCTACTTCAGAAGATTACTTAATTCCCATGCCTTCCTCTAACTACAGCCTAAGTACAGAAAAGACTGAACTGCAGTCAAATTCGAGCCTGGAATCTCTGGATCGACTGTTGGAGTTGGAAGAGAACCCTCCAATTCCTCCACGAAATGGTCCAACAAGCATCCCTACATGGGAAACTAGCTTTGTCCAGCCCACTGTTAATGATCGTAGTTACACGACATTCCCAAAAAGCCGAATGGAAGCGTCCAGCTATCCCACCATCCCTCAGCCTTTTGGTAGGAAACACCAAGCAGGATATATACGACTCCCATCCCAGGATGGAATTATAGCATCAGGTGAAGAAAATCCGAAATCAGGAATCCATAGAAGCGCTAAAGTTACTCCTTATCAAACATTGAACCAGAATGGTTGGCCAGATCCCAAACAACCAATAGAAAGAGTTTCTAGTCTCCGATCTCTTGATGCCCTTCCTCTTGCTCCTGGTGTCAGTCAAAGTCTAAAGACGTCAGGAACATCGATCGATACTAAAGTTAAAACACCAGCAGGCCATCACTCCAACTTATCATTAGATGTTGGAGCATTAAGCTGTCAACCTAGAATAAATCCAACTTCATATGTTAATATGGGAAAAACTCCCAATGACGGAAAAGCTGTGGTTCGTGCTGATGGCTGTCTTCCTAATCATACACCACTGCTTCAGAACTATGGAAAAGGGATTCGGACCATCTCTCAGACTGTGGATGCTTGCCATAAAGACACTTAAGTGAGTGAAGTCTCTTTGAGGTGGATCTTTGCTCAAACATTCGGCTTTACTAACGTTGACATTTATCGGACCAAATAAAAAATAAAACTTTTTTGCTAGAACTACGTATAAAAAACGTGTGTGTGTGTGTGTGTGTGTGTGTGTGTGTGTGTGTGTGTGTGTGTGTGTGTGTGTGTGTGTGTGTGTGTGTGTGTGTGTGTGTGCTTGGAAACGAAAGAAACAGAAATGGAACGTAAGATTATTTGAATAAAAGTTCTCGTTTAAGTTTTAGTGCATCGCATAACTTAGTAAAAGTGACTGTGACAGGTGGAATGTGAGTATATCCCACAAACGTATTATCAAAAGTGAGTGTCCTTCATAAATATATTCTGGTGCCAAATGTACATGTTATTGAAAGACAGTCCGAGACAAGAAAACACATTCAACTTGATCCATAACGTCACAATATATTTATTACGATCGCTACATTTATATAGATAGCTATGCTGCCCCGAATATTTTCCACAACTGGGGGCAGGTATTTCTGTGTTTGTGTAAGTCAGAAATCAGTTAATTATACACAGTTTTAACAGAAATTGTTAAATATTTTGTAATGTTTGAAAAGTCTGGTTGTGCAACGCCCGCTGTATTTATTTATTTATGAAAAAAGAGAATAATAAAGTGGCATGTTTATTTCTGTATTCTGGATATTTTCCTTAATAAGAAACACCAAAAGTGTAAGCTAGCTGTGCATGGAAGATTTGTCAGACAAAATAAATATTTGTCAACATTTAAAGAAACAAAAAAAAAACGAGAGGAGATTAAATAATAATGAAAGATAATTAGTGTGATTCACTCGTATTATTTTATTTTATTAAATGTCAACCTCTGTATATTTCACTAATTAAAACTAATAGTTCTATATACGAGGGGAGGTGGAAAGTTCTGAGAAGTATCAAGAACAAAATTGATATTAAAGTAACTGATATAACCACAAGAAAGAACACACTAGTAGCAGAGTTACGAAGGTAACTTATATTTTTATATCCTCGTATGTTCTTTCTCGTGGTTATATAAGATTGGTTTTAATGTCATTTTTGTTCTAGTATTTATCAGAACTTTCCAGCTCTCTCCCCCTCTCGTATCTGACTATTTAAAAACAATGCCATCGCTTTTATCTCCAGAAAGATAAAATAATAATAATAAATAATGATTAAAAAAACGACAACTTTGAAATGTGTAGTATTCCAGTTTTTTTGCATACAATATTTACTTGTAATTCTTATTGATTAATAGCGAATAAGCTTTACTCATGTTGTGACATTACTTTGGGATTAATTAAGGAAAAATTTTCATATTTGTAGATCAGTTTTGTAGATTAATATACATCACAAAGTCATCACAAAATGATTTCTATTGTTATTTTCAATTGTAAAGAGCACGTTAGAAGTAGCGAATAACGTTTAAACAGATATTATTCCTAGCAATACTAATTATGAAATGTGTCATTTTACTAAATTACATTACGTAGATACAGAGTTGAGAAGAAAAGATAAAGCTCACAATTTCCTAGTTCGGTGATTAACATGATGAACAGTTTTTAACAGCATCAATTAAAAGCAAACTTTTAATTAAAAAGGAGCAGCATATTATTGCTTTGATGTTTTACGAATGAAGATTCCTGTTTGAGAGTTCAATAATTATAATGATACATTTTAATCAATTACGTTTTATTAATAGAAAGTGATTTTATGGAGGTTGGAATATATTTTGACTTTGGGATTAGTTTATATAAGTTAATAAAATTCCAAACTAAATTTAAACAAAATCTGAAATTATCTGCACACAACCCCTTCGAAAACTTTCTTTTTATTGATGGAAGTGACAAGTCAGTTCATGGGATAAATTTTTAGGCCGCCATGACAGACAACAAAAGCTCAAGATGCTGCATTTTTAGATTTCTTGGATTGAGAATAATTCCATACAGTTCATCAAACTACAAAACACTGATGTTTTATAGTTTTTCATCACTTTTTCGGATGGTTTTGATAAATGTTTGTTTCATGCATAAAACACACTGTAATTAATACTTCCTTTCATCCTCCTCTCCCCTTCAGAAACATAAATTTCTTAATACTCTCTTCTGATATTAATGCCATCCCCAAAATCAGCCTAGTAAGTTGGCTTTCGCTGATTGCAAAATTGTGTTTTTTTAATTTTTATTTTTAGTTATAAACTGATAGAGTCATCTGAAGGACATTAAGTAAGCACAGATATACTCCTTCTTATGTGCGTTTTGCAAAATCCGCAGTACTTTTTTTCTTTTTCTTTTTTTTTTGAGATACGTCTCAAGTTATCCCTGAACTCCAGCTGAATGAATTTTATTCAAATTCAGAATTTGGAATCCCTAACAAAAATTTGTTGTTTTTACTTAAATCGGGAAGTTTGTACGAGAAAAACGTGTTGAAATTAGTTCTTAAAATAATTAACCATATGGAATTTCATAACATTTGGCATTTAAAATACTACATATACGCGAAAGAAAATACTGTATCTGATTGCTCGATTCTGTTTGGCCGAAGTTTCATAAACCGCCGTATAGGTTTTTCACAAACTTATCATTTTTAATACAAAAGTACCACCATTCGATAGAGATGTTTGCATTTGTCACAGATATCGTATCACTTCTGCGGAAAATGGCAGAAATATTAATAATCGAAGATCAACTAATAATTACGAAGTATATTACATGTAAACAATTCTTTTTTTTTTAACAGCTGGATTAATTTATTTGCAAAATGGTTCGAAATGATTATAATAACTCCTCCTTGACTTGGTGGAATAAATTTAGTATTTAGAATTATTGTCATTAATGTTCCAAAAGCTCTCTGCAAAGCACAACAAGACCTAAACGAAATCACAACATACTTCCACCAAAACGCAATTCTAATCAACGACACCAAAAAACAGATGCTGATAATACACAACCCAAGAATCATACGCCCCGCATCACTATCGATACATTGTCACACATACCGCTGCATTATCAACAAAAATACCTGCCAATGTTCCGAAATCAAACCTGTAACACACGAAAAATACCTCGGTCTGTATATAGATTCCCACCTTAAATTGACAAAACATATAGAAAACCTACACACCAAACTCCGGATCATCGCAGCAAAACTCTTCCAAGTTAAAGACATTATTCCACCCAACATAAAAAAACTCCTATATCACGGTATATGCGAATCCCTACTCAGATACGGAATAACAGTCTATGCAAATACATCAAACAGCCACCTAACAAAATTAGAAACACTACACAAGAAAATCGTGTCAACAGTGATCTCGACACCTTACACGCAACAACCAATATCCGACAAGCACATGGCGATACACAGAATTCTGAGCATTAAAAACCTGAAACACTACATGACATTAACAAGGAATTACTTCAACATCATCTAACGAAAAAACAGAGACACATATCGTATAACACGACCTACAACAACTCTCTACGTCCCCACACCCTTCAACAACTCATATGGTTCTTTTGTGAGATCACATCAGATACCCACGCAACTCAACAACCTACCAAGAAAGTTAAAACACGTAGATAACTACAGAACATTAAAAGACGAACTCTGTAAAATATACCAACAAAGTTAAGAAACCATTAACACTAATATACACATCACAAATCACTAGCATCCAATGCCTACATCCCATACATAAATAAACAGTAGCAACAACACAAATAGTGAAGGCTAAATCCCACCCTCTTCATAAAAGCTAACCCAAGCTTCGAAGTAGGTGGGATTAACTTGCCTTACTCATCTACATGTAATCCTTATAAGCAAATGCAGAAATTTGTATGTATAATCATTCTTTCTCAAACTTAAAAAAATAAAATAAAATAAAAATAAAATAAAAAAATAAAAAAATTATACAAAAAATTCTGTATAATCTTCATTGTTAATATTAAAAGAGCATGTATTGTAAATACATATTATAAAGGCAAAAAAAGTATTATTAAAAAAATTTTAATTAAAATCGAATGTAGGAATTACAGCACTTAGTGCTGAACTCTGTAAAATTATAAGATGCAATGTCACACAAGATGTTTATTGTATGTATAAATATTTTAGCAATTTTTAGCAACCAATGTTATAAATGTCAATAATTCTAAATACTAAATTTATTCTACCAAGTCAAGGAGGAGTTATTATAATAATTTCGAACCATTTTGCAAATAAATTAATCCAGCTGTTAAAAAAAAAGAATTGTTTACATGTAATATACTTCGTAATTATTCAGTTGATCTTTGATTATTGATATTTCTGCCATTTTCCGCCGAAGTGATACGATATCTGTGACAAATGCAAACATCTCTATCGAATGGTGGTACTTTTGTATTAAAAATGATAAGTTTGTGAAAAACCTATATCCAATCAGCAGTTCCGTAAAACGATCAGTGGTGCTTTGTATGTGAATAAGAAAGAAAAAGGCAATAAAGAATAAGAATAGGAAGAACAGTAAAAACGTTGATTTTTTTGGAAGATTTAATTTCATATATTAATTGTTTGTTATTAGAACGGTCATTTATATTACCCATACTCTTCTATGTTTTCTTAACATTAAAAAAACTTTGTTTGGAACTTTATTTTTATTAAATAAATATAATTTTTTATTTAATAAAAATATTCTGAGCGTAACTGTAGAGCCCTGTGTAATAGTACAACCCTTCTGATAACGGTTGGCGTTATCAGCAATACAAAATGCTATTAGAAGCATATCATTATATGACTATCTACAATTATTTAAACAATTAATTTATTTAACATCTACTTTACTTCTAAGGAGTATGTGATGAATATCCATCCGCTGGATGATCATTTCCCAAATACAAAAAGGGAACTTAGAATGTGCCGTTCAAAATAAATTTATTAAGTCATTTTGCGTATTCGTCCGTTCGTAGTATTTTTTCAACTGTTTAGTAAGCCCGATAAAATTCTCAAATGAGGAAGATTACGCTTCATTTAAAACGTCCCTGTCACATAATGTACCGAGCAGCATACTACTTCGCTCGAGGTATTCCTTTTCTACTGAACTACTATTTTCGTTTGGATCCTAAAATCTTCTCGACTGAATTTGGGACATTGTTTTATCTTAATTCACGAGCAAACGAATTAACCTTGTTATACTCGTAAATACTCTCAGGGGACCCTGTAACCCCTAGAGAGCGCGTCCCCTGGGTGGCGGATAGGGGAGCCCACCATGTGTGTGTGTGCACATGCGCGTGCGTGTGTGTATATATATATATGGTGGGGTGGTCCGAATATACTGAATAAGGACTCGTGGACCAACAGGGCCATAAGGGGCAATCATCTTGATTGTAAGGGAAGTGGCACTCCCATGTACCCTTAGCTGGATCTATCCTCTCCTTCTTATACTTTGAGGAAGACCCACTTACTTTAATCTTTCCTATAAGGCCATATCAGCCAACTCTTCTTACTTTATGACCCTTGTGCTATTAGAGTACTCGAGGGCCATGGGGTCTTTTCATTTCTGGCCTTACAACTATGTCCTCTCTATAAACCTTACTATATTTCTTCTATAATCTACCCTTTCCCCTTCAATATACCCTATTCCTCCTATGGGTTTAAATTCGGAAGAAGGCGAGTTCAGAAGCCTTAAGGTAGCAGCCTTACCACTGAACTACTCCATCGTCAGGCTAGTCCCCTGACATGGAGAACATAACCATACTTGTAAGCTGACAGAAAAAGATAATCGGATTGAATCTATGGGAAACGACCCTGGAATGGAAAAGGGAAAACGAAAATGGAAACGACAAAATATAATACACATAGCAAACTGGAATGTAAGAGGAATAGCATATAAAGAAAGAGAATTAGACCAGTTATTAAATGAAAGAAATTTTAAAATAGCAGTAATCACTGAAACAAAAAATAAATTAAAAGGAACTGTGAGAACTAAAAATTTTAATGTGATATGCAGTGGAGTCGACAGAGACCAAAGAGCACAAGCAGGAGTGATGATTTGGATTCATAACTCCCTTTCAAAACAGTTAAAACATTATAAATTATGGAATGAAAGAATAATAAAAGCTAGAATAAAAATAGATAGAGGCTATTTAACAATAATTGGTTTATATGCCCCAGAAGAAGGAAGAGAACAGGATAATATTGATTTTTATAATCAGCTACAAAACATATATAATAAAATAAATAAAAATGATTACATAATTTTAGCAGGAGACTTAAATGCAAGAATTGGAAACACGAAAATTAATAATAATATAGGAATACATGGAGAACACACTCTAAACAGAAATGGTAAAAAATTGATTGACTTTGTAGTTTATAATAACCTAAAAATAATGAATTCTTTCTATAAACATAAAGACATACATAAATATACTTGGGCAGCAAGAGGATGGAAATCAATATTAGATTACTTCATATTAAATGAAAAGACATCAAAATTTTCACTAGATGTTAGAGTTCACAGAGGATATGAAATAAGCAGTGACCACTTCCTTGTTAAAATAAAATTAAGATTACCACCTAAATGGCTACAAGTAACAAGAACAGAAAGAAAAATTGAAACATTTGTTTATAAAACTGGACTATTGAATGACACAAATGTACAATGGCTATACGATCAAAGAATTAACCAGTATCTAGATAAAATAAAACAAAATGAAGAAATAGAAATAGAATGGCTTAATATTAAAACGATACTAAATGCAGCAGCAAATGAAAGCTTAGGAAAGACCAAAAAATTCAATAAAAGAAAAAAAACTGAAGATTTGGGATGATACAATCAAAGAAATAATCAAAAAGAAAAAAGAAGCCTATCATAAATGGTTAAGCAGTAAAAGATTAGAAGATGAAATAGAATATAAAAGAATAAGAGCCATAGCTAAAAAAGAAGTCAGAAAAAGACATAGAGAATCATGTAATAAATTTGTTTCTAATTTAGAACATGATTTATATAAAATAAGACCCAATGTATATAAGATTTTGAAACACCTAAATGCAGATACCAAAGAAAACATAAAATTAAACACTGAATTGAAATTAGAAGAATTTCTAAATTACTACACAGAACTGTGGACAGACAAATATTTTAAAAAAGACAACTGGCAAACAATTAACGAAAATGAAAGGAAATAACCGAAGAAGAATTAGAAATCAGCCTGAAAGAAACAAGAAACGGAAAATCACCTGGAGAAGATAAGCTAGGTTCAGAACTATATAAATACGAAGGAACAAGATTCAAAGGAAGACTCTTATTATTTTTAAATAAAATTTACTCAACTGGTATCCCCCCAATAGAATGGAAAAAAGCAATTGTGATTCCTATCTTTAAGAAAGGTAATAGAGATGACCCTAAAAACTATAGAGGTATCAGTATACTAAATTCCTGTTACAAAATATATAGCAGAATCTTAAATAACAAACTAATGAAATATTCCGAAAACTTTATTCTAGAGGTACAAAATGGATTTAGAAAAGAGCGATCATGTATAGACCCAGCCTTCTGCCTAAAATTAATAATAGAGAAAAGAAGAGAATATAATTTAGAAACACATATTGCATGTATTGACTTTGAAAAAGCATTTGACAAAGTTAAAAGAAACATATTATTTAACATATTAAAAGAAAGACAAATACCAAATAATATCCTAAAAGCTGTCACAAGTATATATGAAAATAATCAAATACAAATAAGATTAAATCATGAGCTATCATATACAAGAGAGATAAACCAAGGGATGCGACAGGGATGTCCCCTCTCAGCAACTCTTTTTAATATCTACTTAAATGAAATAATAATAAAATAGAGTAAAAATTTTCATCAAGGAATTAAACTTTCACCTACAGTTAACTTAAACACTCTCCTCTTTGCAGACGACCAAATAATAATTACAAATTCTGAAGATAACTTACAGAAAGCTATTTTAAATCTAAATGAGATATCCAAAGATTATGGTATAATAATATCAACGGAAAAATCAAAAACTATGGCCTTTAAAGGACAAGATCCAGCAAGAACTAAAATAGTATTAGATAACAAGATCTTAGAACAGGTGAATTCATTTAACTACCTAGGATGTATGATCACTTATGAAAATGAAAAAGATATAAACATAAAAATTGCAAAATATTTAAAAATAACAGGAGTAATTAACTCTATATTTAAACCAAACCTAGTTCAAAAACAAACCAGGCTAAAAGTATACAATACATTAGCCCTACCGGTCTTAATGTATGGAAGCGAAATGTGGATAATAAAACAAAAAGACAAACAAAGATTAACAACATCAGAAATGAAGTTTATGAGAAAAACTGCAAAGTATACCCTATTTGATCACAAAAGAAACGAAGATATTTTGAAAGAATTAAACCAAGAACCAGTAATTGAAAAAATTAAAAAATATAAACATAGATGGATAGAACACGTTCAAAGAATGAAAACAGAAAGATTACCAAAATAAGCCTTAAAGTACAAGCCATTAGGAAAAAGAAAACCAGGACGTCCTCTTAAACGATTCAACGATGACTTCTAAGGCCGGAACAGGCCATACTAGGCCTAAATCCTTGATACGTATGATGATGATGATACTCGTAAATAAATAGTAGATATGACACCTAGGAATTCAAGATAGGTGAGGCTGAATAGCTTCTGCGGAGGTCATACAGGTTTTAGGTACCAATCTTACAATTCAACCCTTCAAAATTTTCAGTCATTCTGAACTTGTCGTATGAGGAAATCATCTCTACCAAAGATTTTTAATCAGTCCTACACATTAGAGACTATGAGACCTGTGGCACACTAGTGTCGTTCGCAGAGAAAGGTAAAAAAAAAGGGGGGGGGGAATACCATTATGTTCTTAGCAAATAGCCAAAGGTTGTAGCCCACCTCGGTGAAGAAAGCTGTTCCTGCAAACGAAAGTATCTTCTATTCACAGGAACAGTCTTCCAAATCAGGATGAAGTGGAAGAGTAAAAAAAAGTTGGCCTGGTAGATTTCAAGCTTGACTTCGTGAATAAATGAACGACAAGTAATTGCCGCTCATGTTTTCATAGGCTTAGATTCCTCAGAACTGTCTCAGATTTCTAATATTCTTCTTAGACTCCTTTAAGACAGACAACTATACTTTCCTGTGAACAGCATGGATTTACTAAAGATAGGTCACGTCTAAGTCTTTTTTTTTTCATATTTTATATTAATGTCAGGACTGAGTTGAATGAATAATGAATAACTTATGATACTTCTGTACTTTGCTAATGCATTTGACAGCCAATGAAAGTCTGTTACGTAAACTGGATAATATATTCCTATTTCCTCAGTTATACTGCTGGTGGTGGTGGTATCTATATGCTGCCATACTAGGGAAATGACTATGAGCAAGGTGGTCTCCCGTAGCCTTCATTGCCGTACTATATACTTTGACTGTATCCTGTATGTTCACGGGACCGGCTTGCCTGCTTGCGGGATGAAAAACCCCAGATAACTGAGGAAAAAACCCTGCTGTCCACGCCCAAGACCGGATAACTTGGCTATGGCTGAGGAAGATCATCACGTTCTTCACATTGTCGAATCGAACCTAGGACAATCCTTCCCCCAAGCATATGGTTTGCGAAGCGCAAAGCCACTAGGCTAACTGCGTGACTGGACAATATAGGATTGGAAAAAACTATTTGGATAAGAGGCTAGCTGATAGATAGGAATCAGAAAGTGGTATGGGAGTTGCGAATCTGTCAGATTTTAGGTGACCAGTGGTGTACCCCAGGGAGAATCCTTGGACAGTTGTTGAATCTATACATTAATGGTATTTGAAACGGTCTGACAGGAGACGTTCAATTATTTACTGAAGATGCAGAGGTAGGCAGGGCAATCAGGGATGCTACCGATAAAAAGCATTCCAAGAGTGAATCGAATAGACGGGAACAGTGGCAAATAATAATGGTTGTCCATTCAATCATTATGCAAAAATAATGCACTATATGGCGTGATGGGATTTTCATTGGCATGTTATATTGGCATGTTATTTCTCCACATAGTCCGAATGTGGAGAAATTGGTAAGGCTAGGGATCTTGGAGTCATGGCAGATAGGAAGTTGAAGTTAGAAAGTCACATAGCAAAGATCGCAAGTATAATTTGGAAGATAACTGCGATACTGAAACGAAAATGCAACGTGTATTGATAAGGAAATCATTTTTACCTCTTGACAACATCTACATATGACAGGAATCGGACTGTTGTGCGTATCCCCCAAGGGGATGTAGAAGCTGCGGAGAATGCCATCGGGATTATGGAATAATTAGAGTAGGCCGACTGCACACAGTAGCAAACAGGAAAAAGTTGGATAATATGATAGAGTTATAAAATTTTGAAAGAATGTTATAGGATATCGGTTGATAAAATTTTTCGTTATATGAAAGGTGAAGAGAAGGCAAGGGGTATCGAAGAAGTTGAGTATGTGTCCTGTTAAGAAAGCAGTGAGATCTAAATTTTTCTTTCACACTGAAGTGAGTAGAACAGTTTGGTGATGAGTGCTTCTAGTGTGAATGTGAATATACACTCCTCCCTACGAGCAGGTGCATTGTGCCATGTAACGAGTCACGTGTTTGTATGTGTTATAAATTGGAGGAATATGATGCTCCTAAATCAGTGCAATTATATCCTAGTGAAAT
This sequence comes from Typopeltis vanoorti, assembly GCF_054136105.1. Taxonomy (NCBI): domain Eukaryota; kingdom Metazoa; phylum Arthropoda; class Arachnida; order Uropygi; family Thelyphonidae; genus Typopeltis; species Typopeltis vanoorti. Next base: position 39,152,022 of record NC_143558.1, on the reverse strand, counting down.
GGCTTCGAGAAGGGAACTGACGAAATTTGAAAGAGGCGTTGTGATAGGATATCATGTTTAGGACTATCTCTTTGGCAAATTGTTGACAAATTGGGCCATCTCAGATTAGCATTCAATGATACCATACTGAAATGAAAGCGCAGTGAGTAAACTGCAAGTGCTACCTGCAGTGGACGACCCACCACACGTGGCTGTAGGGTGCTACGAATGATAAAATATAAAATCTGTTATTCGTTGGCCGACAGATATGAATGCGGAGTTCCGGGAATCGACAGGAATACGAATCTACACAAAAATTCAGAACCGAAGCTCATACATCGATTTCCATGGTAGGAACGCAATATGCAAGCCCAAACTAACATGCACATGCACTGAAGACGACGTGCTTGTTGGTTTTTGCATGAAAGCCCAAACCAACATGCACGTCGTCTTCAGTGGTGCAAAGAGCGTGGACAGTGGGACGTGAATGATTGGAAAGTTGTGTTATGTAGTGATGAATCTCTGCCGAGCAGATGAACGGGTGTAGGTGTGTCGGATGCACGGTGATCCGACACACCTGCTCTGATCTGTCTCTTATCAGAGTGCGTACCCCCAACTATGAAATTTGAAGGTGGTAGTGTGATGGTATGATCCTGTTTTCTATGGTTTGGCCTGAGACGTCTGTTTGTAGTGCCACGAAGGCTGAAGTGCTTCAAGGGGGTATATGAACATTCTGGATAATGCAGTGCAAAGCTTCCTACTTTGTGGCGTTTCGATGGAACTTATATTGTCTTTTTCAGCAACACAAAGTACTGAGTCATAAGGGCTGCTGCTATAACTGTGTGGTTTGTGTAGACATGACGTCACTGGCTTCCACAGAGTCCTGATCTCAACCCTAGTTCTGTGGGATGAACTAGAGCGACGGGTGAGGTCAAGGGACTTCCGCTCCACAACTGTCCAAGACCTCATTACATGCCTACAAGAAGAATGGTCCAAAGTTCCCATTGATCGCTATCGTACGCTTTTGGAAAGTATGCCCCATAGAACTGCTGCAGTCGTCGCAACTAAAGGAGGTCCTACATCTTATTAAGGTGCGCGCTATGGCTGTTTGTTCCTCAAACTTTGGTGCCCGTTGACTTCTTTTCAAAGTAGTAATGTATGATTTCCCTCGATTAGTCTTTGACTCCCTGAAGGTTTCTGATGATGATAATGATCATTAAAGTTGAGAAAAATCATAGTTTTTACTGGAAATTTCGTGTTGCTTTCATCTGAAACTTGCAAATTTACTGGAAGAGTCTTAGAAAATACATTAAAATAGATTTTTAGACAGTAATTTGAATACTAAATCCATACAAGATGTGCACAGTCTACCAACAAAACTGTGGATGAACCAAGCGAAATCATGTCAGTGCAATGACCTTAACGGATTAGATCAAGAATTAGATAAAAAGCTTTTTAAAGTTCTTACAGATAATATTTCTGTACCATTAACATTAAATGAACCAACACAATGACTGTAGAAGTTCTTGAACGGTTCTTGTTCGAAGTCTTATTGCGCTTTCAAGTTAAGATTGTGTAAAAAAGGTCTCACCGTGTTCTGCGAATAAACTACAAATTTAAAGAAACTGTTAAGAATAGGCTGGTTACTTACCATTTAATACTGTGATCAGCGGTTAAGGAATGATTATCCATCTTGACAATGTCCTTGAAACCCGGTGTAATCTGTCCTCTTCACGTCTCACTTCAGCAAATCAACTAATTTTTCAATAATAATTAAGATTATATCAGTATGTAATTCTGAATATTTATAAGACTTTAGTAGAAAAATTTTAGCTTTACGTAATTTAAAGTTTTTTAAACCAATTCGTGTTTTAATCAGTTAGTTTTACTGCAGTAATGATAAACCCCACACATAATCATAAAATAAACTAGAATCAAGCATTTAAAATGTAAAATATCTACTTCCATTCAGATGTTCTTTTTATATATTAACAAATACCTTCCTCTCTAGCGAAGTCAGAAGAACGAATATGTGTAATGATTCAAAGCACATTGGCTCAAATTCTGTCTATGACAGCTCAAGGCGATCATAAGGAATCTTCGGCTAGGATTAAGTTGTCATTGTCATAAAAAGAAAGTTTCCTATCCAGGAATTTCAGGTTTCCTCCCACTCCACCTTTAACAAATTAGACAACCAGACCAGAAAACACAGACACAGTTAATGGCAAGCTCACCATTTCGTAGGGAAAGCTAATTAGTCATAACTTGTTAATCTATGGTGTTAATCTAGACACCATAAGGTTGGGTACTAAACTGAAATCAACCCACACTTGATATGTTCATATTTTTGAATGATGACATCGTCACTGTAGGTCACCAATAGAACCTTCTCCAAAAAGTAGATTTTATCATTTTGACATATGGCTACAAACAAAAATCTGATCCGAGTTGTTTAAACAGGTAACACACATGCATTCATAAACTTCACGAGACGGTTTCCTTAGAATGTGTTCGAATCTTCCGATATGATTGATAATATCTTTAAAAATGACAGCACACCTTTTCACCAGATTATTTGCATGAAGGGAACAATACAGTATGAACGCTGACCTCGACTAGAGAGGTTATTTGTTTGGGATACAGTGTGGTAAAACTCGAACACTCCTGAGCTGTGGACCTCTTGTTCTTCAAAGCTTTTATAACCAGTTTTGGCTACAGGCCTCTCCTATAATCTTTCATTCCTTCCTGCTGTGCACTTTGCGCTGTCATATTCTTCCTGCAGATTTAACAATGGCATCTATCTATCTATCTTTGTTTCGGTATTCCAGGAAGTCACATTTCCTGTATATGGTTTCCATTCTGTTTTAGTTAGCATCAAATTTTGGTGTTTGGCACAATTCTTTCAAACCTATGTACTGTTTTTCATTACTCCTTTATTAACTGCATTCCATTAAGTCAACATTGGAATTATACATTAATTGTATAGTTTTGCTTTGTTTTTGACTCTGAACGGTAGATTTCTTAAGAACACAAGCCATTTAAAATGAATATGTAGAGAGAGAGCATATGCCAAGTGAGACTAACTGATAGTTGACGTGTAGCAGTTGCATTTGTACTGAAAAAAAAATAATAATAACGCAAATATCATTTATACTAATTTTCATAAATTTAACCTAATGTTGTCCTTGGCATACCTTAGAAATTTTATTTCCAAGGTACAAATGATAATATTATTAGTGCCTTGAAAGTTTGAAGAACAATAAGCAAAATTTCTATATTGCAAAATATCCATATGACTAAACACACATCAGTGTTCGCATACACTTTTAATCGTTTACATAGAGGTACAGTTTGATATCTTTTAAATTCCATTCATTGTTGATATGGCTACTGCTTCTAAGAGAACCACCATGTCTTGTAACCATATTATTATTGCGTAATCCTGCTTTACAAACATGGAACTTTTTCAAGCTACTTCAAGCCTCCAATAACAAGGACGGTGAAATTTATCTGCCACCTCAAGATATTTACAGACATTCATGCCTACGACGTAATTCGAACCCGCGACTTGTTGGTGGCAAAGTGAATATGCTAACCACTCAGACAACCATTTCTACATTTACGTATTACATCATTTACCTTATGCACTCTAGATATATAATTTTGTTTTTCTTAATTCTGATACTACAAACGGTCAGATTGAAATAAAAATTGAAACGACCACACATTATTTTTATAACGATCCTAACGATCAAATTTTATTCCATCAATCTCACTGAATAAAATTTGAAATCATGAGTGACCCATATGGACGTCCCCTTGTGTATATCCTAAGTCCCGAAGTTTATTACATTCCATCCGGACAGAGTGGGATAATAGGATAAGAAAAGGATTATGAAATATTTTCAGAATAAATTTAACAAACAAGTAAAAGTTATTCCGTATAGTAACTAAATTACAGTGATAGTCCGCTATCAAATACAAAAGAAAGTCGAGTTGTTTCAATAATACTAAGCACAACACAATTTATGCCCGGTTAAGGAAGTTTCGATCAGAACTGATGAAAGGTCAACTTCACAAATTAATAAATTAACCTATATCAAGTTTAATGTGCATTGTGTACAAACAGTAGTCTACTGACATGTATTATCCCAACTTTACCTGTTAATACAGTTTATTCTCCTTCATATCACATATTCGACGGACAATATAGTGGCATGGGTATACAAAACTTGCGGAAACATAGGTTCGGGGTTATCATACTACACGATAGGCGTGGATGTTTTATTTTATTTTATTTCCGTGCACTATTTAATTTAATTTCCTTAATACAACACTGCGAATTACAAACAAAAGTAAATTGCTAATTAGACAAAGAATCCAACAATTGATCAGTGCATCGCACTCACGGACAGACATCCGAACATGATCGTACGTCCTCTGAACATGCGTTATCGTTGCCAGGGGTACGTGCGATCCTCACCAACATGATGAATGAACAACTCACTTGGAGCAATAACATTTCACTAATAATAATCATCAGAACAATGATTACTGGAGACGTACTCGTTGTCATTGGGTAGTCTCCCCCAATGAAGGTCATACCACCCACACACACAAACAAATAATTTACGACTTCATTCGTCAGTTAGAATACTGAAAGGTCAGTTTTTACTAAAGGTCATTTGTGTGGCCTTTGACGAACCATAGAATACCGCTCTTTAGTCGGTGCATTCAATACTCAACCTATTTATGACCTTGAACTGTCAAGAGAGGGATTATCCGCTTAGCCTTTAAAGGTCATCTGTATTTACGATATAAATAGACTGGAGGAGTGTCTCCGCTAGGGATGCTGAGAGAAAAGAAAGATTCATTGCAGGAATTGTTAATTAGTGGCATTGGTCGCGTAACTGATAACAGCGTATTGTGTTTCTTTAATTTTCTAGAGCAGTTTCTCAATGTGTGTTAACAGTGGTGGAGGTGGTGGTGGTGGGTGTCAAGAACGGAAAAATCATCAGGATACCCTGATATTGAATTCACGTGCGTTGCAAAGTTTCCCTTGCTCTTGTAATTAACTTTCTCTATCGTACCAAGCTCCAAGTATTTATATAGCAGAACGTGAAAATACAACAAAAATAGAGCGAGAGTGCTTATAGTTCAACTTTCAAACTAAATACATAGTAAAAAAAAAGTTACTTATCGAGTTCGCTGTGAAAAAATAAGCATTTGTTATTATGGCTGTTATTCTCGAACTTTTAGCAGAACTCTCGTTAACTGAAAGGAAAGATATTGCGAATCTCAACTAAGGATTCTGCTTTTATATAGTTTTTTTTTTAAATAACATTAACATTACCAATATATTCTTATCCTAGTCATAAACATGACAAATAGAGCAGGGAGGACAGTTTATAATGATATAAAAAATGAATCAGCATCAGCTTTAAACCGTTGTCCAGTATTCTTTGACTTAGAAGAGAAAAAAAAAGTGTTTTTTTTCCACGATGTTTCGTGATTCGTGATTCAATAGTGGAACGGAAAGTGATATTGCCCAAGTCTATAACGTAGACAATAATGCAACAATATAGCCAAATAAGAGAAATATGTAATTATAATATCATTTCAAAAAGTGTTGAATATTCACATGATTTTACTTTGTTTTAGTTATTATTTTCGTGGTCTTGTTTTTTGTCAAAGAAATAATTTTGAGAATATCTTTTTTAAATAACTATCATTTTCTCTTAGTGGCTTCTAGAACTGATCGGATTAAATAATAATACTAATACAAAAGGTGCCCAAAATTCAAGATATCAAAGAAAGTCGAGACCTAGATCTTATCAAACAAGTCAAAGAGCATAATAAGTAAAGGTCGTGCAGTACCGATGCAGTGATCTGCACTGATAAATGTATAAATAAAGGTGAATAACCACTGCGATCCTGCCCAAATACGTGTAATGATTATTATGTTTCATTAAAGACAATAATATACAAATGTAATCCAAAACTATATTTGGCTTCTAAAGAAGCCCTACTGCTTAACAGGGGCTATCTAAATATCTAAAGAACTTTAAGTCCGTACGTCTCTTAAAGTTCTTTAGACTTATGGCCTATTATTTTAATATACTAGCATATTCAAAACCTTTCTGGCTTTTAAAGATTTATGATATTAACGTGTTACAAGTTCATCAGTCTTTTGTGTTCAATCGCACGACAAAATAAAATTTTCATAGACAGAATCCAGCTGTATGAACTGATTTTAGAAGCAAAAAGTCAAAACATAACACTTTTCTTGGACTAATATTTACCTCTAGTCTTTCCCAAAACAACAAATACATCACAACTGCTAGTTCCTCGACCTCCAAAAATATCAGTGTACATTTCCACTTACATGAACATACACTAAATTCACTCGATATCAGAATACCGTTCGCACGTTTGGTGTGATGCATCACAAAATTCTCTAAAATTCTTGATGTCCCGAAGAAGGCAATTCGGCTGATCAATGATTGATCCCTGTCTTACAAATCCACTTCAACCACTTTTTCTTCTTCTTCTGCAGCTTTTCCTACTTAAGTAGGGACGCTGTTTGTAGTGAGTCTCCTCCACAACCTCCTATCTTGGGTTGCAGCCACATCCAAGTCCTTCATCCTCAAGTCCTCCTCCTCCTCCACCATCTCCCTCCAGCTCTTCTTTGGCCACCCGCGCTTCCTCCTCCCCTACACATCCATCTGCATGACATTTCTTCCTACATACTCTTCCTCCCTCCTCATCATGACCAAACCATCTCAACCTTGCCTCCTGTATCTTTGCTCCTAAATTCGTAACTTATACCGTTCCCCTTACATAGTCATCTCTCAGACGATCCTTTCTGGTCACACCGCACATCTACCTAAGCATTCTCATCTCCGCTACCTCCATCCTACTGATGTTATTTTTCCTCAGGGCCACAGTATCCATAGCATACGTCATAGCTGGTCTCACTACTGTCCTGTAAATTTTGCCTTTTAGAATAATCGGCACCCTCTTATCGCATAGCACTCCAGCCATCTCTCTCTCCAGTTCCTCCATCCCACTTCCTTCTCAGCCTCACCATCCTCTTTCATTGTTGAATGTAAGTATTTAAAGTCACTGACCTTCCTGATGACATTTCCTTCCAGCTCCAGATCTGGAATGCCATCCACTTTGCAACACATATACTCTTTCCCTGTACTCTTCTAGTACTTTCCTCCAAGTTTCCAGTTCAGCTGCCACTTCTTCTTCTCTTGATTCTGCACACAGCACGATGTCATCTGCATACAACATAGTCCAAGGCGCAGCTTCTCTCACCTCCTCCGTCACCACCTCCATAACAATATTAAACAGGAACGGACTTAATGCTGACCCTTGATGCAAGCCAACTATCACTGGAAAACTTTCCGTCTCTCCCAGGCAGGTCCGAACACTTGTCTTCACATTTCTGTACATCTCCTGCACCAGCCTGACATATTTCTCCGGTACCTTCTCCCTCAGGCAACTCCAGACTTCTTGCCTTGGCACTCTATCATACGCTTTCTCCACATCAATAAAAACCAGATGTAGCTCCCGTTGCTTCTCTCGAAACTTTTCCATTATCTGTCGTAACCCAAAGATAGAATCTGTCGTCGATCGACCAGGCATGAAGCCAAATTGCTCCTTTGCAATCTCCACCTCTTTCCTCAATCTTCCATCAAGAGATTTTCATTGTGTGGGACATCAACTCTAGGATTTTCATTGTGTGGGACATCAACTTTATTCCTCTGTAATTCTTACAGTTTGTGCGTCCCCTTTACTCTTGTAGATAGGGAGAAGTGTACCTTCCCTCCATTCCTCGGGTACATTTTCCTGTTGACAAACTTTTATTAACAGGTCCCACAGAAGATCAATTCCTCCTTCCCCCAGTGCCTTCCATGCCTTCACTGGGATCATCAGGGCCCACCGATTTTCCATTCTTCATCCTCTTTATGACCTCGACTTCCACTCTACTAATGTTCTGCACCATCCCCTCATAAGGCTCCCCATCTTCTCTGTGAGTCCTTGCATTTTCTTCATTCAAAAGCCCTCCAAAGTATATTCTCCATCTGTTTCTTATATCCACATCCTTCCTTAATACCCTTCCTCCAGAGTCTTTGATCTGCCTCACATGTACGATGTCCTTTTATGCCTTATTTCTACATTTTGCCAATCGATAAATCTTTTTCTGTCCTTCCTTTGTTTCTAATTGATCATAATGGTCTTGATATGCCATGGCCTTCGCCTGTGCAACAACTCTCTTGGCTTCTCGTTTTTTCTCTCTGTAATCCTCTGTGTCCTCTTCCACTCTTGACTCGTCCCACTTCTGCTTTGCCTTCCTCTTAGCCGTCACTGCTTCTTGCGCATTATTATTCCCCCACCAACCCCTCCTTCTGCTCTCTAATATTTCAGGATGTCTCACCAAGCACCTCAATTGCACAGCTTAGAATTGCTTTTGAATTATGTCTCCACCAATCTTGTACACTTTCTGGTCTAACCGAAATCCTCTAACACCTTCTCCCTAAAACGGTTCCTCACACTCTCTTCTTTTAAGCGAAACTACTTAATTGTCTTCCTCCCATGGCTTCCAAAGGTTCTTATGTTCGACTTTCTTTTAAAGTCTGCGTACAGCAGCCGGTGTTGCTGCGCCACCTGATCTGTTGGGATTACCTTACAATTTGTTACAGCCTTAAGATGTTTTCTTCTAGTGAAAATGCAGTCAATCTTAGAGCTGTTGTTGCCACTTCTAAATGTTATCAAATGCTCTTCCCTCTTACAGAAAAAGGAGTTCACAATTGCCAGATCAAACGCTACTGAAAAGTCCAAAAGTTCTTCAAAATCTTCTCTCCTTCCTCTCTTCTGGTTCATCATTCCCACTCCATGGCCACCACGCACCCTTTCACAGTCCCTATTCTGTCTCCCTATGTGTCCGTTCACGTCTCCTCCGACAATCACCAACTCGTTTTCTTCCAGTTCCCTCATTTCTTCACTTAGCACTTTCCAGAATTCATCTTTCTCATCTGATGTACAGCCAACTTGTGGGGCGTATACGCATAAGACGACCAGTTGCTCTTCTCCAAGAGCAACTGGTCGTCTTATGAGTAGTTGCTCTTCTCCAAGACCAAGTTTCATTCGTATGATTCTGTCGTTCCTCCTACCCACCTCCAGTACTTCTCCCTTCATTCTGCCCTACACCATAATTCCGACACCTTTTCTTCCCTCTTTATTCGCTCCAGAGTAGAACAATTTATACCCGTCTCTTACACGCATAAAATATCCCATTTCCTCTTCCTCATCATGTCTGCTACCTCTCTTCCCCTTGCAGTCATGCTTCCAACAATCAACGTTCCCACTCGCAACATTCTCTCCACTTGCTGGGATCGCTTCTTTAACCGCACCCACCCTTGATGCGGTAGCCCTCGTCCACTTCTCGCAGCTGTAGGGCGATGTAGCTGCGCGTCGCTTAAGGGGGTTGCCTTAGCCCACTTCAACCACTGTTTCACAAAAAGTCTGTTTCTGCCTTACATCTTTTCTATTGAAAAGATGTAAGGCAGAAACAGGTATACTTCAGTGGGCACTGTTTAAAGTGTGAATGCCAAAATTTCTCTGTATGTTTCAATAACTCGAATTCAGGAGTGGAAAATGTTGGTGAATAATCCATGATATCCACTGTTAGACGAGAGTCACGGAAACTGTATTGGCGGTCGCTGATTAATTAGTTGATTTGCATGGTGTGGGAATGCCTATTGACTGTTGAAGACTTCTCCAATAATTTGAGAGAACCGAAGTGAGGACAATTAAACAATAGTCTGAGGGCAAAATTTTATCTTTCGTTTATGGATGAGCTGAATATAAGTTTCTTCCATTCTGTGGAATATATATATATATATATATATATATGAGCTGAAAGCTTCCGTAGTTTAGTTGGTTTCGACAAAGCCCTTTGGTTGGAAAATTACCTGAGTTCGATTCCTGTCTAGGGTGCGAAGAACCGTTATCAGGGTTTTCCAATGGATGGAACCTTAGCCGGTCTCATTAGAAGGTAGCATGACTTTTATTCCCAGAAACTCGGAGTTTTCATCTCGTAACCAAGCCAAGTGTAAGAAGTTTACACACAAAAACATAACACCAACCACCTTGTCCTAAAATTAAAGTTAAGAAAGCTATTGTGAGTAGCTCGCAGACCATAAAGGCATGTAAATACTGCGGATTATTATTTTTATTAATATTAATAATAATATTATTATTAGAATTAGTATTAATATTAGAAACTATATAAGTATAGAAACGTTAAAGCACGTGTAGAAACAATACACGATACATAATAATTCCGAAGCAAAAGTTTTCAACGAAAAATAGGAAGAAGTAAAGAATGTTATATGTACCAGAATACTTGTTGGTATCTAAGCTATTCAATATTCTTCTGTTGTATTTCTGGACTAAGACGAAAGGTGGAGATCGTACTTTAGTGTTTGCAATATAGTAGAAGGTGGTTTGTCTAGAGTTTATCCAAGAGTTTGGATGAAGATAAATGATGTCATGAATCAGCTTTGTCTTTGGATGAGGTAATTATAGTACTATCTCCATATCAAAGAGAGAGAGAGAGAGAGAGATGGAGGTACAGAAAGAAAAAACTAAACCAAACAGTCGAGGAACAATAACGTACACCTGCCTAAAGGTCAGAACCTCCGTAGCTCAGTCAGTATGGACGAAAACCTGTAGTCGGAAAAACCTGCGTTCGATTCCCGTCAGTGACATGAAGAACCTTTATCTGGTGTCTTTCGACTAAAGGTTAGTTGATCGGCCTCATAGAGAGGTGGAGTTTTTTTTTTTCTCCCGGTAACTCGGATTTTTCATCCCTCAAAACAGATAAACCGGTCCCGTGAATGGGGGGGGGGGGTGGGGGGGGGGGGGGGTGGGGGGGGGGGGGGGTGGGGGGGGGGGGGGGTGGGGGGGGGGGGGGGTGGGGGGGGGGGGGGGTGGGGGGGGGGGGGGGTGGGGGGGGGGGGGGGTGGGGGGGGGGGGGGGTGGGGGGGGGGGGGGGTGGGGGGGGGGGGGGGTGGGGGGGGGGGGGGGTGGGGGGGGGGGGGGGTGGGGGGGGGGGGGGGTGGGGGGGGGGGGGGGTGGGGGGGGGGGGGGGTGGGGGGGGGGGGGGGTGGGGGGGGGGGGGGGTGGGGGGGGGGGGGGGTGGGGGGGGGGGGGGGTGGGGGGGGGGGGGGGTGGGGGGGGGGGGGGGTGGGGGGGGGGGGGGGTGGGGGGGGGGGGGGGTGGGGGGGGGGGGGGGTGGGGGGGGGGGGGGGTGGGGGGGGGGGGGGGTGGGGGGGGGGGGGGGTGGGGGGGGGGGGGGGTGGGGGGGGGGGGGGGTGGGGGGGGGGGGGGGTGGGGGGGGCCTTCGATGAATTGTCTTTCGGTAAACTGTTTTTCGATGAACTCTCCGGATACCCTAGTATCGTAGCATATAATTACTCCCACCAGCTATATGGCTGAGGGAATAGGATGTGATAGGCCTATAGGTCTATGTAGCAGACTTCTGAGTCGGATAAGGATGTCTTGCTGGGTTTTTGCTGCTGTCATAAGCTTTGAAGAAAGCTGAATTTTTCTTCTTGCACTGCAGTAATACACTTTTGGACAATCAAGGCTTAGCAAAAATTATTTCAATTATTCGGTAAGAACAGATGTTTTTTTATCATTTTCCAATCGAAATTTCTGTAGTAATTGTAGCGATCCATGCTGAAGTTCCTGGAATAAAACGCTATGCGGAATTAGAATGAAAATAAATAATTCACTAACTAAATTAAATATTTTTGCGCAGCGTTTTTTCAGCTCAAGCTAGCATTATCAAAGATAATTGAAAGGCACACACACACACTCAGTGAAGACTAGGAATGAAATGATCTCGAGAATAAGGACAGTCACCTTATTCATGAGATATGCAGTCCAATGAATGGCTACGGTATATAGACGATGTTTTTTCCATTTTACTGCATGGTCCACAAGCTTTTTACAGTCCCTCAATAATATTCACCTCCAAATTATTTTACTTGAAGCAGAAAAATAGAGTTCTAGTCCTCTGGGATACCTTTTAACTAAGGTATCCCAGAGGCAATCACAAGGATCTAGAGTTCCTAAGCCCGCGCAGTCGCGCACGCACACACACACACAGGAAGAAGCCTACATGACACTTCACATGTATCACCCTTCCGTAAAACTGAATTTTCAAAACTTCAGCCTCCAGAGCAGAGCGAATTTCAAATCACAGAAACTATTCCTGGAATAGTTTCTGTGATTTGAATTCCATGAACCACTGTTCTGTAGAACAGTGGTTCATATTCTAGTCACAGAAGGTCGGCAGCTTGCCACATCCAAACACTTTAACTGTCCTTGTTCTTGTAGTCATTTATTTCATTTCCAATTTTCGGAGTGTGTCTTTAAAGTACCTTTGATAGTGCTGGCTTGATTATCTTCATATACCACTATACTCAGGTTCACTTCAGGCAACACCGACACTGTAAAATGGCAGATTGTGTACCAGGTAGTCAGAGAGTGTCCTGATATGTTTCATCAGGTTTAGTCTTGGGTAATATCTAAATATCATACAGGACTACATATCTAGATATCACTGGATTCAGTCATGTGCAATATCTAAGTATACTCGAAAGGGAAAGTGAGTCTCTAAAATATGTTTGGCATACCTTTGAAGAGCATGTCAGAAGAAGAGAAGGAAGGTGCTAACAACAACAAAAAAAACAGTATACCTTTTGTATACGAGACCAATTTATTTATATTTTTAAAATACAAACGAGCATTAAGGATATTAATACACTACCATAATAATCGAGATCTCAACATGAAAGTAATATTGGCATGATTGGGACTTATCTTCATTGCTTTGACCCAAAAATACATAAATAATTACAGAATAATAACCATAATAAGAATCCTCGCAGAATAACTTCAAGTACTCATCATACGAGCAGTGTTCTATATTGGCTGGGAGATGGAGGCTTCTCCATCTCAACCTTAAAACTTAATATTTGTACAAAAGAAGAAACCCGTTCAGCATGTCTGCCTCACACGAGCTGACATTAATCAACCAAATGTCCCGCATTATTCACAAACAGTGTCATTCACGAAACTGCAGCTGATACAGGCACAGCAAGAAAGGATGGAATGCATAAATTAAGAGAACGAATTCTAAGCTCGTACTGTTTTCCGATATAGCAACAATACTTATAGTGTTGTTGCTATATCGGAAGTGTTGAATCGCTTATTGTTTCATTTGTAAACATTTCGTGTCCATAGTATCGCAGTGAAGTGAGATCTGCAGAAAAGCCAAATTACATTATCATTATGGTTCAGCCACATTTTATTTTGGCTATACCAGAAGGAGCAATAATTCTTTGGCCTTTCTTTTTCATTTAGAAATTTATGAACATCTTCTTCTTCTGCAGCTTCTCCCACTTAAGTGGGGGTCACTGCTGATAATGAGTCTCCCCTACACCTTCCTGTCTTGGGCTGTTACCACATCCAAGTTCTTCATCCTCAAGTCCTCTTCTACCAGCTCGCTCCATCTCTTCTTTGACCGCCCACGCTTCCACCTTCCTTGCAACATTCATCTGCATGATCCCTATACCCACATATTCGTCCTCCCTCCTCATCACATGACCAAACCATCTCAACCTTGCCTCCTGTATTTTCGCCCCTAAGTTCATAACTTTCACTGTTCCCCCTGACATAGTCATTTCTCAGACGATCCTTTCTGGTCACACCGCACATCCACCTAAGCATTCTCATCTCTGCTACTTCCACCCTGCTGATATTATTTTTCCTCAGGGCCCAAGTTTCTATAGCATATGCCATAGCTGGCCTCACTACTGTCCTATAGATTTTGCCTTTCAGATTGATCGGCACCCTCTTATCGCATAACACTCCAGCCGTCTCTCTCCAGTTCCTCCGACTCGCTTCTATCCTGCATGCCACTTCCTTCTCAGCTCCTCCATCTTCTTCCACTGTTGAACCTAAGTATCTAAAGTCTCTCACCTTCATGATGACATTTCCCTCCAGCTCCAGATCTGTCTCCTGTCCGCCACCCACTGTGCAAAACATATACTCTGTCTTATGCTCAGTCTCATACCTCTCACTTCCAGTACTTTCCTCCATCTTTCCAGTTTAGTTCCCGCTTCTTCTCTTGAATCTGCACACAGCAAGATGTCATCTGTATAAAACATTGTCCAAGGCACTAACCTCACCTCCTCTGTTACTACCTCCATCACAATATTAAACAGAAACGGATTTAATGCTGACCCTTGATGCAAGCTAACTGATACTTAAAAACTTTCTGTCTGTCCCAGAAAGGTCCGAACACTTGTCTTCACATTTCTGTACATTTCCCGTACCAACCTGACATATTTCTCCGGAACCTTCTTCTCTCTCAGATACCTCCAGACTTCTTGCCTTGGCACCCTATCGTATGCTTTCTCCAGATCAATAAATGCCAGATGTAGCTTTCTTTGTTTCTCTGGATACTTTTCCATCATCTGTCGTAACCCAAAGATAGCACCTGTTGTTGATCTACCAGGCATGAAGCCAAATTGTTGCAATCTCCACCTCCTTCCTCAATCTACCATCAAGAACCCTTTTAGGATTTTCATTGTGTGGGACATCAATTTTATTCCTCTGTAATTTTTACAGTCTTGTGCATCCCTTTACCCTTGTAGATGGGGACAAGCGTACTCTCCCTCCATTCCTCGGGTATATTTTCCAGTTGGCAAACTTTCATGAACAGGTCCCACAGCAGGTCAATTCCCTCTTCCCCCAGTGCCTTCCATGCCTCCGCTGGAATTCTGTCGGGCCTACAAATTTTCCATTCCTCCTCCTCTTCATGGCCTCCGTCACTTCCACTCTACTGATGTTCTGCACCATCCCTTCAGAAGGCTGCCCATGTTCTCTGTGAGTCCTTGCATTTTCCTCATTCAAAAGTCCCTCAAAGTATATTTTCCATCTGTTTCGTATGTCCACATCCCTCCATAATACTCTTCCTTCAGCGTCTTTGATCTGCCTCACATATAAAATGTCCTTTGCTGCTATATTTCTACATTTCGCTAGTTGGTAAATTTTTCTCTGTCCTTCCTTTGTTTCTAATTCATCATACAGATCTTGATATGCCATGGCCTTCGCCTGTGCAACAATTCTCTTGGCTTCTTGCTTTCTCTCTCTGTACACCTCTCTGTCCTCTTCCACTCTTGACTCATCCCACTTCTGCTTTGCTGTCCTCTTAGCTGTCACTGCCACTTGTACATTATTATTCCACCACCAACCCTCCTTCTGCTCTCTAATCTTTCCAGATGTCTCACCAAGCACCTCGATTGCACAGCTCAGGATTACTTTTGAATTATGTTTCCACCAATCTTGTACACTTTCTAGTCCATCCGAAATCCTCTCTAAAACCCTCTCCATAAAACGATTCCTCACACTCTCCTCTTTTAAGCGAAACCACTTAATTGTCTTCATCCCATGGCATCCAGAGGTTTTTATCTTCGATCTTATTTTAAAGTCTGCGCACAGCAGTCGGTGTTGCTGCGCTACTTGATCTGTTGGAATTACTTTACAATTTGTCACAACCATAAGATGTTTTCTTCTAGTCAAAATGTAGTCAATTTGTGAACTGCTGTTACCACTCCTAAATGTTATCAAATATTCTTCCCTCTTGTAGAAAAACGAGTTCACAATTGCCAGATCAAACGCTACTGCAAAATCCACAACCCTCTCTCCTTCCTGGTTCATCATTCCCACTCCGTGGCCACCATGCACCTTTTCAAAGTCTTTATTCTGTCTCCCTATGTGTTCGTTCAAGTCTCCTCCGACAATCACTATCTCATTTTCTTCCAGTTCCCTCATTTCTTCATCTAACACGTTCCAGAACTCATTTTTCTCTTCTGCTGTACAACCAACAGACATTAGAAATTTATGAATGAAAATAGCTAATATGATAAGCTACCACTTTTCCGCAAGTAAAGGAAAACTGAAAACAATATTTTGAGCGAAAGTAAAAATGCCATGGACTGGGCGAGTCAGTCGGGAAATGGGTCGGCCGTCAGCTTAGGAGAAAATGCTATATCATGTTAGGGTTGAATATACCAAGGAGGTGGTCATTATTTAAAATTGAAGTTCCAACAATTAAAATATTATCGATATTTCCAGTATATGCAGGCATGGTGAGATTGAACAGAGTCTCGGCGATCTGACCATCATATGGTTTTAGTCTGGTACACTACCACTCTCTTTATTGAAAAAAGTACCATGTTTGGTATCTACAGCAAGTTACCACCAAGTTCTTTGTTACCATGGTACTCGAATGTACGATAGGTTAGTAACCCTGAAATTAAAAATAACAACTCTTGCAAGGATAATCTAGTAAAATATTGCCGATAATAATACATTAAAGTGCAATCATTTTCAGTGGCGTGATGAACGTAATTGCCTTACTTATCAATACTGCATATATTAAATTCAATCTGGATCTAACAGAGACGCAATGTCAGACGTGGGGAGGAGGTCACTGTTTTTGAAAATCATTAGTCCAAGACAGAAGGTGAAGGCATAACTTGTGAACGAAATTGCTTAGATCAATGCAGAAGAAGGTTATGGATTAAAGCCAATAAAAATAAAACCGTGAGGCCAATATATTATGAATGTTAACTACGTGCGTTCCCGGCTGGTTTGCCTGTCGTGCTCTCCGAAATGCAAAAAATTGAAGCGCATGCATTTCGATTTGCATTGTGCAGAACTTGCCTTAATTGGAACAGCAGACAGCTGAATATGTCGTTACGAATATCGCGACATCCACGCTTCAAAAGCATCTCAGCGCAGTCACAAGGAAGTAGCGATGTTTTCCCTTCTGTTGGAAAAATAGTTTGAACCCATTTCTGGAGAAACCTTTAAGGTTTTCAGCTGAAAATGAGTTTGCAGGTCTCATACCGTAATAGCAGGGGTATTTCTCCCGGAAAATTGCTTTTCATTTAGCCTCGAAAGTTTTAGATACCTCTGCAGCAATTCCAACCAACCGAGTCAAGTTTCTGTAGGTCAGTTAGTCAGTAAACATCGAACATGCCCTAGAGTTGGAAAGACCTGATTTCGAATTCTGTTTAAGATATCAAGAACAAACCTTTATGCAGATATAATAGCCTTAGTTGCTTCGGTAGTAATTCCAAACAACCAACCGATCTACATCAATACCTTCCAAATCAGATGGGCATTTAGGGTTGGCCGCAGTTAGGACCCTATTATTTGCCAGAGTGTATTGTCCTTTTTGTCAAATATGTGAATGCCCATCCTGCACTGAGGCCTGTCTTAGTACCCAGAAAATTGAATAGTGATTACTACTTTGCGATTACAGAAAATTCTACACTCTAAATTCCACACTCATTCCAGTTCTATGGAATGCGTGTGATGTGGCGAAATATCACAGCAACTAGGAGAAGAATGCGGACTGTGGCCAACACGTCCGACTTCACAACAAAAGTTACGTTATTTTGATGAAGAAGTGGACCAAAATATCTGTTTTTATCAGTGCAAAGTCTGCCTATGAGGGATATCAAGAACTGGAAGCAAGGTTTGGTCAGTGGTGTAATGAAGTTCGCTCTTACTGTTCTAATATACGTACATAATATATGCGACAATCAAAACATAATCATGGGACATAATTTGTTTCCTTCCAACGATTTTTTTAAAATTCTGTCATTAACAATTTGACAGTTATTATTTCTTTGAAAGATGCAATTTACTCATACTATGATGACACAGAGCAAGAAGAAAATGCTGAATACTTTTGCATATTACGGTTAATAAACTGAGAAATCAGACTGTTTAGGATTAATATGTTCAAAAGAAAATACTTATAATATAAAAGAATAGTAAGGCAAAACTTGCTAATACTGCTTAACTTCACATTTATACTTCAGTTCTTCCTGTAATAAACTTATCGTTCTCTTCGGACGACTGCAAATGATAATTTCAATTAATTAACTTTGATAACATAATCGCAACGCAAGTATTTTAATTCCTATCCAAAAACCCAGCTCGTACAAAGGAAATATAGAAGTTGTCTATTTTCAACGCTGCTTGCCAACGTTTTTTGGCAGCGTCTCAACAAAATGACTGTTGTGTGCTGTCATCCATAAACACGAATTTTGCAACAATCAAACTTGCTGCAGGAGGTTGATTTGCATGATGCTGAACCTGCTGTGCCAAACCAAAACTTTCCGACATCGCATGATAATTTCCCAGTGTAATCTATACTTTGCAAAGCAATTACGTAAGCAAGTTATTTTTAGATTCCATCGCGCTAATCCTTACATCTGGTAAAACACAGCAAAAGAAATTTGGATGGAGGTTTTTTTTTTTTTTTAAGGTTTGAATGTATTTGTAACTTTGCATTTATAATGAAATGGGAGAAAAAGATCGAAAGATTAAAATTAGATACTAAAAACATTTCTTCCTCTCTTAAGAGAAATACGTCACCGAAAGTTGTTAAATCTCCACCCCTGCGAAAGTAATGGGCTCTGCATTGCGTTCCATAGCTATAGCAACCATTATCCAGCAGGAGCTATGACGTAACAGTAACCGCAGTGGAACTGCATTCTCCTCAACTAGTGATGTCATAACACGAGCTGATGACGTCAAACACCGCGCGAAAATGCAAGCGTTCGATTGCTAGTGACGCAAAGGAAACAGAAAAGTCCTCAGACGTTATCTTCGAAATTTAAATATTCAATAAAATGCGCCATTTTCAAAATTCGGTATTTTATGATTTCGTGTTTTTATGGTTTTATTTATTAGCAATAACTGGTGTCAAAAATGAACCTGCACAGCTTGTAGAAAAGAAATACGTTCTAAGAATGCACACTGAAAAACAAAACACACATAAACTATCAGAATTGGTGTAAGAAAACAGAGATTATCTGATTCTATCCATGTAAGTCATACCTCTCTCTGCATCCTCTATTCTGAATTTTGTGTATTCAGAGTTTTAATTATGCAGTTTCAAGAAATGGCATGTTCTTACTATTAAGAATAGCAAATATTCTCTTCCAAACATTGACTACATGTGCAATGTGAAAGAAATGATTAACCTACTTTATCTTTATTTTACTACCCCTTAGTCTTATTTACACGCAAATGCCAGCCTAATTGGCCGAGTGGAGAGCATACCCGCTTTCTAATCAACAGGTGGTGGGTTCAAGTTCCACCACGCGCATGATTGTTCTACATGAGTTTGTGTCTCTCATTGAGATTATAAGACTTGTCTTTAAAAAAAAAAAAAAAAAAAAAAGTTGTTGATGCCTTCGGGCCTCTCTCTCTCTCACACACACACACACACACAACAATTTGAATGTATATTCATTCCAATCGACCTCCATTACCAAAATATTTCTTGTTGTTCCAGAGAATTGATGCAAGATTCTGCCAGGAAGATGGCAAGATATAAATTCAAAGGACTAGACAACGTTTTTGGTTTTATTTATTAGCAATAACTGCTGTCAAAAATGAACCTGCACAGCTTGTAGAAAAGAAATACGTTCTAAGAATGCACACTGAAAAACAAAACATATATAAACTATCAGAATTGATGTCAGAATAATTGATGCCAACTATCAGAATTTGTCTCAGATAACAATCTAGAATAAAAACACCAAACTAATATCTAACGTATGCCTAAAAGTTTTGTTTAAGTTCATATTCCATTTTTCAGTAGAGCCATACAAACTTTAACTGATTTACTTCGGTTTTTTGCTTTGTTAATTGGTTTTTCTTGACTGTAAAACTGAACAATTACTTCAGAAAATAGATAAAAATTGCTCCAATTAAGATACCCATTAGCAATATATCTTTCAAAAGTATCTTAAAAATATATCAATATATTGTAAAAATGTATTTCAAAAGCATCTACTTTTAACTACAATTATAATCAACGACCGTTTACTAACAACTAACCAGAAAAATATTATCTTTGATGGGTTCGATTACTTTAAACTACAGGATCTCCAAGATTGTAAAACAGCAGTTTTTGATTTCGTGTATTTTGTTCCAACTTTGAGATTTTGAACTAACTTTCATCGGGAATGATGAAACTGAAAGCGAAAACAATTATTGTGAACAGTGCAGTAGAAGAGATTATCCTTTAGGGCCATACTGAGTACATAATGTTAAAGAACAGAAACATACATGTATGCTTCTATTCTGTGTATGTTCAGTGGCTAGATGACTGTTTTGCGGAGAAAAGAACTTGAGTATTTCTTCCTTAGAATTCTATAGAATAGAATAGAATCTTCCTTAGATAGAATTCTATCATTTCAACCAAAGGATAATATAACTCACCATAGAACATATTCTCAAACGGAGGATACGCTGATAAAGGTCACATATAAGTATTTTGAAACAATTGTCCTTATAACAGAATTAGTCGAAGGATTAGGCGATCTAACAGTTAGACCTTTTGGTGAGGATCCAGAGAATGATAATAGTAAAAGACTGTGTTGGAGAAAGCGCAAGAATGCCAGTTGATGACTCCGTACTTCCAAATAAAGATATCTATATGTAGGGAGTTTTTTCACTTGGTTACAAATTAAATTAAACTTGTCAAGAAATTATATTTCTGTTTAATACTTTATCCAAGTGTAAGTAAATAAACTTTGTGCTTGAAGTATCTGTACTTCATTGCTTGAATAAATTATTAAACAATCTAGAGTTAATACACCTTTTCATTACTTGTATATATCATTCCTGAATTATTTCCACCTTTGGTATCTATTCTGGGTCTGGCTCCCACTGATGCAGTTTTTTTTTTTTTTTTTTTTTTTTTTTTTACCGTGGATGTGGAAAGTCTGCTGAAGTAGTCTTATGGCCGCTTTCGTGGATATCAGCAACTCTGTTACTGGGTAGAACCACGCTAAGTATTGAGATAAATGATCCTGCGGATCACTCGTGCTTGGGTGATCCGAGGGATCGCACGAGTTTTTGGAGAGATATCCACCCACTTGAATAAACCTCACGGATGTGGGGTAATTCGCTAAAGTGGTTTCGATCACTGTATTCCATTTTGATGTTTGCCAATGGTATAGCTTCTACTGACGTGACCTTTATCAGGCCCTCCGGTGGATGCTTTTTCTTAAAAGTTTAGCAATTCTGTTAGGCGATAGTGTCTGCCTGTCAGTGAGTGGAACTATCAATGAGTATTTTTGAGTGATCGAGAGTTAATGAGTTAAAACGATCCTTCATGTCACTCATTGAGGTAGAGTGATCTGAACGATTGCCTAGTTTTTTGGAGATGACCCTTGGTATAACTAAAGGTCTCGATTATTGCATGTCATTACACGTTTGCCAATGGTATAGGCAAGCGTGAAGGACTCCGATAAAGACCACGCTTGCCTGACGTGGACTATATCGTTAGATACCTTGCCCTAGGAGATGAGTGGTTTTATGCTAATGTCTTATGGAGATTGATGCTTGGCTTGGTGCAAGGTTTTTTGCCTATTGCTGAGTGGAGCTGAGTCCTCTGCAGGTTTTGTCTGGTGAAACCACTGGAGTTTACGGAATGTAATGAGTTAAAGTGAATCCCGCAGGTCACTGATTGAGGTTAAAGTGATCGGAAGGATTACCTAGTTTTTGGATAGGACATTTTATTTATACAAAGGATCCACTGAAGTGGTCTTGATCACTGCATTCCGTTATATGCTTGCCTATGATATAGTTTATACTGAAGTGGCTTTTATTGGGCTCTTTAGTGGGTGCATCCCTAGAAGATGAACAGTTCTTGTTGGCTACTTGCGAAGGCTAGTACTTGACTTGGTGGTGGTATTTTGCCTACCACTGGAGCTGAGTCTTCTGTATAATTTGTCTGGTTCTGGTGGCACTACCATTGAGTTCGGGTGGCTGAGGAAGCATTTAGTTTTGATTTTGAAAGGAATTTGAATCACAGTGAGGTGGAAAAGATTACAGAAGAAGCCATCGAAAACTATTACTGGGACGAATAAAGCTTAGAAATAGTGAAGAATAAAAAAGTGATACTTTACTCGATCCCACTTCCTAGTCTTCTAGAACAACTTAGTTTCGATGTGGAAGACAGTGGATCAAGTTATTAATAAAAAAAAAAAACCTGCACGAATATATACTGTAAGAATGTTGAGAGTTTGTCCTCTGATAATTACTCATACCCCATACATAGCATCAAGTGATATTAACACCAAAAGATAGCCTGGATGAAACATTTTAAGGATCCTCTAACAGAAGATAGGAAGGCATACAGACAGAGATAGACTATGATTTGAGGATACAGGAGATAGTAGATCCGTTTATGGAAGATGAATTATGGAGTACAGAGGTGACCAGATGCTAGAATAATAACAAGAATGTCAATTCAAATCGTAAAAGGAGATGTAACTCCTAATAATTGGCCATTATCATATATAACCCCCACCTTTAAGAAGAATCCTTCAAAGAGCAAAGCGAGGCACTAGTGTGATGTCGTCCATGAGAAGATTATCAAGTATAGTTATAACTACATAGTGAGAGAAGAGAGTTTTGCCTTCTACAGTATATGCCAGAAGAACATAAGGGATTTACTCCTGGAAAGCCCTCTATTGATATTTAATTTTAAGACAGATCTTTATTCTTAGTTAGATCTAAGTTCCCATTATCAGACTCTAGAGAATCGACGTGAGCGAGTCAATAATTTATCTTAAAAGAATGTACAATTTCAAAGAAGCTGTACACAAAGAAGCAAAGTCACCTACCCCGTTTATGATCTACCTTGATTAATGCATGCACACTGAAATACCTCATCGGGATCTATGGGAGTTGAAATTGGGGACAATATCATTCATTCGCTAGTGTTTGCCAATGTTCAAGCGATAATTTCTCAAGATCGGGATGACATGATTTTATGATGAATAAACTGTTTGCCGTTTACAACATTGAAAGTTTAAAAGTAAATTTTTAAAAGACAGAAGATTTGGAGAAAGCAGAGACGTAGACTTCCTAGTCAGAAAAGTCAATCAGGTACATCACTTTAGATATGATCTATTATTCATTAGTCGGAAAGCTATGAGAAAGATTTGGATTAGCGTATCAACCAGGTCCGTAATGGTATTACCCAACTTAACACTGTGTTATGGAGTCAAGACATTCCAGAGTAAATCACGAAGATACGCCAAATGGCAGTAGAGCGTTTTGATGTATGTGATAGGAGAATGAAGACTTGGAATGCGAAACAGAAGAGCTGTATAAGAGATGTAGCGATGGATGGTTTATGATGGGTCTATGTACACTGTTTGGAAAGACGTTAACGGATACCCTCAGGTGCATCGTACATGTAACGAATCACGTGTTTCTGGCCGGTACAAATTGGAGGAATATGATGCTCCCTGTGTATGAGTGAAACTGATGCGAGAAGGGAACTGACGGAATTTGAAACAGGCGTTGTGATAGAATGCCATGTTCCATGGCTATCTGTTCGGCAAACTGTTCACCAACTGGGCCATCCCAGGTCAACAATCAGTGACAACATACTGAGATGGAAGGGCAGGGAATCAATTGCAAATGCTATCCGCAGCGGACGATCCACCACACTTAAAAACCGCTATTCGTCGCCGATACATTGAATGTTGAGGTCCGGGCATCGACTAGAACACAAATCTCTATCGCGGCTCACAATATCGGTTTCCATGGCAAATGCAAACCTCACATTAGCCGAACCAACGCGTCTTGTTCAGTGATGCAAAAGAGCGCATACAGTGGGACGTGGAAGCATGGAAAGTTCTGTTATGGAGCGACGAATCACGCTACAAACTCTATCGAACAGATGAAGGTGTGGGAGATGGCCAGTGAACGTATGTTGCCAGAGTGCGTAATCCTAACTATGAAATTCGGAGATGGTGGTGTGATGATATGCCATCGGACCACTGTGATGTCACGAACGCTGAACTCCGAAAGATATCTGAACATTTTACGCCTACTTTGTGGCGTTTCTATGGAACCGACTATTGTCTCTTTCAGCAAGACAATACACCGGGTCATACGGCTGCATGGCTGTAACTGCGTTATTTGTAGATATGAATGTCACCACACTTGACTGCCTCCACATAGCCATGATCTCAACCCTATTGAACATCTTTGGGATAAACTTCCTGTAGACATGTAACCTCCAGGACCTCGTTATATGCCTACAGGAAGAATGTTCAAAAATTTCCATTGCTCGCTATCATGCGCTTGTGGAAAGTATGTCCCGTAGAATTGCTGCATTCATCGCAGCGAAGGTGGAGAGAGAGAGAGAAGTAGGTGGAGAGAAAGAAACAGCCATGGCGCAGACGCCATGGCTGTTTGATCCGTACAGTATAGTGTCCGTTGATTCTTTCTAACCAGTGTATTTTTCGCCTCCTCTTATCTTCAAAGAGTTCATTATGGAACGAGGCCATTATGGAGATACTATATTTGCAAGAAAATGTGGTGGGGCTACTTGGAGCGTCGATCTCTATGGCAATGTTCGAAGGATGCACTAAAAGAGATGGCCCAAGGAATGCGTTGTTTGGAATCATGTACTAAGCAACTATGATAATGAGGCTAGTGTATTATTCTCTCTCTCTCTCCCTCTCCCTCCCTCTCTGATGTGTGTGCGTGCGTGTTCTTCTGGTTTGTTTGCCTGTTCAGAAGAATTAAAAAGTAGAATTTCCGTAGGAAAAACCCTGCCATCTCTGAATGAGGCAAAAGGATTGGTTAAAATTGCGGATTTACCAAGACTATTATTATTATTATTATTATTATTATTATTCAATAACATTCAATATATTCAATAAAATTCAATAATATAATATTCAATAACGTGACCTCTGAAGAAATGTTATGAACCATGCGAGAAATAAAGACGAAATTAACGGTAGCGATAGAAACGCAAGAAACACTCCAACGCGAAAACCAAGAATTGCGGAAAGAAGTAAACACACTCAAGTGTCAAATGGAACACATGCTACGAAAAGAAAGAAAAAATGAACTTCAAATTGAGGGAATAACGAAAGAAAATACAGAAGACTTAAGCAACATAATGCAACTGATCGGCAGCAAAATTGGAATTCAAATCGCAACCACAGATATCACCTATATCAACCGAGGCCCACAAAAAAATAAAGAGAGACCGCCACCAATCATCGCTCGTTTTGCCAACAGAAATCTGAGAGACTCCATTCTCACAGCAAGCAAGAAAATAAGTCCGACAACAACGATCCTAAATGATACGAAACTCCTAACACCAATCTATATAACGGAACACTGAACTCCATACTTCAAAAATCTTCTATACCAAGCAAGGAAGACAAAAACAGAGAAAACCTACAAGTTCCTGTGGACAAAGAATTCCCAGATATTTTTGAGAAAGAATGAAAACACTCGAGTATACATAATTACAAGTGAATCCGACTTACACAGCCTACCAATATAAAACACTAACTTTTCATCCTTAAGAATAAGATTAGAACTCATTTAAAAACTATATAATGGAGATCTCAAACATAGGCGAACATATCCAGTCAGACAACATAAACTTCAAGATCTTTGACTCTTTGAAGAAATGGTCAGACAACATTTCCACCAACACCAACTTCACTATCATACACACAAACGTAAGAAGTATAAAAAAACACTGGCTTACATTGATAACACAGCTCAACTATACCATGATAAACTTAGATGCGCTAATACTGACCGAAGTTGCAATAAACGACACAGAAATTTACGCATACAACATAAATAATTATCAAACCTACAACTCATGTAGACCAAACAAAAGAGGGGGTAGCATTGTGGCATTTATCAAAGAAAAATACAATGTGGCAGAAAAACAAACTCACTTTGAACATGCGAAAAAAACTAATTTTGGAACTCACAAATAGCCACAATAGTATCAAATACACAATAAACACAATATACAGACCCCCCCCCCAGATAATAATCCACTCAGATTTCTTCACAAGTTAGAAACATGGCTAAGCGGCATCGAACCGCGTACAACACACAGGCTCATCCTAATAGGAGACATTAACATAAATACTCTTGACCACGTTTCTTCAACGATTACCACATATCTTGATATATACTAAGTCAGTACAATATAAACCCTACCATTAACTACCCAATAACTCCACAATAACTCACTAACACAATAATGCATTGATCATATCAACATACTGGCTCCCCTCCATACATATACATCATGAGTAATTAACGTAAAAATTGCCGATCACTACTTTGTCTCAACTTCGTTTTATTACGTTTCCTACCCCCCCCTCCCATCACCACAAAAGTCGACAAAACTCGATCATACTAAAGCGCATTGTCGATAACCAAGTAAAAAATACAGACTGGAATTCCCTACTTAAAATAAATGATCCTGTAACATTATACGAGAAATTTCAACTAAAGTTCACAGAAATATACAAAAACGCAACAAAACCTACACAAACGAGGCGACAAACAGACAACAATCCAATGAATAAATGACGACATACTAAATACTATTACTGAAAAATAAAATCTATGGAAAAAACTTAAAAAGTCACCCAGTAACACATTTAGAAACCTTATACAAAAACACAAGAAATAAACTAACTACAAAAATTCGTAGGGCAAAAAGACGCTACTACTTCCAAAAATTCATGGAATATAATGACAACATTAAGCAAACATGGGCTACACTCAACGAATTAGTAACCCGAAAAGAGAAAACTTCAGCACAAGATTTTATTGCAAAAAGCTTTGGTCAGGACACAAACCAAGAGGAACTAGCAGACTCATTCAACAATGCTTTCACAAACAACATCACACAACTAAAAAAAGACAAACTACCAACGATCAGCAAAAACCTACCGACACAAAGTCAACAACAAACGACGTATTTTCCACCGATAACAAAACAGGAACTGAAAGAAGCAATCCTACAACTAAAACCAAAGACCATTCCAGGAATAGACAAAATAAGACTCACAGACCTTATAACACACTTTGAACAAATAAATCCAATACTTTTAAAACTCGTGAACATAATATTAGACACAGGCATTATTCCACAACACAGATGTTGCTAAAATACAACCCAAGAATCATACGCCCTGCATCACTATCGATACATTGTCACACATACCGCTGCATTAACAACAAAAATACCTGCTAATGTTCCGAAATCAAACCTGTAACACACGAAAAATACCTCGGTCTGTATATAGATTCCCACCTTAAATGGACAAAACATATAGAAAACCTACCCACCAAACTCCGGATCATCGCAGCAAAACTCTTCCAAGTTAAAGACATTATTCCACCCAACATAAAAAAACTCCTATATCACGGTATCTGCGAATCCCTACTCAGATACGGAATAACAGTCTATGCAAATACATCAGCCACCTAACAAAATTAGAAACACTACACAGGAAAATCGTGTCAACAGTGATCTGGACACCTTACACGCAACAACCAATATCCGACAAGCACATGGCGATACACAAAATTCCGAGCATTAAAAACCTGAAACACTATATGACATTAACAATGAAATACTTCAACATCACCTATCGAAACAAAAGAGACACATATCGTATAACACGACCTACAACAACTCTCTACATCCCCACACTCTTCAACAACTCATACGATTCTTTTGTGAGATCACATCACATACCCACGCAACTCAACAATCTACCAAGAAAGTTAAAACACGTAGAAAACTACAGAACATTAAAAAACGAACTCTGGAAAATATACCAACAAAGTTAAGATACCATTAACACTAATATACACATCACAAATCACTAGCATCCAATGCCTACATCCCATACATAAACAGTAGCAACAACACAAATAGTGAAGGCTAAATCCCACTCTCTTCCTAAAAGCTAACCCAAGCTTCGAAGTAGGTGGGATTAACTTGCCTCACTCATCTACATCCTTATAAGCAAATGCAGAAATTCGTGTGTATAATCACTCTTTCTCAAACTTTAAAAATAATAAAATAAAAATAAAATAAAAAAATAAAAAATTATACAAAAAATTCTGTATAATCCTCATTGTTAATATTAGAAGAACATGTGTTGTAAATACATAATATAAAAGCAAAAAAGTATTATTAAAAAATTTTAATTGAAATCCAATGTAGGAATTGCAGCACTTAGTGCTGAACTCTGTAAAATTATAAGGTGCAATGTCACAACACAAGATGTTTATTGTATGCATAAATATTTTAGCAATCAATAAAAAAATAAAAAATATGCATGTAATTTTTAGAATTTTTAAATTTAGTAATTTCTATAATTTTTAATGTAAGTGTTATATGTATACAAGACATAATAATCATGAATATAATATTACAATGTAACATGAAAAAATAAAGTAATAAAACATTATTATTAAAAAATTATGTAAATAATGAGTTTACATTGTATGTTTGTGAGAATTATGAAATAGAATATCTTAATTGCATATGTGTAAATGCTGTTTATAATCACACTTTCTCAAACTTTGAAAAAAATGTAAACTACAACACGTAATATTATCTAACTTGTGTAACTCTAAACTATATAATTCTAAATTATTACTGTGATTATTATTTTAAAAAAATACCAAAAAAAACTATGTTATCATCATTATTATTGAAATCTCATCATTGGGAAAAATATATGTAGCACTTAGTGCTGAACTTTGTAAAATAATGCACTGAATGTTACTCGAGATGATAATTATATATATGTAAATATTTGAAAGATCAATAAAAAATATAAAAAATATATTATTATTATTATTATTATTATCTGACAGGTAATCAAGGACTCATCGAGGGAGGCTGTCAATTACCCAACCCAGCTATCACCTTGTTTAGTATATATGCGGAGGACATTATGCGTGAAGCATTGGATGAGCTTAGGACAGGAATTAGGATAGGATGTAGATTGATCAGTAATCTGAAGTATGCTGATGATACAGTACTCCTTTGTAATGACATGGAAGAACTGGGACTAATTCTTGGCAAAGTTAACAAGATCAGTAATAACAGAGATCTTCAACTCAATCCTAGCAAGACAAAGATTATGGTTCTAAAAGGAAATACAAACAGAGAAGCTCTTGAGAAACAAGTGTACCTTAATGGAGAAAGAATTGAGGAAGTCAGCAAGTTTGAGTACCTGGGATCCATTATTAATGTGAAGAATTGCTGTTCAGAAGACGTCAGAAAAAGGTTAGGAATGGCTAAAACAACAGTCAGAGACCTGTCTAAAATCTGGAAGGATGGATTTATCTCTATGGAAACAAACTTGAGGATTTTGGATGCAGTTGTTTTTCCAACAGCGACTTATGGATGTGAGACTTGGAACCTAAAGAAGTCAGATAAGAAACGGATATCTGTTTTGAGATGTGGTTTACAGAATGCTGTTGAGGATATCATATACTGAAAGGTATATGATACCTTTCAAATGAATGGGTACAAATGAATGGGTGTTAGAAAAGATCAGCAGAACTTTAAGGCTTCTTAAGGATATTGACAGAAGAAAGTTAAAATATTTTGGACACATAGAAAGGATGAAAGGGGAACGTCTGAAAAAGTAATAGAAGGTAAAGTTCCTGGAAAAAGTGGCAGGGGTAGGCCATCAATGAGATGGATGGATGGTGTGTGTGGAGTGACTGATCTTCAGAGAGTTGAGGCCGTCAGAAAAGCAAGCGACAGGACTACATGGCAAGGCCTGGTGTGGCACATCACCGAACATCGGAGTGACCATACGGCATCTGTAGATGCCCAGTGAAGATAGTAGTAGTAGCTATCACCTTCCCTTAAATTTATTCACACTAGATGCACTCACTACCCCTAAGGGAAAATTATTCCACTCACTCACTGCTCTCTGGGAGAAAAACCTAGCTCTTACTCCTTTCTTGACTGAGAACAACCTTAACAACCAATCTTAACTTCCGATTTGTCTTTTTATTTGAGAAAACAACCTTTATCACCTCCATATGAGAAACGTTCTAAATCACCGTAGCCTAGAGTATCCTTATAAAGGGCTCTTCACATTCTAGACCAGATATTAAGGTATTTCCAAATCGAAGAATACACATTCCGCATTTTCCTTCCGCCAAACAGGAAGGGTCTGCTTTAAACGGAACTAACCCTGTCAAGCTTTGTAATGTTATTTTATTTTCTCCAGCCTGAAGAAAATGTACTCGATAAACTATAAATCTTGTTTTTTTTTTGCTATTTCTCAAATATTTATCTATACAATTACACAACAGTATTTCGGATGCACAGTAGTATCCCAACTATCAAGAAATGTTTATTGATAATATTTTTAAAATATGTTATTTATAATATCTTTAAAATATCTTATAATATCTTTATAAATATCTTATTTATAAGATACTTATTTCTTTATAAATATCTTATTTATAAGATACTTATTTCTTTATAAATATCTTATTTATAAGATATAAAGAAATAAGTACTCTGTATTTTGTACTGAATCTTTGTGCTGTACAAAAAATATGTCTCAGTATTTACACACACACACACGCACGCACGCACGCACACGCACACACACACACACATATATATATATATATATATATATATATACAGTAGATGTAAATACTATATATGATAATAAACCTTGTTATTGTCGTAGTAAAAAAAAAGTATTTATTATTATGATTTATTATGATTACACATAACCACTGTTTTCAACAACCTTCAATAACCTTTATGCAGATAGACGTCACTAACGCAATGTATATATAAAATACTTGGTCAAGTGCGTCACCACGTTTTCTAGGTAAGTACAGGATGTCCCAAAAAAATGTACACACTTTTACAGACCGTAACCTACTACATTTTCATTCTTTTCGGGGTAACTGATTTGAAATAATGACTAAAACGAGACTAAGCTTTGAATCAAGGAAATGTATCCTAATGTGCTAATGGAAATGCGAGAACATATGTGAAGTCCAAAGACAGTTTAGAAGGAAGTTTCAAAGAGATCCAATAACGCGACTCACTATTACTCGAATTCAAGACAAGTTTGAAGCAGGTGGAATTGTTCAAGATATCCAGAAGCCGCGTCCGGAAAACCGCGTTCGTCCACAAGAGAAAACTGTGCTGCTGGAAACTTACCGTCAATCTCCAAGAAAACCTGTTCAACAAGTGGCTTAGTCCACGTCCTCAGTGAAGATGATCCTGACCGAAGAGTTGAACTTTGTGAGTAGTACCTGGCAAAATTTGCAGAGGATGCATAGTTCTTAAACAAGATCGGAACAATGAGGCCACATTTAAGTTAAATGGCTCAATTAAGCGCCACAGTTGCAGCTACTGGGCAACTGTGGTGGAACACCATGTGAGCTTATCAGGTGTTACAGTGTGGTGTGAATTGTTAGCGTCGAGCTTAATTGGACCATACTTTTTTTCACTGAATTTAAATTATAGAAGATTGGTTGTTTGTTTTGGACTTACGATTGAAGCAACTAAGCTATGAGGCCTGTGTATTATGTATAGAAATTGCGTATGCCCTTTGGTCAGTTTGCTGGATGATATACCCGAGTTTCCGGAAGGAAACACCCTGCCAAAGATCTTTATGTTAAATCATAGAGGACATTACAAGGGGTACGCAGGTACCTCCTTTTAATTTACTAATTCTCCATTTTAAAATATCGTCCATGTTAGTTTTCTGAAAAGCATTTAATATTTCTAAATGGGTCTCTCATGATATACGAATTATAGAAATCTCTCTCTCTCTCTCTCTTTCACTTTCACTTCATTTTCACTTCACTCGCACCACAGAGGAGGAAGATCGAGAAGAAATTTATTAATATCGTAATTAAAACATAAAAATTGAAGATTTAGTGTCTGGAGTTGAATCATGCATGTGGTGACCAGCTTTTCTGGGTCATAAAAAGGAGGGGACATTCCAGATGTCTGCGCTAGCAAACAGTGATTACGAAATATCTGTAAAAATGTACAGAGCAAAAACTGTGAATCTGTATGAAAGAGATTATAGCGAACTGGTGAGAGGATCGTTAATCAACCTAACTATTCTCTCCGACTGAGTCAAAGAAATATTTTCGGCAATCTCCAGAGATATCAAAGGCTACCCAACAAACAAATGCTTATTCAATAGTTATAAGGATTTCTGAACTATATAGAGTCAATGGTTGTTCAGAAGTCAAGTTGTCCGGAAGGAAACATAAAAACATAACTTTCGGGATGATCAAAACAGATACTTATAATAATATACTTATTAAGTGTCAGATTAGTGGTTAGCTTATTCTGAAAAGAGAAATTTCTCATCTTTATCACAGACTTCGGGTCAAAAATGGAAGAGAATATTTATTTTTAGTACAATAAACCATAATTAAGTTTAGTAGCGTTAATTATTATTATTATTTTATATATTTTTTATATTTGTATAACCACAGAACATTAAAACACGAACTTTGTAAAATATAGCAACAAAGTTAATATACCATTAACACTAATATACACATCAAAAATCACCAGTATCCAATGCCTACAGCCCTTGCATAAACACTAACAACAACATAAATAGTGAAGGCTAATCCCACTCTCTTCATAAAAGCTAACCCAAGCTTCGAAGTAGGTGGGATTAATCTGCCTCACTCATCGACACGTAATCCTCATAATCAAAGATATATGATATATATATATATATATATATATATATATATATATATGAATTTGTATCCAAAGAAAAAAACATTGAAAAGAAATAATATGCCTTAACTGCGTACAGTATAATGTGCAGAGCATCAAGTTTAATATGCATTAATTGTAAATATGTAAATACTCTGCACGATGAAAAGAGAAAAATTGTTATTTTATGCATAATGTGTAAACATCCAAAAAAAATGTGTGTAATAATTATCTGTAATAATCATATGTACGTAATTTATCTGTGACATTATCATAATATTATTATTATTATCAGGGCCGTCGTTACCATTTAGGCAAACTAGGAAACCGCCTAGGGCGCAAGTCACGAAGGGACGCAAAACTTTCAACATTTTGCAAAATTGAAGGCAAGAAAAATTAAAATTTGATTTTTATATATTATACATATTGTATATTACTTTGTATATTATTAATAAAGCATGCATGCCAAAATAATTTTTATTTTTTGCATTTAAAATTTCATTTTAAAAAATATTCAACTTGTGAAATAAGGGGCGCACTTGTAAACTTTGCCTAGGTAGCAAAATAACCTAGCACCGACAGTGAATATTATCCATTATTAAAACAATCCTTGTAATCTTCATTGTTAATATTAGAAGAACATGTGTTGTAAATACAGATGCAAAAAACAAGTATTATAATCAAACATTTTAATTGAAATGCAATGTAAAAAATGAATCACATATGCAGCAGCAGCACTTAATGCTGAATTTTGTAAAAATTACAAGTTGAATGTCACTAAAGATGATTATTGTAATTGTGTAAATATTTCAGAAATCAACAATAATAATTATTATTTTATTATTATTATATGCATGTAACTTATCTGAGACTTAATAAAATGTTAGAAAAAAAAAAATTATTATTGCAAGGGACCTCCATGGAGTCATGAGACTAATCGTTGGAGACTCAAACAATCAACACAATATCTATCATGCCTCTCCTTGAAACCATTAATGGACAAAACACTAGCAATTGACTCAGACAACCCATTCCGTTCCTTCTCTCTCTCTCTCTCTCTCTCTCTCTCTCTCTCTCTCTCTCTCTCTTTCTTCAAGCGAAAAATTTAGCTCTCACGCCCTTTGCTAACAATGTTACCTAACTTTCAGGGATGACGTTCTTCCCCTTTGGCCAAGTGCTAATACATTTCCCCTACATGAATTCTATAAAATCATTTACGTAACTTAAATGTTTTTATCATGTCCCCCATTTTCGCCTATCAACTAACTTTTGCAATCCATAAATCAACAATCTCTCCTCATTGGGAACATTCCCCAGACGTGAGCCCATCTTGGTCGCTCACCTCTGGATCCTCTGAACTCCTTCCTCATCCAGAAGAAACTCAGGTGATTAGACGTGAGCACAGTAATTCAGATGTGGTTGTATCAAGGATTTATAAAGAGGAACGATAACGCCGTCATCTCTAGTTCTTAGTGTGTTCTTCAATAACCAAGCAGCTACCATGGCTACTTTAACAATATGCCCGCTAAACATCAACTTCTCTCTACTACTACTACTTCTACTACTACTTCCAAATCATTGTTTCTTCAGTTTCGTGGAGTAGACTTCCCTCAATGTGGTACACAGCTTGTAATCTTAATATCCCAAAATGCATAACATTACACTTTTCTACATTAAATTGACATCCATTATGTTTTTCCCATACTGTCAGGCCATTTAAAGCATCCTGCCAGCTCTCCACATCAACTTGATTAATAATTACCTTACCTAACTTTGTTCGCGCCGTTAGCCTAGTGGCTTTGCGGTTCGCAACCATATGCTGGGGAAGGAGTGTCCTAGGTTCGATTCCCGTCGACGACGTGAGGAGCTGAAGGATCTTCCTCAGCCAGAGGAGCTGAAGGATCTTCCATAGCCAAGTTATCCGGTCTTGGGCGTGGACAGTAGGGTTTTTTCCCAGTTTATCTTGGGGTTTTTCATCCCACAAAAAGGCAAACCGGACAGCAAGAGCTACTTTTCGCATTTTCCTGCTGAGATCGCTTTGGCTAGTTACGTGAAGTTAACACCTAGCAGAAAAGTGTAACTAAGCTTTGACTAGAGAAGGCTCTTCCTCTCGTGAGATAGATAAAAGAGTATCCTGTAGTCAATTTGCTATGGAACAAGAAGAAGAAAGCTACTCTCTATACCATGCCAAGATCGAATGCTAAAGCGGCTCTGCCTCAAAATCGCCCTGCATCGTCCAGAGAACTGAAATGAGACTGGGAAGAACAAACAGGAGTTGTGGCAAGCTCAGTAACTGTCAGGAGAAGAAGCATTGAATAGGACTGATAGCCGGACGCCCTAAAAAAAAAAAGTCCTTGTTAACAAAAAAATGAGACTGGCTAGGTTAAATTGGTGCAAAAGCATGCCAAATGCCCTAATCAGTGGGTATTTTGTCATTTTTTCTAACGAATAAAAGTTTAACCTGCAGGGCGCGGACGGCAGACATATAGCTCGCAGACAATCAGGGGAAAAATTTGACCCGGACTTCTGGTGTCAATAGTCGAATTCTCAGCCAGTCAGATGATCGGGGGATGCATGTCATATGGTGTTGGTCGCTTGCATTTCAAAAACGGTTCAGTGAATGCATACGTATACCAGAAAATATTAGAAAAATTGCTGCCTACTATCAGGGACCACTTTACCATAACGATGGACTGTATCTTTCAGGATGACTCTGCCCCTTATCACAGGGCAGGACAAAACGTGTAAATCATGCTATTATAACCCTAAAATGTACCATATTAATTGAGTTTAGTACCTAAAAAATCTTTTGTTTGCAGGTTAATAAGTAGCTTAATGAAGCTACTTATTAACCTGCAAACAAAAGATTTTGTTAATTTTGTTATCTCCATTAAGTACCACAAATCCTTAATGGATTTGTGGTACTTAATGGAGACTAAAATACAGAAGACGAAGCAGCCGAAAACACTTTGGGGCTTCCAAGAAGCCATTATAAGGGAATGGAACCATGAATTGATCATTTCATGGTTGCATTCATCATGAAATTTATTTTGTCAATTTATTTTGTCTGTAATGAAGGCAAGAGGATGACACACACGAAGTACTAAACAGCAAAAAGTGAATTTTTAGCTTTGAATGTTAGTAAAAATATGTAGTTGAACTAAAGTTTGATACCGGTATTTGTTTTTCCAGTTAAAATATCACTGTCTACTCCATTTTGAAATATTTGCAAATTTGTTGTTTGTTGTCATTTTCTAATTATGTCACGTCTTGTAATAAAAAGAGCTAAATGTTAATCAAAAATAAACTGTTATATTACTTTCTTCATTATTTGTGAGAATTATTGTGTTATTATCTCTTTTCAGATAGACATTCAAATCTAATGATCAAAAAAAAAAACATGGTTACAGCAGGTGATGTGGTTTCAATGAACATGAGTGTATATAAAATGCAGATATAAAATAAAATTCTCTGTTAAAATCCAAACTGCATTTTAACAGAGAAGAGTCAGAGTCAACTGGCTCTTCTCCTTGAAAAGGTTCTTAACTACTGCATTAGCTCAAATAAGCTTAGGAGCACATTTCGTCTTAGACACCCGACACTCCACTGACTTCAATCATAACACATCAAGCTTTTACCAAATCAATGCCCATGAAGCCTCACATAGGATAAGAGTCAAAATAAGGAACTAATGGAGCTAAGAAAATAATGCTATTATGGTCAATGGATGAAAATAATAATCGAGATATTGAACAGTAATGACGAAGAAAACATGGTAATAAAAAGCAACATTTTACTTGATAACTTAATTTGTTCAGTATTAAATTGCAAAGGGGAAAAGTAGGGAAAGGCCTCGAGACAATAAAGAACATTCATTTTTCGCAATAGAATTCTCATACATGATATCATTCATTATCATAGCAGTTGAACTTAGAGGATGGCAGAAAGTTTATTTGTAGCCTTTCTAACATATACCTTGCAGCCTCCATAGCTAGCCCAGTAGAAAATGTTCTGACGTTTACCCTTCAGCTGATGGTCCAAATCCCGTTGATGACGATAGGATTTTTTTAAGGTTTTACAACTGAAAGTAAGTTAGTCGTTCTTATAAGGGACAGAGTTTTCTCCTTGTAATCCCAATTTAGAAGACGATATATCGTTGCATCATTTTGATTGTAATTTTATCATTAATAATGGTTCGATTTAAGGAAAAATTGAGATGGCTCAACAAATGTTAGTAAAGATCTCCAATACCTTATTAAAAATCCATCCAACTAGAAAATAACTGTGTAGGGAAAGAACAAAATGAATTTAATTAAGCATAACAGTTGTGGGTAAATGATTTTCCTTTTTTTTTAAACATACGCTGTAATTAACGCTTGTATCTTTTTCACTGTATAAATTTAGAGCATTTGGAATACCACTAATGGCACTAAATGATTTCGTGACAATATTCCAAACATCTACCGTCTTTTATTTCTAAGTAATGCAGGACAACATCGATATTTTCCCTCGCCGGACTCAAATCCTGTGCGTAGCTGGCTATTTACAGTATCCTCCATTCCTTCCCTTCTCAGGAGTGAAAACGTTCAAGTTGCAAGATCATCCACGGCCAATCATTTAAACAGTGAAGACAGTCTAGTCTAGTCATCCTCAATTGAACCAAAATATGGTCCTGTGTTCTACTTACCAAAATGATCTCACTTCACCTCTTTGTCTTCATCTCTTTCCCTGCACAAACAGATCATAAGTATAACTTCTCGTTGTACAACAAGCTCGGCATCCACTTCCTCTCTAGATTCCTATACAGTTGCTGACTTGGTAGAAATCCTAAATTTGCTCTGCCAAAGAATAAATTCTTCTTCCGCTCATGATGGGTTGAGTTCCTCAAAGACGAATTTTTGCCATTTCTTTCTGTTTGCTGTCTTTTTATGAAGTTCTACCATGGAGTTTAAGTGGGTGCTTTCTTTAATGTTGTCAATCCATTTCTTTCTTGGTCTTCCTCTGCTGGGCTGTCCTTCAATTCTAGCATTTGATAACATGTTTGGTAGTCTTTCTGGATTCATTCTTGTAAAGTAGATTATTATTTTTAATAACCAAACCAATCACAGAAAGGTAATT
Organism: Typopeltis vanoorti; assembly: GCF_054136105.1. Lineage (NCBI taxonomy): Eukaryota > Metazoa > Arthropoda > Arachnida > Uropygi > Thelyphonidae > Typopeltis > Typopeltis vanoorti. Next base: position 39,114,179 of record NC_143558.1, on the reverse strand, counting down.
AACTTCATAAAATTACACGATACCTTATTTTGCATAAATTTCTGTTGTACATTCAGTTCTCTTACAGATCAGTATCTCCTAAGAATTTAGTTAAAACTAGATAACATCCAAAAGTTAACGAAAAAATTCTACATTGAATGAACATATTTTACGAATATATATACCCTCTGTCCAAAAAAGAAACCGAACGTTTCGAAAATAGAAGAAACTAGTTGTATATTTTTGTTGTCGAAAGCAAAAGCCGAGTTAGTGCCAAGAATGACGGTGTGTTTTGATGAAGGGTCGGAAAATTAGTTTCAAACAGAGAGCTGCGATTGACTTTTGTGTTAAACTTGGTAAACGTTTTACCGAAATGCATCAAATGCTTTAAAAAGTATATGGTAATGAATGCTTATCCCGTACTCAAGTTTACGAGTGGTTTAAGCAAATTCAAAGTGGTCTTGAGACGCTTGAGGACGACGAAAAGCCGGGCCGTCCAAAATCTGAACTGAGCGAAGTTAACATCCAAAACGTGCGTGATTTCATCAAAGAAAACCCGAAGTCGTCCATGAGATTGATCGAAGATGAATTAGGGATTCCAAAATTAACTGTGCACAACATTTTGACCGAGAGTTTGGGCCTTCGTAAATTGAATTCGCGATTTGTTCCCCACAAGTTGACCGACGACCAAAAAACGTATCGAATTGAATACTGCAAGGACCTTATTAAAACCGCTCGTAAGAACTTAAACTTCCTTGAAACGATCGTTACTAGTGACAAAACGTGGTGTTTTGAGTATGAGCCCGAAACAAAGCTCCAGAGTGTTGAGTAGAGACCACTAGAAGAGGGGCATCCGAAAAAAAGTCGCTTGGAGAAGTCAAAAGTAAAGACAATGCTGATTTTTTCTACAATTCCAAGGGCATTATCCACAAAGAATTCGTTCCGCCTAGCCAAACGGTCAATGGTGAGTTTTATCTTGAAGTTTTGAAGCGATCGATTGATAGCGAGAATTCGTCGTATACGGCATGAATATCGTGACGACAGACAGTTCATCAAAACAGACTGTCACTCTTGGCACTATAACTCGGCTTCTAATGAAACAGATGTCAAAAACAGTTGACACAACACTAATAAAGGTTGCCTCTTTTGACAACAAAAAGATACAACAGGTGGCGCCACTAGCTTCTTCTATTTTCGAAAAGTTCGGTTTCATTTTGGACAGAGTGTATACACCGCACATCGCCCATGTATTCTAGATACCATCGAAAGGTATCTAGAACAATGTATCAGGTAATCAGGTAAAAATCAGGTATCTGGAAAAGTCCAATAAGGGTTATGACTTCTCAGCCTTAGGAGTGAAAATGCTATGAAAAATATCGAACAACGATGAAACCATATTTGAGGTTTCCAAGATTTTTGCTACCCAGATAAATATTTAATTCTGACATGTACCTAAAATACTATTTATTTTTGTTATTTCGCACTAAGGTATCGACATTCAAATGAAAAAAAAAAGAAAAAGAAAACCACTAGCTGCCACCGACAATTATTGAATAAAATTATAATAAATTGTTCAAGTAAGTAAGATATAACCGGTTCACATACTTTTGATGATAATATTACTCATGACATGTCGCCACCTAATACCACATTAATACTGTGAATAGGTTTAGATAACTCAAGAACCTCCCTTATGTATCCAAACACTACTATTTTCTTTCGCCACTTCAGGCCTCGAGTAAGCATAATGGTGATTCCACGTTGAGCGATGAAATTCGGCGATCATCTAAATACCAACATACATCCATGTTACATTGGGATTCAAATCAACCACGCACGTTTATAATAAAACATAACATGAACATTGATCCATTTTAGATATTAAGTTCGGTTTTATTCATCTCCAAATAGGGACATATAATACTTTTTTTTATCTTACCAATGAGAGGTTGTAAACCTATCGTAAATTAATCTCAAAGATGCGCTCTGGAGACTAAAGATGGAACTTTTTTTAAGATTTTAAGCTTCTAGTTAGTAGGGTGTCACACCGGAAGATGAAATTAATCTGTTACCTAAATACTATCACAAAAATCCATTCCTAAAGAAAGATTTAAATCCGCAAATTACTGGGTAGAGATTGGGGAAACCATTCATTCAGTCAAGAAAGTCGGTCTGTCTACTCGAATGAATATCTTTCGATGTTGATTTCCACGGTGTTGTCCAACAAGAAAAAAAAAAAAGAAGATACCTTTTCGACTATAATCCTTCCAAAGCTCAGTTTCATCTCATCTCTCTCTCTCTCTCTCTGACATAAAAAGAAAGAAAATCGCCCTGTTCATCCTTAATGAAGTACATATTTCCCCTCTCAGAATAACATCTTCACTCTTCTCTTAGAATAAAGATATCACTCTATAACTGCTATGACAAGTACTGGAATGTACAGATCGTAAAGTTATTGAACAATTTCACATTTAGAAGGTGTTTTCGAAACATCGTTGAACAATAACAAACTTTGTTCAACAGTCAGCACACCGATTGATTAATGGGTAATTAAGTGGCTCACTACGTTCCATAGCGCGCGCGCGCGCGCACGCACGCACGCACGCACACACACACACACACACACACACACACACACACACACACACACACACACACACACACACACGCACACACACACACACACACACACACACACATCAGTTTGCGTTCTGTGCTTTTATACAGTTATTCCATTGGCATGATTCCCCTCATATTTCATTTAAAATCCTTCTATCCCTTCAAAACTCAATACGGTCACTCTTGATTCCCGATTCAACTTTGAAATCAGTGTACTAACAAATCATCATTCATTCATTCCTCATACTTTCATTCATATCTTTCTCCTGTAGAACATGATTCTTCCACAGGTTCCACAATAATTTAAACCAAATGTCAATAACTCTTGCCTCTCCATTCCCATTAGCGGAAAATAATTTTTATCCTTCTGTGAGTGTGAATACTAACGAAAAGTTAATTTTAATAATGTAAACTCAAATTTAGATTTTATATAAAATATAGTGCGTATCCCTTACATCCGACTGCCGAATTCCTGCAGCAGAAGAATGTAGACGATCGATTACAGCCCATTCGAACAATCGCTTAGAATCATTCTGAAATTTAAAACATTTAGAAAATATCAAATGAAAGCTGAATTAGAGGATAATTAGAAAAGAAGTAATCAAAAAAAGTTTGCCAATCTCAATTCGGTAATGATTTATAAAAAGATTTTATTACTCTCGCAGGTTGCTTGCAAAATCTCTATCTGCTCTCTAAGCCGTATTCATTTCTATATACAGTATACATATATATTAAATATGAAGATTATCTGTGGAATCTTACCTAAACAATACTAAAAACAGTCCAAAGAGTTTTGAAATAGGAAGATTTTTGAAAACTTTGAATTTGATATCCTAATTTATGGTCTCTTCTAAGAAATTGTAATTTAAAGCTTCAAACCGTAAACTCATATTTGAAATTATCCTAGTAGCAAATATTATTGATGTATTCAAACTAACAGTTTTGGAGGATTATTTCTATATATTTTAATACCTTCAAAAGAAAGGTGTTGAGTAAGACTATCAAAATTATGAAAGCTTCTTTGTAGAACTACTAAACTCCGTCCATCTGCTGAGAATAAATCACAAAATATTTGTAGAAATTCACACTAAAATAAGAGAAATGCTAACATGAAAACGGGGGGGGGGGGGGAATCCGCTTTCGTAATAACATATTGTTGTGCAACAGTCACTATTGCGAAATCACAATTTTGCAATACTGAATGTAATAAACAGACTTTGTTGTTGCTCCCAGGACAATAATACCATCACTAAGAAATCTGAAGTGTTCATTTTTTTTTTCAATGCTTAGTAATTTAAAAATATTCTTAGGAATGGAATTTGTCTTTTGCAAGTGGAAACTGTTCTATGATACTAAATATGAAAGCTTGTGCAATGATACCGGAAGAAAAATAACTGTGCAACTGATAATTTCTTACTATTCATATTAATGCATATGAGCAAATTACGTTTCTCCTATACGACTGTTAGACGCTGAAAGACATCGTTTTTCCTCATCTCCTTTCTTCGTCAATATGGCATATTTCATATGCCATATTGACGAACAAATGAAATGCAATACACGGAATGGAATGTTCCAAGGATAACTGGCAACCTGTTGTTTTTAGCACAGAAAAACAGGTGCACTGCTACAACTCTAATAAATGTATTAATATCAGTTTCACTTGCGAATATATTTGTAATACTCACAAATATGTACTGAAATTATCCTTATCCTGTACTGTATTTTTAAAAATTTACACAATAAGAAAGTTGATGGGTAAAAAAATTGAAATATTTAATCTACTTGATGTGAGCTATGACAAAAAATCAAATAATGAAGGAAGAAGAAAGCAGAACTGGTGAATGATTACCGTCTTCTAACAAGCATACACGAACACTCAACTTTTTAGCCTTTAAGAACAGCTTTGTAATTCACTGAATGGATACGAAAAACTATAAAAAATGATCTGAACAATAAGCTATTTTAATTCAAACGTTAGGCAAGCAGTCAATATTCAAAATATTAAAAAAAAAAAGAAATGACAGGCATTTCCTTTTCTTCTAACAGAGAGCCTCTTCTTCTTCTTCTTCTTCTTCTTCTCTCTCTCTCTCTCTCTCTCTCTCTTTGCAGAAAATCATTTTCCATGCAATTAGCATAGTTTATGCACTAATGTCTTCATTGCAAACAAGAGAAAGTTTTATTCTCCTAGTAATGTACAAGTCAAACATTTAACTGGATGCAATACTCAGAAATAATTTTCTTCGAATCCAACAATGCTAAGCTAACGTCATGAAGTCGTGTATGTTTCAGTGAACTTTTTGAACTATACTGTGCATGAACCGCTGCGCGTACCCTGACATTTGCAAATCTTAAGATCAAGTTTACCTGGTCTAAATACACTTTGCAAATGTCAGCTCGAATGTCTCCACAAAGTGATTGTGATATTTCTGAATACTTCATTTGTTGTATCGTGCCCTTTTTCTGGTCTAAATCCCACAACCAAGGATGGGATTATTTCCTGGGATTCATATAAATTCTGTATCGCTTGTTGCAAACGCGTATTTCTTTTGCAGGATTATCTTTCGGGTTAAGTTTTGTTAATGAAACTCGCGCATAAATCTGGTAAACAACTGGATGAGTGAATTAATGCCGTCTCTTTCCTTACAGCTTTACACAACTTGCCGTTGTCAGAACGAACAGCAGCTCCTGCCTTACTCGCTTCTCTGCGTTGCCATGGCAACACTTACGTAGATGCCGCACGAACACATGTGGCACTTATAATACTTGTTTGCTACGTGCTAGCTGGCCGTGTGCGCGGCGGGCGAACCAGCCGGCGCTGTGCCGTGGGGGTGCTTACCCCACATCCCAGGACCGGCCAGAAGGTGTTCGCCCTTCCATCAGGTCGGAGACGGGACCAAGGCGGACAAGAGTGGCCGAGCGGCCGCAACTCCCTCAGACAGACCCAGAGGGAGAAGAAGAAGACGGCGCTCGGCCTGACCCTCACAGGTAAGTGCTTTAAAAGGTATTGCACTACGCTGTTAGAGTAGAGGTCAAATACCCCGTGGCTGACATAAGCATGCAGCGTGCAAATGTAACTAGGTCGGGTATTAATGTGTGAAGGTAATTTCGGTATTTCTTAAGACGCAGCAAGTTAAAAGTGCTAAGAGAAGAATGGTGGCGAATGTGTGTGTGTGTGTGTGTGTGTTTGTTAGCTTTGATTCCTCGTTATATCGCATAGCAAAAATAGCACATGTTTTGTCCACTACATCCGTGGTATTGGCGATGCTCAGCGAAGTGATGCCGCTACTGGCATGGCTGGGTTAATGGAAACTGGAAATGTCACGTGACTGTTTCGCAGTGGCAGGGAACCCAGCTGATGGAAGAAGCGCGTGGAGGAAATGGCTTTCCTGCAAGACACACGCGAAGAGTAAGTACGATAGAATTCTTCGAGAGCGACGTCACCAGACTCTCCTTTAGTTAAATTTTGTTTGTAATAGTGTATACGGTAAGTGCTACATTCATATGCAGCGCATGTAATTAACATGCAAGCATGAAATTAAAGTATAAAACTGTGATATGTTAAAGTATAATGCAAAATCAGTCTTGATTCTTCTTTTTCAGTAACAAAAAAAAAAGAAGTTCCCTTTTATGTTTCAGTTTTTTGTAACTGTAAATGTCACTGCTAAAACGATGGTGGCCAAAAGTCCACGAAGAGCGCTAACAGAGCCCCTAGATATTAGACTAGCTCCAAATGTCTCTTGTGACGTCAATGAACGCACATACTGACGTCATCATCTTTTAACATGCTTTCTGACTTTGCTCTCTGTTGACTCGTGCATCACAGAAGCGAGTTAAAATGCGGCTTGAAAGTTGGCAAGACGCATAATTAGCGTTTTATAGAAAGAAAATTCTATTAGAACTCTGCATCATAGTCAGAAGTGCCAAGTGATCGTGATTTGCACCCTTAGAAATACACATAGTAAATTTTATTAAGAACAATACAACTGAGAATTTCCATAGAGGTCCAACAGCAATGTTAACTTTGATTCCTTGCTTAGCCACAGCAAATGTTAGCATCTCAGGCATATATTTCTTTTAAATAAATAAAATTACCAATAGCTGGTTTAATAGCTTATAAATAAATAAAAGTAAACATTTTTGAAATCTTATTTCTTAGGATAATGTGGTAGGAAGAGATATCCATGAAATGTGAAAGTCAAAGAAATATTCTTAGCTAATGTGATCTACTAACTGTTAATCTTATCTTTATTTTTATTATTCTTTTTTACTCTCCAAATAGTTGTTAAATAATGTGCAAAAATTTTATAACTAATTTCTACATCTTTTTTTTTTTTTTTTTGTAAATGGCATAATGGGCAATAGAAGCAAAGTTTTTGTAAAACAAAATAAGGTTGGCTAGCTTTATCAGTCAGAAAATTCAATTTCCTTTATTACTTTTAAGGGGTTTAGACAAGAATAAACTTTAATATTGGGTTAAAATAACTGTTCATCTTTATTAACAAACATATTTCAGTAAATAGAAACAGATAGGAGCGAAGGATACTCGTACATGCATAAACTGCAACCTTTCGTAATATTTACTGTGAGTATGTGGCATATAAAGCATTTGCTAACTTTGATTTATTATTTTGTAGAAAGAGCTTCAATAAGAGAACTGCTGGCCTTTAAAAAAAATCAAGTGCAGAAATGAGATCAAAGAGTTACACTCTTGCAATTGTACTTTGCGAGTACAGAAATTGTTATTTGGAATGAGACATCCAAGTACCAGGAACGCGTAACTCGGATTTCATGAGACGAAAAGATGGACTATGTAAAGGTCAAAGGTCAGATAGACAGAAATTGTCTGATATTATGGAAGTGAAAGTGTCGCTTCGAAACATTTTTAGGCCAGAGCAATTTTATATGTAAGTCAAAAGGTGAACTGAGTAGGCGCTTTCTTTGCGTATAATTTCGCGAAAGACACATGCATTTCGGTGCTGCCCTTTCACCAATTCCTTGTGCGCGACCGCGTCTCTATTGGTGTACAGTCTCTTCGCCCTGAATCTATTTTTAGCCCACACGAGATCGTCAGAACTTGGCGGGGAAATATCAAAGGGCAGACAGATCGATGGCAGCAATACTGTCGCATACATCGAGAACGAAGGCCAGCGCCCTCTTTTGGAATCATCTGGCTTTATTCAGACGGCTAAAGCTATCAATTTATGCAAATAAATTGAAAAAAAGCATAAAATGCACACTGCCTGTCTGCATTGTAATACATATAGGTGAAATACAACAGCATTTTGTTGTTGGTGACGATGTTGTTAATCGCATCTTATTTACAAGAGAAATACCGATTAAATTTAGTGGTAAACCCCCAAATATATTGTATCTAAACTTACTCACATAAAAAAATAATAATAATATAAAAATAAGATAAAAGCCTATGACATCTTTGCTTCTGAAGAATACTGAAAAATTAATAATAAATTATCCAATATCATTATTTTGTTTCAAGTGAAATACTATGAAAACGCAATAAGTATGGGGCAATTTAATTTCATAATGCCTTTCATATGAGGTGAGAAGAGCGAGAGCAATGCATAACAGTAAACAGGTATCGAGCGAAGGTTTATTTTTAGCAGCGCACTCCCAGCATATGACGTGTTGCTTCATCAACCAACAGTACAAAACCCTATCAGTTAGCGGAAAGTCTGAAAAACTAGGTTAATGGTCTTTAATTTAAAATGCTTCTATCATTTGGAAATCCTTTCAGAAGCCTAACTCTTATCTTCTTGAACATTTTCCTGCTGTTATATTGTTCTATTTATTGAAAGACTGCATGATTAAAATAGGTGTTTCCGCATGTGTTTTTCTGAATGTACTTAGTATTAGAAAAACGCAACATAGAGAAACAGATATGATAACAGTAAATTAATCCATTGCACTATTTAAGTAGAGTGTGTTTCTTCCGCAGTTTGGGCTTTCAAAGTTTTAATATTTATTGAAAACTCGACAATGGAAATGGATTTTTCACCAGGTATAGAAGCCACCAGCTCAACAAATATAGAATTATATTTCTGTTACTTCTTCCATAATCTTCATTTTTTCTAATTTGAGTTGATATGAGCTCATATTCAAAAAAAAAAGAATATGAAGTCATATTCTTTCTAGCTACGCTGATCCGCTGACAGACAGTAGTAGTTGAGTATATTAATGTTAGCCTGTTGCATGCGTTCTCAGACTGAGTTCCAAAAATAAAATTCCTAATTTCAGAAAGGAGACAAAACTGAAATTTAACCAACTGAGACCGCTTACATCAGTCTCGATTGTAAAGAGCCAGTAAATTGTTAAATAGCAGTAACTATATTTTAATAACTTGTGCATATTTGATCTGCTCTAACAAAATAAATGTAAGGGTATGCATTTGTTCTCTGCACAGCTTTGTCAAATCAGTGTATATGCATGTGTGTGTATAAATATCGCTAACGCTGCCATTTTAATTAATGCATTTGAGTAAATACATATAAATATTATATTCCCTTCATATCTGCTTTAGATATTGTTGTTCCTAAAGTGAGGTTCATATCTCACTACTATGTGTTTGAGAGAAGAAAAATTGGACATTATGCGCTCCGTTCAAGAGTCTTTCCGTCTACGAAATAAGCCGTGTTGGTCTTTTGCAGCGTTCATTCTCTGACCCACTTGAAATTCGTGAATGAACAGGACGAAGCAAAATTCTCAACGAGCTTCCATTGATCGATGCCTTCCATGAAGGTCTGTTAATGTTTGGGTAGTGCTGCCCTCTGGTGCTATAAAACGAAACTTTTCATTCATCGTGACCTAGAAAGGCAAAATGGATCAATGAACAGAGCTAGGGCAGTGGGTGAATGGGAAAACCTTGTGGTAGCCTGAAAAGACGACATATTGGTTCTCCATTCATTTCTCCAAGACGAAAGAGCTCGTATGCAGCACTTGAAGCGCTACTTCTTATTCATGTTGAAACAGTTCATAAATTTTATTTAACACTGTTATGAGTTGCATTATTATCATTATTGTATTAATAGTTTATCAATAATCATTTAATTGAAAAGTAATTAATATAATATGTCATCAAATAAAACCACGAACACTTTTGGAATGGGAAGAGGAAGATGGATGAAATTCTGTGATGCCTATTGAGTATTTTTCTCTTTTAAGAGAAAATATTGAAATCATAAATAAGAATGCAGATATGCTCTCCTTTGTTTGTCCATCTTATTCCCGTAATAGAAATTAAATTTTATTTTGGCACTACTTTTTTTTTTTTTTAATATTTCTGAACTCAAACTAAATTTCCAGAAATAACGAATAGATTAGGGGATCCGAAAACAGATAACTTAAAAACGCAAAATCGTTATGTAACATATTTGAATTAAAACTTATTTTTTATCAGAATGTCCTCTTCTGTTGTAATTTCCGAATACTTTATCTCTTAATCAAGAATTCTTCGTGCAGACGATCAATGTTATGTATAATTGTATGTAATTTTTAATAAGTAGATGGGCATATTCAAGTTATGAACTCAATTTTTTTCCGCTGTATTATGGAACTTCAGCTTTGAGTTTAATAACGATTAACATGAATTACAAATACTGCATGCTTTCTTTGACAGAAGGAGATACTTGAAATGAAAAGACATTTTCCATGTCAAAAGCGATTCATCTGTTCTGATTAAGTATATAATCTCCAAAAATTCTTCATAGTTTGAAATAATGCTCTCAATTTTGAATTTCTCTCTCTCTCTCTCTCTCTCTCTCTCTCTCTCTCTCTCTCCACCCATTCTGCTTTCTCAATCATTTCTCGATCTGTATTCTGTTTAGTGCATAGAGACTTTTAGATATTGTCTTAAAACTTATTAAAACTGGATAATTGTATGCTATTTATCAGAGAGAAAATTTCCTCATTATAGATTCATCATTTTGAATTATCGATAATTGCTAGATATGCAAAACTTTAATCTCAAATCAGCGGCTGAACTGGATCACTCGAGTGACTTGTTTGGCAAATGGATGCGTAATAAGCTTTATTGAGGAATTTCTACCTCTCTCTCTCTCTCTTCATTCGAAATTTAAATACTCAAATTTGGCATATATGCTCACTGCTTCTCTGTATAGTTTAAGGTCAGAGTTTATGGCATGCTAAAGTCTAAATAACTTTGAAGAAACACCTCATGGTGAAGTCGCAACGATATCGCGACATCTGCCATTCGATTGGTAAAAATATGGATGGGAATCCCATCCATAACGCAAAGAACTTTTATTTGAGATTTTTAACTAGGTTCATAAGGATGTGGTCGGATTTTTATTTAAAAAAAAAATTTACACAGAGAAAGCATACTATTAACATGCATATTTAACAAACATGACGTAATCATGTAATGTTTTGTAGCCTCAGTCGCACCCAATTAACTCAAATAACCAAGCTTCTGTTCGTGAAATTAGTACGTCTACGTCATCGTGAAATATTCTTTGAGATAAAGATTAAAATCACGAAAAAGGGAGAAAGATAGCAAGTCTCGTGAATGTCCAACAAGAAAGTATAGTTTAAACATGAATGATATACAACAGACCTCCTTTAAAATCATTACATATTATTCACCAAAATAGATTACCGTCTTCTTAAATAATCTTACTGAATGAAATAAGATAACAATTATTGGCATCTCCTAAGTTTCAGAAGATGGTATTAGTTCGGTTTGAATGCATATTCAAAAAACTGCAGCTGATTTTTGATATTTGATATTCAAACAACCACACTTAACACTCACTTGCCGTTAGTATTTTAATAACGTCATACGATGGTTCCTCACCACATACAGTATTTCTAATTTCAATAACAATTTCCGTCTGCTTTCCTTCAAGTGAAAATATTTTACCAGATCGCAGAATTCTAAATTTTCCAGATTACGTGTAACTTTTAAAGACATATAAATATATAAAGGAACATTTTCGCATAAATATACATAATTAAGAATTATCATAACACTTACGATAATTCATTTAATCTTGCACTTTGAGATCTACATTAGGAGGAATTCCTTTCTGAGTATTTCAGTAAACCGATGTGAACATGTTTTGTTGTAAATAGCGATAAAATACGAAATTTTAAAAGAATTTCATTCGAGAAATCAGAAAATATTATATGATTAGAACAAATTTTCAAGAAGACTAAATTTAAAATAACGATTTTAATTCTATTGCTATTTATGTTTTTATTTAGCATTATTATGAGATATGCCTAAAAATAAAAATGTACGACTGCATTTTCGTTTTGCCATACGGATAATATAATTCGGATAATTTATGATGAATAATATTGTAGGCATCATTAATAAATATAGTGACATTGGTACAACGACAGTTATTGCAAAAGGCGATAGAAAATAACTACTTTAAATATCAGCATTACCAGTTTTGTAGTAGTAATAAATATAAGATTAAAATAAAATAATTGAGATTTTCTAACTGCCTGACTAAAACTACCTAAAGGAAAGTACGGTTTCGATATATTATATTTTTAGATGTTATAGTCGTTTACTGCCTGAAAGATGAACTCGTCGTGAATATTTATTAGGTTTCCTAAATTCTTTCCGTTATTTATAGCATAAAATGACTATAGAAAGAAGAAAGATATTTAAATAGGAAAATATACCAAAAGAAAAATTCGAACTCCCTCCCCTTTTTCTTCTAAAAAATAAGCATTTACATTGAATTTTCAAGTAATTTTCAATAAGAAACTAACGGACTTGGGTATCTTGTCGGAAGTTTCAAGAAATTGTGTTTTCTTTCTTAATGAGCTTACTAATTTCTACGTAGAAGTACTACATGCTACCAGAGCGACCCACTTGAACACTATTTTATGTGCCACATTAACCTTGATTGATTTAATCAGCGATAATCTGACACAGCAAATCATCTTCAACACAGAATGGGATGGGTACTAAATTCTCTGATTACAAATATGATTTTAGTATCCAGCAATAATCATCATGCTAGAATTCCACTTATCTCGATCTTGTGTTTCCACTGCTCAACTCTTAGATGTATTCGATCTCTCGGTCTTCATTATTACATTTCTAAACTTTCGAAGGAGAAAGATGATCAGGAGCGAATGAATAAAATTAGTGGCTAATTTCCAATAAAACCGTTGTGCTTTATAAAGTTGAAGAGATTCGTTATCTAGATAGGTATTTCTGTTTGCCTGTTTCTTAAAAAAGTATGGAACGCTGATTTAAAAGAATCCCAAGCTAGAACATATTTCTTCTTATGTTTAAAGGGGATTTTAATTAACGGAAATTTAATTAAACAGAATTAGTTATTTCTTAAATGCATTTAGACGTTCACCTAAATGATGGAGACAAAACGTTATTTGCGCTGTTTATTCCTAGGTCAACAATGTAATAAAAACTACTGGGATTGTTAACAGGCATTAATTCTGCATTTAAAATTATCTTAGAAAGTTGTATACAATAGTCAATATACGCAGTACTTACTTAAAGCTGAAAAACAAAGAAAAAAGTTATCAAAAATTTAAGTGCATTTTACTTCACATACACAGAACCATTTGAAGAAATACTTTATAACAGACTATGAAATTCAATTAGTAAGGACTAACTAAATGATAAATAAAACTGATCGCTAACTGACAAGCAAAACGTACTGCGGGATTTATCGGTGGAATAAATAATGGGTTCGCATCCTAATCCTACTATAGTAAAAATGTTTGTACATGTCTTTAAGTGGGCGATGAATTTTATGAAAAAAATTTTGATGTTCAGTCTCTCTCGAGTAGGATTTCTGGCTGAATTTCCATGACACTAATGTAATAGTACAATAACTTTACAGTATTTCTTGAGTATGACTTACAAAAAATATAAATAAAACTAACATGTTACAACAGATATTTCTAAATTTACGTGCAGTAAATATGAAGTCATTTTGTAACGCAATAGCATAACATTCTACAAAATGCAATATAACTTAAAGTTTTTGACGAACAGAAACTTGTGAAATTAAAACCAATCAAAGCCAAAAGGCAGGCGCTAGCAACGATTCCTCTGAATCTAGATTCAGTGCAGAATATTGAACAAAATATTCATAAATTCGTTATAAATAACTTAAACACTATATTCTTAAAATATAACAACATATTTGAGATTGTTTTCTTGGTAAAAAGAGACAGCAGTTTGTTTGCAGTATCAGTTGTTATAAGCCATAACAACTGATAGTTGTTATTGCATATAACTTACGAAAAAGACACTCTATTATGTTCTCCTAACCATAATGACCTCAAAGACAACTGCGCCAGGATGACAACTTTTCGTTTTCTAACTTTCAGTTAAAATAAAGCAATATAATTGCATATTTCAAACAAGAACTTATCTGAATGATGAAAGCGATCAGATCTAGGTTGGTAATTGTGTAAATCTTAAAACTGAGAAAGAATATGAAACTCTAAGAAATGTCATTGTGCCATATAGAAAACAAATATGACGATAAATCATAAAACAAATAAAAATATCAAGATTAGGCGAAAATTTAAGAATCCAAAAAGCTGTTTCTCTTTAACACACATAAACAATCTATCCGGTTGTGGGCTGTGGGTTCGAATCCCACCATCAGTAAGGATGATGTTTTATAAATGGTTTAGGTGGTAGGTAAATTTCATCGTCCAGTATGAGACCGCCACTATACTTATTGGTACCCTGAACTGGTTTGAAAAAGTTCCATATTGGTCTGAAGAGTAAACTGTGGATTATCTAACACTTAGTCAATCCATATTAGTAATACAATCATTATAGGCTAGAAGTTTTTCTTAAGCGGGATTCACATATAAAAATAAATAAACAACAAAATATATTTGGAAAGGCCTAAGTCTGAACCCCCATCTAGGATATGTGGAACAATTACACCGACTTTTCAACCGAAGAGATAGGATAGCTGCTATCAGTATCAAACTGATAGGAGTTTTTTCCCTTCTGGAAATTCGAATTATTTTTCTTCTGAAAACAGTCACAGAGGCTAGAGTACATGCACTAACATTATAGTAGACAAAAGAGAAAGAGGGTTAAGTTCCCATTCATTACTAAAAAATAAGATTTATAAAATTCTAGTAAACAATTTGCCCATTACTTCACCAAAATGGTATTTAGTTCCTGTAGTGAACTTAACGTCTCACCTTCCTTCCAGTATGACATTCTTTGTGTCCCGCAAATATACCCCAAGAGTGATTACTGGCTTCTATGCAGTAGTTTATAATGTTCTGAATCAAACCTCTGCAAGCTGTGTACACAGAAATCTTGATTAAAAGAATCCACTGGCTTAAAACTGGGGGATAAACATCCTTTATCATAACTCTCCTATTCATTCTGTCAGTTTTTTTTGTCTGCGTTATTATTTATTGTGACTTCTTTTTATCAAACGTTTTCCATCACTTAATGATATTAGCCACAGTTCACTCCAGATGCTGTAACTATACAGCAGTTACATGATCTTACTGATGATTAACGTGGCAGCCTATGATAATTCTTCACTTGAAAGTCGATTAATTCTAAAACACTCCTTATTTCTAAACCTACAATCAATTATTGCGTATGCATACTGGATGTTATCCTTCGTATATTTTACTGTGCTGCATGATACCGATATTCTAGATGAGTGTCTCGGTATAATTTTTGCAACAGTGCATATACGAAATATATACGTAATTACCTTTAGTTGCGTTTTAGTTAACTTAATTACCTCGTATATACGTAATTACCTATAGATATGCGCTCTTGTTGAGTTAAATGAAAATAATAACATTTATAATATGAAATCTATACCTAAAATCCATTTATTACTAAATACTTTGTATAGAATAATCCTTTATGAATGAAATTGCTCAAACTCAGTTTCTAAATCTTTTAAAACCGTTTATTTTGTTATTAATTTTTGATCTATTGATCTAGTATTCTGCACTTTTCCTTTTATTTGTCTTTGTTCCTTGATGTCAATTTTCTCTACTTTTTTGTTATCATCACTGTCCTTATCTTTTCTCTCTCTCTCTCTCTCTCTCTCTCTCTCTCTCTCGGGATTTAACTTCAAAACTGGAGCAGGAGCAAAATGTATCAAGAAATGAATGTTAATTCCGCAATACAAATTCAACTATTACTATAAAGCATTTGGTTGTGAACACTTTTATAATAAAAGTAAAACTTATTCGAGATGCTGTATAACGTAGTTACAGATGTGTGTACTCAATATCCATAATTAATCACAGAAAGAAAGCCACACGGACAGTATCAACTCTGAAAATTGCAGTAACTTTGCTCTTCTCTCTTTTTTCTAAATTTTTACAAATTTTCTCAAATATATTTATGCTATTTTACCACAAACTGTAAATTTAGAAGTCGATGCGTAAGTAATAAAAAACTTCAATCGTTTTATATGAAGGTGGTATGGAGGTTAACTTGTTGTTATTCTGAGACGGACAGGAAAACAGACACCATTCTGACCAAGTTTTTGTGACATCTTTTCTAATCATGAAAACTGTGTACTTCATTCAAGTTGTATGAAATTTTACGAAACTTCTTGGTAAAAGACCAAGAGGAAAACCAATAACGAGATGAATGAATACTATTAGTCAAGTAGCAACATCGTTTTGTAATGTCCAAACTGGAGAAGTAATATCCTGGATAAATAGAGTTTGAGGCAACAAATTCAGGAGGCTAAGGCTCGATTTGGGTTGTAGAGCGATAGGAAGAAGAAGCATGGGGTAGGGCGAGCGGTGACCTCGTTTACAGGTCCCATATCCTAAGGTGTACCATTTAAAGATGGAGCAGTTTTTTTAATTAAGGACGCCAGTTGTGATCTCCCCCCCCCCCCCCCGACACTGATTTCCCACGCTATGGCGCCGTTCACATATCTGTGAAGTGCAGTTCCATTTAATCTAATCGAAGTGTGAATTTCCATGCGAATGATTGAAAACATGGTGAGAAAAATTATTATTATGTAGTGGAGAAATTATGCAAATTTAGAAAAAGAAGGGATTCATTGAGTGCTACGTTTTATTGCATTATATCCATTCTTGTCTTCTTCAGAGAAATAATATAAATCACGAGTCAGAATACCAAAGAAGAACCACACAGTGGATGTAAGAATACTCTTCAGGATTCTGATGTGTCTGATATAGGATGAATCTGATATCCTTGGAAAAAGTTTAGTTTAATACAGAATTTCAATTATAAAAAATAACAGTCATGAATCCTATTGCTCTTCTAGTCCAATCAGAAAACTGAGCCAACAAGATCATAAAAAAATAAATTTGACCAATATATTATTGTTGATGATGGTGGTCGTCTATGATCGAGGTTATTAGGTTATTATGACATATTCTTTCTTTTTTAATCCGAAGAGATATCTGTGCATGGTTTTTAACCCATTTGCAAGTTTTCTTTTCGATTTTATTGCAATTCAAAATCTATACCCTTTCAAATAATAGATATGTGATTTTGATTTTTTTAAAAAAGTCAAAAATAGAGAATGGAATGCATGCATAGTGGAGTTAGTGGAATTGGATAATACAAATAATAAGTAAAAAAAAACAGCTTTCATAAAACTATTATTATATTTTTAATCTTTATATATATAGATAGTATTACAGATAATATGCTTTGTTCACTATTGTGAATTTCTATTTCCCTTTTCACTTTCTAATTAACTAACATGAGTATGCAAACGGTGTGCAAAGAAAATAACAGCCCTCTCTTATTCCTATAAAACAGTTGGTTGCCAATTATGGTGAATAACAAATGACATCTTTATTTTAGTTGCCATTTCATTACAAAAGTAAAAATATATTGCGAAAGAAGGCGTTGGTTGCTGTCGTAATTTTAACTATGACATTACATAAAACCCTTACCTGATATACCATATCTTAGTAACAGAGTTGATGTTCCAAACAACAACCAGCTAATACAAGTATCAGTAAGCAGCATGGAGGACTTACATCCTCGTGTTACTGGCTAGTAACGTGCAGAGAAGGAGGAGGAGGAGGAGGGAGTGCGCGCGCATATGAGAGGAACAGTTCAAACGGCTATGATCAAGGTTGGTGGGGGAGAATAGAATGTTTGTTTGGCAGAGACAATCGAAGGTGCAAAATCAAAAACGTAGATGTTACGCAAAATGTAAGGGATTAGTTAAGTGTTCCACTCTGAAACCATCTCAAGATCCCCTGACAACGCACCATCTCAGTATATCCGGACAGTGCACAAAACGATATTCTCATTGAATCAATAAATATGTTTAGCAGCTATCATTTTTCCGCGTCTGTATTTTTTTTTCATTTTTATTCTTTCGTTCTCTCTCTCTCTCTCTCTCTCTCTCTCTCTCTCTATCTATCTATCTGTCTATCTATATATATATACATATATATATATTTTGTGTGTGTGTGTGTGTGTGTGTGTGTGTGTGTGTGTGTGTGTGGTTTTTCTTTTCTTTTCTTTTTTTTTTCGTGGTTTACATTCTATCTCTCTATTTTTTTCTCTCTTTATATACTAGATATGCAGTAACTGTGAAATGTTTTATAAATTGATATCCTCTAGATAATGTAGTTTTTTTTAATCTGGAATCGTTTCATGTGCAATTATTTAGATATAAATTATTTGAAACCCTTAACTTTACATTCATAACGTTTTCGGAGAACTCTCTTATAATACTTTTAAAGAAATGTAGCGCCAATAACACCTTGCTTATCATCAGAGAGGCAAATCTTTAGCTGAAACAAATTCCTGCTTTCTAATTTTTTTTAAATAAATTAATTATTTTTCCAATAAACTTTTGAAAATTAGCATTTTTTTCCTCCGCGCTTTTTTTTTAAATTTATCGCTTCAATACCCCCCCCCCCCCAAGTCTACTTATTATGCTTCACTTTGTTTCTAATAAATAATGATATGCCCATCCTCAATCCATTTTTCCTATAATAATGCTTATTTTCAATGTCGGTCACAAATCATCGCTCTTCAGTGGTGCAAACCTTTCTATTTGAACAAGTTCTATATGAAGACGGTTTACATAAAATAATTTTTGGCTACTTATGATTTAGGATTTCACTGGTGACTTCATTAGCTAACCTATTTATTAATGCAGTTGTGGAATGTAGATAAGCAGATAATTATGTTTTAACACAAATATTATTTTGCTTATAAATGTGTTTATATTCGAATGCAATAAGCTTTAACTTTAACACACTCATTAGATAGAAAATTCAAGATATATATAATATAAATAAGAAGGAATGGCGCCTGATCTTTTTATTATTCAGAAATGGAATTTCATCCTTAATCAATTCACTTATTAAATTGTCATTTTAAAGCTAAGATCGAGTCATTCAACCATTTCATTTTATGGCTGATTAATTTATGAAAGCGCATTTTCGAACATTTACCTGAAATGTGTAATCCTTTTGAAGAAAGAACGTACTTCAAGTTGATGGATCTAACAGTAAATTCCGTTTTAATTTCGTTTAATCTATGGCAATCAGTCTCCGGTTCAAAGGTAGAATTGTGAACATTCAGGAAGAAATAAAATTCTTGTATTTTGATTGCGCTGATCACTGACTGCATTCCTCTTATTTAAAAAAAATCATTAGTTCTTTATTTTATTAAAACTACTGTGGAGGAATAATTACATTCAGCGCACACCAAGAGAGTGATGTCGTCCTAAATTTATGCCATTTATTGATTTGAATTTCATAAGTCCAAACGTCTAATACAAGATGAAAATAAGATGTGAAGAGACTCTGTCGTATTTTCACTTATTTATGTTTCAATCGTATAACTGTATATAGTGAGCATTCGCTTCTTTATTGAAATATTTCATCAAATATTCTAAATTTGTGTACGTCATCTCAAGTGATATCAACTACTAGTAGGAGGAATGTGACAACGGTGATAATTTTAGAACAAAGTGTTATCTGCTTGCTTACAATCGAACACCTTTATTCGTAGAACACACGACTGAAATTTTTCTGTTTCAGCCCTTGAATTTATTTATTTAGAATTGTATTGAGGCAACTAAGACCATGGAGAATAGGTGTCTTATGTCTCTCATTCCGCAAGTATGGTCCATCTATTTGTTTTGTAGGTCGAAATAAGATGGAAATCGAGGTTCCGCGATTTCCTTCGATTGATGAATCAGAAGTCTGGTAGTACTAGCTTTTGGATATCAAAGTAATATATGTATTGTGAAGACTTTTGCGGTGTTTTCTTAGTTGCAGTATCTCGAAGGCAATACGAACCAGAACGTATAGATATTACAAATTAAATTAACAATAACAGAAACTAGTTAGTACTTGTTGCACATTCCTGATGTGCATATACACATGGGAATGCACATCAGTAACGTGCTCAGCGTTATTATTGTTCAAATCGAGACTACAATAAAATGCACAATGGTGATAGAATTTAGACTGATATACTACTCCTGCTTTTATTTATTTACTGTTGTCACATAATCATTAATTTATTAACACTTTCATTGCCAAGCTGAAAATTGGAATTTCGTGTGGTGGCCAAATTTTTTTTTTTTTATTTAGTTAACGACGTCCACGCGATAACGCGTGATCGGTCGTTTGGTGAGAACTCGCATCGCGCGATATCGCGTGTTTGGCAATGAACATGTTAACAAGACGAAAAAAGGATCCTGCTTAATAATGCTATCTTAATAATTCCATTTTTAAAAAGCCACATTTGGTTTTTAGTACCTTTACTTTCGCAACCTTTCTTGGGTGTGAGAAGTAAAAAAAATTTAATAAGTTTGTTCGTCTGATATATTATTTTTATTGATGAGTATTTTTTATATGTTGCTTTTTCTTTTTCTTGATGGAACCATCATTAAAATGAACTTAGACATGCACCTCTAGAAACTTTCCTTAAACTAACTCTTAGAAAAAGAAGAGAAAAAAATGATAAAGATAAGGATAGACGAAATATTTACTACCCAAAATATGATCCTATGATAAACATGGCGATGAATGTTTATTGCAAAATAATTTAATAGTTGTTGTTAGGATTACCCAAAAGCTATGCGGCGATTATATTCTCACTGATAACTGCGTGAAGTCTACGTTCGGTTTGTATTTTTGTAGGGAAAGTCGAATTTCCAAAATAAAATTAAAAAAAAACATCTTTCCATCCATATCATAAGAAAACATACTAAGGTATTCTAACGAATTTTTTCCAATCAAATTATTCTTCCGACTTTGCTACAGAAGTATTTAATTTACCAGTAAAAAACGTAGCGGGATTTCCCTATACAATAAACGAATTTGAAACAAAACAACACGAGTACACTAAAGAGATTTTAAAGATTGGCTCTTCAAGAAATATTTGAATTCTGTTGTCATTAAGAACTTTCTCGGCAATGAAGAGCGAGATGCATCCTTTGTTTGAAAAGACCTGGATCCAATTCAGGTCTGGGATGCGATGAGCATTTATAATACCTTCAACTGAAGGTACTTTAGCTGTCTTAGACAAAAATGACAGTAGTTACCTTCCACATAACAGACACAAATTTACAAATTAACATACAGTTAACCAATCTCTTCATAAATTGGTTGTTTGGGGGATATTCCTATAAATAACAGATTCACGTCATATGTAGTGATTACAATCACAACACGTGATGCTAAGTATTGCAATTGATGCCAAGTTTCCTAACAAAAAAGTATATAAATATAGCATATAAATCATATAAACAAATTGAATTAACACAGAAATTTAAAAAAATAATAAAACAAATGAACATTAGTTTGATGTCCTTTACACGCAATTCATATTTACGTTTGAAATGTTTGTAAAAAAAAAATAACTAAAATAACGTCATTTCAAGGTATGCATACGCTGAATTTGATTTAGAAAAATTCAATAAAAGTTTTCCTGTTATATAATTGCGTTTCACAACTTTTTTCCTTTTCTTTTAGAGCGACTTCTTTCTTTATGAGTTAACTTACAAATCGGAGATTAAAATGTTAAGTCTCCGAACATTATCGTGGATTAAAGAGCTCGCAGTATGTCACATACACTGTATACACATAGCAGCGACTGAATTAGAAACTTTGCTTAATGCCGTAGTTTCCGTATAGGCATGCGACTGCCAATACCGATCCTTTTCAATTCTCAGCGCATAGTTTGGTGAGATATGGGTGGAACAGGCTCATTAAATGTTTCGATAAATTGCTGCACATAGAAAGTTCTGTTTGTTTGTGAAAGCCTTCTCGGATGATGGCGATCTCGTTCCTGACAGACTCTTTTAGGACCACAGTTACGCCTCTTAGACAAGCAATGTGGGTTATTTTTCCACTGATTAAACACCTGGGATATCTCACCTTTTGAGAAACCAGTCAGCTCTGCTGTTTTCAAAATCGTGGCTCCAGCCAGAAGGGCACCCACAATAACCCCTTTATAGAACTCCGAAAGATTCTTGGTTTTTCCCATTGTGTACAACACTGTTGACAATTACTAGTCAGCAACATTCTTAAATAGTTGCTAGAATACTTGGTGATGCATGACAAAGTATTTTGCATATACAATGCATAAGGGACGTTTACTTATATCTGCATAAAGGTTTCTAATTAAGTGGCCGGTATGTGTATAAGGGAGCCTCCGTAGCTCAGTCATTATAGACGAAACCCTTTGGTCGGAAACATCTGGTTTCGATTCCCGCCAGTTACGTGAGGAATCTGGTCTCTTTCGACGAAAGGTGAATTAGCCGGTCTCATATGGAGGGAGGTAGGGGTTTTAGCAAGTCTAAAGAACTGTATCATTAAAACGTAATGAATGGTGTTTTGTTTTGTTGAGTGTGTTTTAACGAGGATTTTTCTAAATTTCAAGAACGATTTTGCAGGCAGTTATATATGATATAACAAAGAATTTATCAGTAAATACTTCGTGCCTCTCACAATGTTTAGAAAACATTCATGAAAAGTCAAATAAATATAAATTATATGCGGGGAAAAATTAATTAAAACCAAATCCATCCAGATACTCAACAGACATAAGTGGTCTCAGTTCCAACCTCAATAATGAATGTCCATTTCCATCTCCTGTCTACTAAATTTATACCCAGTTTTCCCAATAAAATGTCATTCATTGGATTACTTAGTCATTTTCATTTCACTTTTCTAAATTACACATTCTTTGATTTTTTTCGTTCGAAAGTAGCATTTGTGAATATGTTCTCTCTCTCTCTCTCTCCGCAATTTCATGTCAGTAAGGGTGTCCCACTTACATTTTTCTCTTTTTGATCTTCTTCTTCTTCTTCTTCTTCCTTTGCTAAAAATTCTCTTTGTTTCATTCTATCAAGTTGAATATTTTCTATATCAAACACCATTCATGGAATAGCAATCATGATGTTAACACATTACATCATGATTGCTACAATGCACTCTCTCAAGTAAATTTTGGACAAATTAGGTTTCTTTTAAATGCGCATATTCCTATAATTCTACTTATCCTAAGGGGACACACACACGCGCGCGCGCGCGCGAGTTTTTATATGCATCGTTTGATAAACTATAATCGAAAGCAATGGAATCACTGGGCAGTTGGTATTTTGTTAATTCATCTATTATAAATACCTTTTCCTGTTGCAATATTTCTAGTGTCTATTACAGCTCTCCAAAAAATCGAAATAATAATAATGATTCAGTGTTAATATCCAGCCCAGTTGTAATCCCTCACAGGTCTGAAGAAAGTTCAAACAAAAGACAAATCTCTTAATATCACTGAGTGTATTACTAGCAGTATTAAAAATCAAGATGTGGAAGGGATGCTCAAGAGTATATCCAGGAGAAAATTTTTTATTAGGAAACTACTGAGAGGAGATTACACCATTTAGAGTATTTGCAACATCTTCTGATACTATGTACAAGACCTATTTATACTATGTACTACAGGGTGTTCGGGATAAATTTGACATATTTATAATTAATTATATTTTTCCGTAAGTTACATGTATTAACACACACTTCTCTTCATTTAAAAGTTTGGACCCTTCTTCATTCATATACAAGATGTCAGAAAGGATGGATAGCTGGAACCCACCTGAATCATGGAAGAGAATAACTTGTATCATGATGATTCGTGCCCGCCATCAAAATAAGGATATTACGACTGCTGCCCAATGCTCCCTGAATACAGTAAAAACAATCAGGCATGAACTAGAGACTTGCAATGGTGACTACGAGGATGTAGCAAGAAGAAAGATCCCTAGCAGACGATCTGATTGCGTTCGTACAGCAGAATTCCTCGCAAATCTGCAGGAACAGGTGTTGAAGAACCCTGGCATTGGAATTCGGGCTTTGTTCGTGGAGTTGCTAACTGTAGTCAAGCCCTGGATAACAAGGGTAGCCAATGGTAGGCCGTATGTATGGCAGCAGGATTCGGCCCCTTGCCACACCTCTGGGAAAAGTCAAAAATGGTTGTCTGAAAATTTCTACGACTTCACCAGTCCAAATGTTTGGCCTCCAAACTCCCCAGACCTTAACCCCATGGATTATTTTGTATGGGGCGCAGTTGAAAAAGACACCAATCGCACTTCCAGTAATACAAAAGCCCTGTTAATGGATAAAATTAAAACAGTTTTTGCGGCCCTTCCCAGGGAGACTGTAGCATCAGCTTGTTCGAGGTTCCGAAGCAGAATTGAAGCTGTGATCGATGCTAATGGTGGTTATTTTGAGTAAATCTTGTTGATAGTATTGTAATTAACTCTGCCTGTAATGTTTTTTTGTCAATTCATTAAATTTAATAGATACAAAGAAGATTTTCTTTTTCCTTACGAAACTGTCAAATTTATCCCGAACACCCTGTATGTACAAGAGTATTTGCAACATCTTCTAATACTGGAAAGTAGGATGAGAAGTTTACTCAATCAAGAGTGAGGGATATTGAAGTGTAAGCAAATTTTGCCTTATGTCTCATCGCGAAATGAATGTGTTGAATGAGAAGTGTGCGCACAAGCTCTGCACAGGCCTGCTAAGACAGTTATAGAACTGTATGAAATATTACAACAAACATTCAGAAAGACAAATTCAAGGAAATCCAAATCATTTCAGTAATATTCATCTGTGGTCAAATTACAAGTGATGATGAACATTTTTTTCGACTCATAGGGGTCTGATACTTCAGAATTTCTTCTCCGAGATCAACATGAGTGACGTTTGAAGAACATTTTATAGAACCGCTTTCTACCTCCTTGATATTTCATGTCGAAAACTTTCTCACAAATAATTCCAGTATAAGCCAAGACAGCATGCCATATGGCCCTAATGTCAATAAATTCTTGACCACGTGCAACATTTCCATGGTCCTTTGTCCAGATCTTTTGACTTTCCAGTCTTCGCAGGTTGAAAAGCGCTCTAAAGAGCAAACCATTTCAAGACGTTGAGAATTTAAAAATAAATACAACACGACATCGGCTTTCGGATGGAGATGGATCAAAATTATTGTGAAAGCAGCTTAGGATGAGAACTCAGTGTTTATAGTTTTTTGCAATGTGGTCTTCAGCCGGTTTGTCGGTGCTGCAATAGGGGAAATTCTTTTATGAGAGTGACTTACTCATCATACTCGGTACATAATATCGTTGCATCTCTCACGGTGAACGAAGCGTGATATAATGTATTATGCTCATGGAGCACAAGCCCTTTCCCCAATAGGCCTACTAAAGATCTATTTGAAATAGAAAGATCGATGCATACAATCAAGAAGATTCTACTACGAAGACCTTAACACTAGTATTACTATCTGTAATAATGTGGGTTCTAAGGTAGATTTTTGAGAAGCGAGGTTAAAATCCCAAGTTTCGGGGAGGAGAAAAACAACTACTTGTTAGTGCCAAAGATCAATTATCTCAGCTGAAGAACGGTCTAGAAAAATTTCTCAAGTAGGCAGTTAGAATCAAACCTATAATAATCTTTCTTTGGACAGTCCAAAGCTATGAATGTAATCGCTAATTCCACAGGGCCACAGAAGCTTAAGTCCGCTAAAAGTGATAAAATATCATCTGGAATAAGAAATTTAGAAAAAGATACACATATGCATACGAACAAGCACAAGCACGCACGCACGCACGCACACACACACACACACACACACACACACACACACACACACACACACACACACACACACACACACACACACACACACACACCAGTTTGCTCGAAAGTTATTTTTCTATTGTATGACGATGAGTATACTTGCAAAGCAACAATAAAAATACCGACAAATCCACAACATTCCGTCCGACATGCTAAAGAAATGGAACCTTACTAGTGGCAATGAGTCCAAGATGTGATCACAAAAGCTGCTCGTATCTTAACTGACGGGACCAAGTTGCTTAGGAAGGATGATTGCCTTACCTTTTAGCCATATCCTAAATATTTCGGGATGTGAGTAGCCATAACTGTTTCCATGATGCATGGAAAGGTACACACCATGAATTTTAACAGAAGAGCCGCAGCCAAGACTTTATTAACAGCGAATACAATGTAAGAATACATCCGGCACAGTTGAAATTATTGAAGCAAATAGGTCAACGTGGCCAGTGGGTAGTAACTGTATCGGCCGATCTGCTGGTTGTGTTGAATAAAAATTTGAGTTTCCGAGGAAAACCCAGCCACCTGATATGGAACTGACTAAATCATCTTCAAATAAAAATCCCTTATATTTTAGGTTCTTTGCGTCCTAGATGGAATTTGGAACCAGATCTTTCCAAACAAAAGGTACCAGACGGTACCTTTGTTTGGAAAGGACCGTGTAGCAATGGTCTCGTGACTACGCTGCGAACACAGTGTCAAGCAAACATGATCTGGGCCATGGAGTAATCGAAATCAGTCCCATGAAGCGCCGTCTTTCCTCATCATGCTATTCCAATCTGATAGGTGTTATTAGATTAGAGGAGGTCTGGAGAATGATTTTATACGCATGCCTTGTGCCATGAAGTTTGAAGGAACAATTTACTGATGTGGAGCTGCTTCCCGTGTTATGGATAAGCCTCACTGGTCGCAGATTTCAATAATTCGCAGAGCAGGGAATCAAAACGCTACAGTTCTAAATTGATGAACAATTTTGCATTTTCATGTGGCTCCCATCCACGAAATGTTTTATTTTAACCCTATAGTATATTTACATGGTGAGCAGCTAAGGATTTCCCCCTATTTTTGTCGATTCTATATTTTTTGCATTTTTAACTTATTTTTACATGTATAAAGTACGAATTGTTTCATGAAGGAAGCCAACGTATAAAGTGTACTCTGTCTGAAATCCATGTAGCAGACAATATGAGTTTCAGAACAACAAATTTATCACATAAACATATATACCAAAAATAGATGTTTTTTCGAAGCCAAAAGTAGTATTACTTTTGTGACATTTCTACTGCGATATAACACATTATGCTTGTTTTATCACTTACCTTTATACGTATATAGCAGGGTGTGTGTGTGTGTGTGTGTGTGTGTGTGTGGGTGTGTGTGTGTTTAATTTCAAAAAATGGCTTAATACAAAATATTAATACCAATTCATTCAGAAGTAATGTTGTTAGCTTCGTTAAAAAAAGGTCGTTTAATGACATCATGAATTATAACGTCGTGCAGCACTTAAAAAGTGTCTTAATAAACAAAAGTATAAATATACTTCGGGTTATTTATAAACGGAGTTTGTTACGATTCGGTCGAATTCTAGAACAGTGATTATAGAAGATTGCTGTCTCATGCCAACTTTGTAAATTTCATTTTCAGAAGGTTATACTACATCGACCGGTGAATTTATTTAGTGCTTCCCCCTCCCCCCTAATTTTGCTGTAATCTTTCGCAATAATCAAATTTTGATGTTTTATTAAGGGCACGATGATGCAGTAGAATTTCAGACTGAGACAAAAGAAAACGAAAACTAGTTGCGACGCTGAATCTTATCTGTGTGCTTTATAATGCCTGAATAAGTACAGAAATTATACAAAATATACTGTTTCTTTACATCTCATTCTGGCAACTTTTAAATATACGAAACACTAGGGTTAATAAGTGTTTTTAACCGCCTTTGCAAGGTTTTTTTGTATAAAATGAAACCACAGAGATGTTTTATATATTCTATCAATATATTTTTTCAATTGAAAACCACTTTCAATGCCATGCTATATGCTCTCGTCTCCTATATGCTCTCCAACCAATACGGGTTTACGAATTCCACCGTAGGCATGCATGTTTATGTCTATGAGCTCATGCCAACAGACATAACGGGTTTATGTCTGTTTATCTCCCGGCTTTTTCGTATACTGTATTGACATTTATAGTCTGCTTGGCTCTCTTTTTTTGTCTCCAGACACATCAAAAAGCCTGAACTCAAAACGTACATTTCCAACTCTTCACCAGATTCATAACCATATTCGATGACATTCATATCACTGTTACGTTTGCACATTCTTGCTGATCTCACACACCTTCTCACCGTCCCTCCCATGATGATCCAGTTTCCCTGACTCTGCATCAGGTCTCATCAGAGATGAGCTCACTCCAATAGGCATGAGCTCACAGACATGAACATTCATGCCTACCGTGGAATTCGAATCCGCCCCCTATATGTTGGAGAGCATAGGGGCTAACTATTCAGAGCTAACAGGTCGGAATTGAAAGTGGTTTTTCAATAATAATTTCTCTACATTTCTTCTAAACAGCCTGCGCATTGAATCATATGCTATAGCCCTCCTTAACTCGGTATTGTCGTATCCCAGTAATAAGTCAATAATTTTCACTCTTTCACCGTTCTTTCTCGCTTCTTCCAAAGTCCTTTCATATCCTCATTCATTCTATATTTCTGGCTACTTAAACCATTGATTCTAACAATTACTACCATCTCATACTTTTCTTCGCAGTTTTTTACCAACTTTTTTTCAACTGATTACCAACTTCAGTGCTTTACTACCTCTTCCTATTCTGATTATTTCTCTTATCCTGTCTAAGTTACTTTAAACTTTTCTCGACTTTTTCAATATACAATGCATAATAGCGCATTGCACAAAAATATTGGAGAATAATATATTGCGATAAAAGATATACACTACTTGGAAAGAAGTCAACGATCACTTGCCCACAAGCAAGGTGCATCGTGTCATTAACGAGTCACGTTTGTAGCGATAAAAATTGGAGGAATATGATATTCCCAAGGGGGTGCAACTGTGTCCGGGTAAAATGGCTGCAAGAAGGGACTGCGAGAAGAGAAAAGGTGTTGGAACTGAATACCATGTTGCAGGCCAATCTATTCGGCAAACTGTTGACAAATTGGGCCATCCCAGGTCAACAATCAATGATACCATACTAACATGGAAGCCCAGGTAGTCAACTTCAAGTGCTACTTGCAGTGAACGACCCACCACACTCACTGAAAGTGACTGAAGGGTGCTATGAAGGATGATATGTACAAACTTGTCGACACGTTGAATGTGGATTTCCAGACATCGACTGGGCTATGAATCTGCACAAAAACATTCAGAACCGAGACTCATAACGTGGATTTCCATGGTATGACCACAATATACAAGCTACACATTACCAGAATCAACATTCAGTATCGTCTTGAGTAATGCAAAGCGAGAGTGTACAGTAGGATGTGGAAGCTTGAAAAGCTGTGTTCTGGAGCGACGAATCACATTGCACCCTCTACTGAACCGATGGACAGATGTGGCGGATTCCCGGTGGACGTATCTTACCAGAGTGCGTAACCCCAACTATGAAGTTCGGAGGTGATGGAGTGATGGTATGGTCCTGTTTTTACTGGTTTGTCCTAACCTCTGTTTTTGATGCCACAAACACGAACACTGAATTCTTAGTTATCTGAACATTGTAGACAATTCAATGCAATGATTCTCACTTTATGGCATTTCTATGGAAATTACCATTGTCTCTTTCAGAAGGACAATGTAGTGTGTCATAAGGCTGTTGCTGCTGTAACTGCATTATTTGTGGACATGAACGTCACCACACTTGACTGGCCTCCACAGAGCCATGATCTCAACCCTACTGAACATCTGTTGAATGAATTGGAACATCGGGTGAGGTCAAGGGATGCCTGCCCCCAGAACAGGCCACGACCTCTTACATGCCTTCAGGAAGAATGGCCTAAAATTCCCATGATTGCTATCATACACTTGTGGAAGGATTGCCCTGTAGAATTGCTACAGTCATCACAAAGAAATGAGGTCCTACATCTTATTAAGGTGGTCTCTATGGCTGTTTGTTTCTCACACTATGGTGTTCGTTGACTTCTTTCCAAGCAGTGTTTACACATATGCATGCGCCGAATAAAGAGTAATTAATTTATTATTTTTGCACTGGTTAATTTCTCATTTTATACTCCTATTCTAAAGAAATTTTCAGTATTCTCATAAAAATTTAAATACTCTCTAATCAGCTTTCTGTATGTGCTCATGTTGGTTTCAAGTGATATAACTGATTATATCACTTGTTATAAGTGATATAACAAGTGATATAATCAAGTGATATAACTGACCCAACCAAAGGTTGGGTCAGTTATATCACTTCTTCTTCTTGCTTTCCCAAGCTATTTAGTTACGAAGCTATTTAGCTCTTCTAAGCCGTACACGTCCCGGGGATACGGTGGCTAGCCCTATACCTCCCGGCAGTGGCGCAAACAGGGGGGGATAAGGGCCCTGCCCCCTCCAAGAAAAAGGAAAAAACACTAGAAAATTTTCCAAAAATCTTTTTCTAATTAAAATTCATTTTTTTATTTATGTTGTGTCGTGTCTTCTATTTCTATTCTACTTATAAATTATCGATCATTGCAGATGCTCAGTCATAGGTCGTATGCATTGCGTAGTGTGTATTCTCAAATCGTCTACTCAACTCTCCCCCTCCCCCAAGATTAAATCCTGAGTACGCTACTATGTCCTATGTGTATCCTATGTCTGCAGATGTGTGTGTGTTCACGTGGCTGGTTTGCCTGCTTGCGGGAGGAAAAACTCCAGATAAACTGGGGAGAAAAACCCTGCGGTCCACGCCCAACACCGGCTAACTTGGATATGTCTGAGAAAGATCCTTAAGCTCGTCACGTCGCCAACGGGAATCGAACCCAGGACACACCTTTCCCAGGCACATGGTTGCGAAGCGCATAGCCACTCGACTAACCGCGTCGACAGTTATATCACTAAATGCACTAAATACAATAAATCGACTAAAAATTACAATAATATTCTAACGATACACCAATTAATCTAAGAACTCTCAATAAATAATAAAAATCATTAATCGTACTAGGGCTTCACAGTAATACGTACACACTCAAAGTAGTCTCAAACCCAAGCCCGTTGATGATCTTCAATGTGAATAATATTTCGATATTATTCTTAGATATATTCCTTCAACATTCTTTACATGTTTCTGGCACATTGGATCAGTGGTTTACGTACACACTTGCTGGCCAAACTCACCGTAGAAAAGGATGTTTGTGGCTGTCTTTAGGTCGGAAATTTCATTGCCCGGTATGAGACCAGTGCTTTGCCTATTAGAGGGAAGCATCCATGTGAAATTGCAAGTCATTCTATCAAGTAGTTTGTTTTATACAGCTGTCTGAAGCCAAAGTGTTGTCTGTATCCCTTGAAATGGATAAAATTGAGTATCGTGCGGTTATAAAATTCTTTCTAAAAGAAGGTTTAACGCCAAAAGAAATTCATTCGAAGTTCATAAACGTTTATGGGCACTCTTCTCCGTCGTTTTCGATAATTAAGAAATGGGCTGCCGAGTTTAAATGTAGCCGTACCAGCATTGAAGATGATCTACGTGAAGGACGTCCAAAAAGTATAACAACACTAGAAATCATTGATCAGTGCACGATATGGTATTGGATGAACAGCGAGTCAAAGTGCGTGAAATTGATGAGACTATAGGCATTTCAAAAGAACGTGTAGGATACATTTTGTATGAAGAAGTGCAAATGAAAAAGCTTTGCGCAAGATGGATGATGCAGCGCAGAACAAAAACGCACTTGCACGAAAATCTCTGAACAGTGCTTCGAGCATTTTAACAAGAATAAAATTGATTTTGTGCGTCGATTTATTACTATGGATGAGACATGGATTCACCATTACACAGCAGAATCCAAACAGCAGCCAAAACAGCGGACAGGAGCCGGTTGTTCAGCACCAAAGAAGACAAAGTCGGTTACATCAGCAGGAAAGGTCATGGCATCGGTGTTTTGGGATGCTAAAGGCATTTCATTTTGTTTATCTTCAAAAGAGTAAAACAATAATCGTGGAATATTATTCAGAACTTTTAACCAAACTAGACGAAAAAATTCGTGAGTAAAGACCCGGTTTGCAAAAAAAAAAATCATCTTTGATCAGGACAATGCATCTGCCCACAAAGGTATTTTGGCAATTGGAAAATTAAAGGATCTGCACTATGAAGTGTAACAACATCCACCCTATTCGAATCCTAGGTTTGACTCCCTCTGACTTCTATCTCTTCCCAAAACTAAAAATCTTTCTCGCTGGTCAGCGTTTTTCTTTGAATCAAGGGGTAATTGCAGCTGTAGAGGGGTATTTTGCAGATCTTTGCAGAGAATCACTACAGGGACGAGATAATGGCGCTGGAGTATAGCTGGAATAAATGTATTAGTCTGAAGGGGGATTATGCTGAAAAATAAAAATAATTAAATTCGTTTTTTCATTGTTAGGCCAGCAACTTTTCAGACCACCAAGAGTATAGAGCATTTCCATTATTGTAATTTTTTGATGGTCTCATTGTTTCACTGTTCACGTCTCAATATACCGAGAGTGCTAATACACTGCAAATTATTATTTTTTTCTTGTTTTTATACGGGAATAAAAGGCGTTAGCTGATTTGTTTTTGATAATTTTTATCATAGGAAACATGGCATTTTATAATTAAAAGTATTAACTTTATTATGCCTTTCTGTATAACTATTTTACTCTTGAATGCCACTGTTTTTGTATTGACTGGTGAAAATATTAGTACAAGCTGACTGCAGTTTGATACATTGCTCAAATTTCTTATGTTATCAGATTTTTTACACACTTCATCTTGATCATTATCTATAGAGATTAATTATTACGCTTATTTTTTCCACTTATTTTAATTCCATCTTTACACGAAATACTCCATTGTTCTATCAATTCGTCTAAATATAAAATGAACAATGAGTGCAAATGGACAGCCATGTCAACTCTTCAATAAATCGAGTTAGATTTTCCCTACGAGAATTAGGAAATGTTTTGTTCTAAGATTTTGAATAGAATATTCCTCTTAATGTATCCGATTATTTCCTATAGTCTATGAATCTTCAATGTTTTCGGATTATATTACCTATATTTTTCTATTAATAATTTTAAAGTAAAAATTGGGTCTACACGAGGCTACCTTTCCAGCATTCAATTTGAAACCATAACATTTTTAATTATTAAGCATTTTACTATAATTTTATATACACGCAATGTACTGATTCCTTTCTCTATAAATTTTAGGAGATATCATTGGTATTAAATTAAGTTAAATTGGTATCATATTCTATTGCAAAATAATAATAATGATAATTATTATTATTATTATTTGTAGTAGCAGTATTAGTAAGAGAGACCTCCAGGGAGTCAGGGCTGATCGAGGGAGGCCACATACTACACGCACCATCTATCATACTTATTCTTGAATTCATCCACTCTGCTTCTACTCACTACATTCAATGGCAATCCATTCCAATCACACACCACCCTATGAGGGAAAAATCTAGTCCTTACCCTCTTCTTAGCGGTATTCATTCTCAGCTTGCAATTCTCTTGTCCTTTCCCCAACCTAGATAAATTGACAAATTTCATCAATAGAAATCCTGTATGACCCTTTCTGAAGTTTGTAAGTCTCAATCATGTCACCCTTCTTTCTCCTGTTTGCTAATGTCTGCAGTTTACAAATTTTCAATCTGTCTTCATAATCAGTATTCATCAATTCTGATTCATTTTATCACTCTCCTTTGCACTCCCTCCAATATATCAGAATCACAAGCTGTATTTGCAATCTTTGTTACATGGCTTCTGAACTTCAACTTCCTATCTACTAACATTCCAAGATCACTAACCTCATCAGTTTCTTCGAGCACAATCCCACCAATATACGAGATACGACACTGGATATCTAATCTCCGCCGTAGCGAATGACTTTGCATTTACTGACATTGACCTGACATCCATTTTCCCAGGCCCACAATTCCAGCCTATTCAAATCATTCTGCAAGTACTGTATGTTATCAGCAGCATTCCTGATTACTTTACCTATCTTTGCATCATCAGCAAATAGCTGTATATCGCTTGTCAAATCTTTCCCAATATAATTAATGTACAGATTGAATAACACTGGACCAAGCACTAATCCTTGTAGTACACCACTGGTTATTTTTTATAATATTTTTTTTATTAATCTTTGTACTGTTTATGGGCAGTACTACCCTTACATCACGTCCAGACATTTCGTCCAGACTTGATATAGGCTTAAGCCTTCACAAGTGTTTCACCCTATGCCTGTTCGAGTTATCATGGTGGTCATTCTCTGGAGGCAACGCCATGCCATTAGTGTGCCCTGTAGGGCCCTCAAGGAAAGAACTTTTATATCCTTTTGCGTAAGCCCAAGCTGTTTTAAGTCAAATCTTCCAGACTCACATCCGCCGTATACCACTTTTTGATATCTGTCAGTCAGCCATCCTCTTATCCAGGCTAATATTCTATAATCCAAACCCATACTCTCCAATTTATGCAACAGTCTATCATGCTATATTCTGTCAAAAGCCTTAGCAAAATCCAAACGTATCATGGTGTATCTATTCCCCTTGTCTAGTTCAATGGTAACATTGTTATAGAATGTGAGCAAGTTGCTAAAGCATGACCTTCCCTTAGTAAACCCATGTTGTTCATTGCAAAGTGAAAATTCACTATCAACCCATTTCTGAATGCGGGCCCTAACCAATTTTTCCAGAATCTTCACCACCACTCCTGAGATATTAATTTGTCTATAGTTGGATACATCGGTCATTACACCACTCTTGTGCAATGGAATTACCATACATTCTTTCCATTCCTACGGAATCTTCCCTGTTCTGAGACTCATATTAAACAGTGTCTGTTCAAAGGAATAACCAGTTCAGCTGAACATTCTTTTAGCAAACGTGCTGATATTCCATCAGTCGCAATTGATGAATAATTCTTATTCAGTTTATGCAACACCTCTAATACCTCGTACTCATACACCTGAGTTTCTTCATCCAGTGAAGAAGTATCAGTGAGCTCAATGTCGCCTACACCAGGTTGATAGCTTTTAACAAAATGGGCACTCATTAGTTGAACAACCTCTTCTGAATTGGTAACCCTAACGCCATCTGCATTTAAAAGACGTATTCTTTCATATCCATTCTTTCGTTTACTTGCAGCATGTCGATAGAATTCTTGTGGGTTGTCTTTAGCACGAAGAGCCAGTTTCGTTTCATACTCAGACTTTGCTTTCCATACAACAACTGTGACTATTCTAGGCTGCTGCTTATAAGTTTCATAACGGACATCATCCTTATGCACACGGTATTCCTTCCACATCATTCTTTTCTTACGAATCTCTTTCTTAATAAGATTACACATCCATTTGACTCCTATCCCATTTATTCTTCGAACTCTCGAGACACATTCTGATATCGCATCATTTAAGTATTCTTTAAATACTTCCCATGCACTGTCGATATTCTTCCCATCCAGCAATTAATCCCATTCCATTGAACTCACTATCCTCCTCAGTTGGTCATAATTTCCTGCTTTGTAGTTGAGCATGTAACCTTTTCTGAATGGAACATTCATAAACGTAGTCACTTCCCAAGTGAGTACCACATGATCACTGTCACCAACCGGAAGCAGAATAGTTACATCTTTAACTAAAACGCCCTCTGACACTATATCAAATCTAACCCTCTTTGACCTCGTGAGGTAATTGTCCAGCAACAGCTCAAGAAATGCATTTTCATTCTTCTCATGAGATTCTACTGCTACCCAATCAATATTTGGATAATTAAAGTCTCCCATTATGATTACTCTTTTCGCGCTCATCTTTTCTATTTGGTGATGCATTTCTTCATCACTAGCAACCGATCCACCAGGTCTGTAACAACACCCCACTATGTAATTGATCTTGTTAGATTCCACCTCACGCCAAATGGCCTTAAACTCACTGCCACATGAAAATATTGTTAGCAGTAGTACTACAATCATAGGTCTTTATTCTAACTGGATTCAAGTTATCCGATATCCTTAGCAGCACGCCCCTCCTCTCCTATCCTCTCTATCCTTCCTAAAACTACTGTACCCTTGACACTCGATACCAGTTAGTATGTCTGATTCTGATAGCCAGGTCTCACTAATGCGTACAATCTGAGGTCCCAATATATTGACTAAGACAACAAACTCTCTCCCTTTGTTTCTGATACTCCTAGCATTCGTGTCCAGAGAGTAATCTACTTGCATGTTCTTTTGTACACTCTTGTCTGCAATCTGCATGACACAGTTGGACAACTTGCAGATCTCTATTCTTCTCTAGTGCCTTATACATGTAGACATCTTTGCACACGTTTGATGAGTCCGAGCCGGACTAACACAAAGTCGAAATCGTTCTCTCCTCGTCAACATTTCCAGGACAAAGCCCATTCCCGTCATTAACACAGTTATATAACGAATTATAAAGTGTCCCTCTTTAAATTCTCTAGGAACTGTATTGAGTTATGTCATGTTTAATTTAATATGCATGTTATATCATGTCAATATTAAAATCTTTGTCCCCGTATCTAAATAATTTTTGTGTTTAATACAAAATACATATGTAGTGCCTATGTATTTGCATTTTTTCAAGTCTATTTCCTTATTTTCTTCACCTGTTCATAGTTAATAAATTAAAAATATTCTTTTTCTATCACAATATGCATATTTACTAATTTTTTTATACATTATTTAATTGCTTTTTATCTTATATATATTTTATATTATATTAAACAGATCATTTTCTTGAGTTCATCTCAAGTTCATCTAAACTTGATATGAACTCATTCAATGATTCTCTATTTGTCTCGATTCTCTTTTTGCTACAACCCTTTTTCTCTTGTAGTCAATTTCATTAATTTCACAATTTCTAATTATGTTTGAAAGCTATTTGCAATATACATATTCTTATTTATATATTTTTTTCAATTGGTCTTTCCAAAAATGTTTATATTTCTAAAACATTTTTCTTTAATGCAATTTCATTTTCCTTTCCATATATTCTTGTTTTTTTTCTGTTGTTGGTAAAGAAATTTTATACTTTCTGTAGTTTCACTCTCACTTTGCATCCCTGTTTCTTTTTTTCCCTTTGATCCTTTTTTTTTCTTGTATTGGCGGAAACCCTCCAGTACCAGTGGTACAGTCAAGAGAAGAACTGATATCTAAATTACAGTTTATAGAAACTAATATATCTAATGGTTATAAAAACAATCTATTAATGAATGATAGATTCTTCTGTCCAAGTGTATTTACGAATCATGCTATAAAACATGTTCTTTATTCTAAGTCTGTTGGAAGTAATGGAATCTCTTAATCTTATTCCATTTTAATTTCGCATTCTTTTATTTTTATTTCATTATAGCTCCAATATTTTTGTCTTGTAGCTTCAGTACCAAGTTGGTAACGACGATGCTCTTTAGCGGAAAGACCTAGATGAGAATCCTATCTAGGAAGTGAAGAACCCTTAGAAGGACTTTTTCAACAGAAGGTGCGTTGTACAGTTTCATAGTGGCAAAGTTTTTCCTCTAGGAAACTCGGGTTTTTCACCCCGCAAGACAGACGAAGTAGCCAGAGGATATATACAAATGACAGGCATAGCAGGACTAACCGCTCTATCAAAACATCGATTAGATTTATATGAAGCATTTGGGTTCAAATATAATTCTAGGCTGTGATCAACCACTGAGCCTAACACTTAAGATGAAGAAGGATGGAATATTTTTGCTTATTTTACTATTTCAAATCCTTGCGTTTAAATCTCGATGTCAGGATATTAAAGGTCTGAAGTGACTTGAAAAAGTTTCATGTTTGACCTCCAGATCAGGGTTTTTGGACTATGTAAAAAATAAAAATATATACAAAAATATATACAAAATCAATAAAAATAGAAAAAAAATCCTTATGCCGCCCACAGTATAAATGTACCATA
Organism: Typopeltis vanoorti; assembly: GCF_054136105.1. NCBI lineage: Eukaryota > Metazoa > Arthropoda > Arachnida > Uropygi > Thelyphonidae > Typopeltis > Typopeltis vanoorti. The sequence goes on along the minus strand of NC_143558.1, from coordinate 39,076,289 downwards.
GATTTACAAATAAACCTTTGGTGGGTGGGAGACACATAAAAAAATAATAAATATTTTTATACATTTTATCAGCGCCTTTGCAGAGCATTCGAAAGGACAACGGGTCATTCACACTTCATTGCAGCAAAGTTTTCAGTTCAAATTCCGTCTAGGACACAAACAACTTTATAACTTTTATAATGGCTTTTCATCTGGCGCTAAGACAGCCGGTCTCATATGCGGGAGTTTCTTCCCCAGGAAATTCGCATTTTTTTTTTAATTCTGCAAAACAGGCAAACTAAGCAAACAATACACGAAATTAATATATGATATAGTGGCTCACAGCGTTATCGATATGGTTGTAATTCTAACTGAATCAAACCAAATTAAGTTTATCATGTGTATATTTTGTAGTAATGTGTTAAATTCTTCGATAGTTTCTTATCTATCCTCTTCCATCTGTTCCTGCACCGTTAAACAGTGATTGTCTAGTTTCATTCTTAATTGCAATATACTTTCATTTGAATATTTATAATACGTTCTTTCTTTTTTTATTTTATTTATTTAATTTTTTCAAGTCATGTGTGAATAAAGCGTTTAGGTATCCGTATCATAATCTTAATCTTATTCCATGACTTCAGCTTGGTCTCATCTTTTTTTTTCCCCAAGCAGCATGTATTAACTGTATACTTTTCTATTTGATTTCTAGTTATTTTCTTAGTTTCTTTTATTTATTTATTTTTCTGTTTCTGTAATTATTATTATTTTTATTTGTTTCTTAAGCATTTTTTCTTATTCCTATTTTTCATAATATTTTCTTAAATTCTAAGTTTTAAATTTACTGTATATTTTGACTTTTCAATTTCTCTTTTCTTTTTTCCAGTCCTGCTCTTTGTCGGCAAACGTTTACTCTAGTGTATATTTTTTTGTTTGTTTGAGATTCTTTAGTACTTCGGTTTCTTCAGTGTGGGTTACCAATCTCTCTGGGATACTGTGTTATCTTGTCGGTTCTAAATAATGTCTCGGCAGTTTTTCGGTTGATTTTATTGATACTGTGGTTATTCCGTCACTATTCAGTACTATCAGAGCTCCTTTTATTGTCTATAGCTACACAGTCGGACGGTATGAAATAGAGGTTTATCTTGTCTTCACTCCCTCATTAGTATCTCCATAACGTCGTACATTAGTATCAACTCGATATTCAACCGAGCTGTTTCCATAGGGTCATGACAGCACATGGAATAGGCATTATACAAAATAATTAGACTTTGGAATTTATTATTTTTTTTTTGCACTAACAAGGGACATTAATCGAAACCAGAAAAACATCTTCACAGAACCAATATTATTTTTCTTTTAATTTTTATTATCTGAGACCTCCAGGGAGTCAAGGACTCATCGGGGGAGGCTATAAATCACCCAACCTAGCTATCGTACCTTCCCTTAAATTCATTCACACTAGATGCACTCACTACTCCTAAGGGCAAATTATTTCACTCACTCACTGCTCTCTGGGAGAACACCTAGCTCTTACCCCTTTCTTGACTGTGAACAAACTTAACTTCTATGGATTCCCCCGTGTTCTCTCCTCACCTTTCTTATAATGAAAATTTTCATCAGTTGATATCCTATGACACCCATTCAAAAGTTTATATACCTCTATCATATCACCCCTCTTTCTCCTGTTAACCAGAGTCTGCAATCCACAGACCAATCTGTCCTCATAATCTAAATCCCATAATCCGGATATAATCTTTGTACCCTTTTCACAGCTTCTTTGCACCCTTTTCACAGCTTCTCTATCCCTTGGAACCCAGGAGACCAAATCTGCATATAATGATCTAGGTGTGGTCTTATCAAAGCCTTATAAAGAAGCAAAATGACTTTCTTATCCTTACATGTGTAGGTTCGCTTCAATTATCCTCTGAGTCGTATTTGCAACTTTTGCTATGTGACCTTCCAACTTCAAATTCCTATCCACCAATACACCAAGATCCCTTGCCTCCTCAGTTTCTTGTAGCATAACCCCCGCTAATATAATATGCTGCTGGAACTCTAATCACGCCAAAGTGCATAACTTTACACTTACTAACATTAAACTGATAGCCATTTCGTTTTCCCCGGATTTCCAACCTATTCAATCATTTTGTAATTGCTGAATATCAGTAGTATCCCTGATTGCCCTGCCTATCTTTGCATCGCCGGCAAACAATTGCACATCTGATGTTAGATTCTGCCTGATGTCATTAACTGAGGTCCAAGGACTGAAGCCTGAGGTACACCACTGGTCACCTTAAATCGGGCAGATTCACACAAATTCTATACCAATCTGTCAACCATCCCCTGATCCAAGTCAAGAGTTTATTTTCCAATCCCATATTTTGCAGTGTATGCAACAGCCTTTCGTGTGGTATCCTATCAAATGCCTTAGAAAAATCCATCATTATCATAGTGTATCCATTCCCTTTATCCATCTCGGCTGTAAAATTGTTCTAAAATATGAGCACATTGCTAAAACATGACCTTCCTTTAGTAAACCCATGTTGTTCTTTGCAGGGTACAGCACGTTTGTCTATCCATTTCTGTATGCGAGTTCTTCTCTAAAATCTTCACTAACCACACCAGAGATAGTGATAGGTCGGTAGTTAGACACATTCGTTTTTGAACTACCCTTGTACAATGGAACTATCATACATTCCTGTGGTATGATTCCTGAGCTAAGATTTAAGTTATACAAACATGTAAAAGGCGTAGCCAATTCGACTGAACATTCCTTTAGCAAAGAGCTGACACTCCATCTGTCCCTAAAGACAAATTCTTATCCAGATTATGCAACAGCTCTTCAATCTCATTTTCATGAAACTTCAACTCTTCATCCAATTTAGTAGTAGCACTGTGCACCATGTTACATACACCTGGTTGATATATCTTTGAAAAGTGAGCACTCATTATCCTGAACAATTTCATTAGCTTCCGACACTCGAGTACCATCTGCATTCAGTAAAGTTATTCTTCTACATTCATTCTTTTTTTTGCTTGCGGTATAACGATGAAATTCTTTTGAATTGCCTTTAGCTTGCATAGGCAATTTCTTTTCATACTCCGATTTGACTTTCCTCACAATACTCGTTACTTTTCTGACCTGAGCTTTATATATTTCATAACTTCTCTCACTCTTATTCTCGTAATATTCTTTCCACATCTTCTTCTTCTTGTGAATCTCTTGCTTAATAAGGCTGCACATCCATTTCACTCCCAACCTATTTATTCTTCGAACACTAAAGATACAATCAGATACCGTAACATTCAAGCACTTTTTCAAAGATTCCCATGCATTGCTGATATTTTTCCCGTTCAGTAACTAATACCATGGGACCAAAGATAGTATTCTCCTAAGGTTATCATAATTTCCTGCTTTGTAGTTCAGCATGTAACCTGTTTTAATCGGAGCATCAATATAATTAGATACTTCCCAAGAAAGTACAACATCATCACTGTCACCAATTGGTGGTAAAATAGCCATATTCTTGACTCAGACCCCTTCTGACGCTATGAGCAAATCCAACACTCTTTGACCTCGAGTTCCTTCTTTCACATGCTGCTTGAGAAAGCGTCTCGCAACAATTCAATGAATTCCTCTTCTTTCTTATTATGAGATTTCTCTTCTACCCAATCAATGTCTGGAAAATTAAAGTCACCCATAATGATTATTCATTTGGTACCCATAAGGCTAAATTAGCGACACATTTCTTCGTCCTCTGCAACTGAGCCGCCAGGCCTGTAGCAACACTCTACCATATATTCATTCGGTTAACTTCCACTTCACACCAGACACTCTCAAACTCACCGCTACATGGGACATTGTTACCATCATTTTGTGTGTGTGTGTGTGTGTGTGTGTGTGTGTGTGTGTGTGTGTGTGTGTGTGTGTGTGTGTGTGTGTGTGTGTGTGTGTGTGTGTGTGTGTGTGTGTGTGTGTGTGTGTGTGTGTGTGTGTGTGTGCCATCTGATATCATTAATAGCATTCCATCTCTGTCATCTCTTCTGTCATTCCTAAAAATAGTATACCCATTACACTCGATTCCACTTACCATATCTGATTCTGACAGCCAGATTTCACTAATGACAACAATCTTAGGCCACATCGAATCCAATAAATCAACGAACTAAATCCCTTTGTTTTTAATGCTGCTGGTATTTGTGTATACACATAATAAATTACCACGTAGCCTTTTCTTCTAATTAGATATGCAATGTGTTTGGTTTTATTCTAGAATTTTCTCTTTTCCCTCTCCAGACATACTTAAAAGGTCCGAACCCAAAGCATATTTTTCCACCTCTTCGCCACATACATAACCATGTTCGAAGACATTCATATCTTTATCACGTTTGTATACCATAACTGAACTTTCACACACATTTTTCCCATTCCTCCCTTGATGATCTAGTTTTCCTATATATTTTAACAGATGTGATGATACAGTCGACATACCTAAAAAAGAATAAACATCAATCTGATAAGGGGTACATAATTGAGACTCGACATTCTATGTTACAGTTTGCCAACGGCTCCTTGTCTAATAACAGCAGGATCTGTACCGTGCAAGTTGAGCATCACTTACAGTGATGTTTGACTTGTACAGTAACCCTTTTATGAAACCTGGAAAGGTGGAGGTCAGCACGTAAGTTTCTGGAACAAATTTCTACAGACAGCAGACCCTGAGCTCCTCAACTGATCTCGGATGCTCTAGTTGTGCTACAGTCACACGAACTGATTATAGAAGCGTCATGTTAACACTTTTCTGAAAGCTGTTTACCTATAAACCATATTCCATTAGTACTGTACACAAGCAGTCATTTCTGGTGCATTCCCTTGTCTGTACAACCCAAGCAAGTAAGACTACGAGGTCAGTATATTATGTTCCTTAACTAAGTGTATTCTGCAGCCGATATGGCTGGTGAAGAACGCTGTAGCTTCTGTGTGACAAAACTGAACTCCTCACCTTCAGCTGAAGAGCCTTTATAAAGGTTTCTAACATCCGAGACGAGTCAGTCATTCTAGTCTTTCAACCGTAAGCCAAATGTTGCAATGTTCTGGTAATGTGCTACAGAAACGTTGTCTTTATTTCATGTCGTATGCACAGCATTGGAAAAAAAAACTGGATTGACACTTATTTTCCCTATAGTATATGATGTTAAAATAATGGTGTCTTTGAAGTACTCCTTATAACTTAACCAGAACCAGATATTCATTTCCTGCATAACAATGAACTCATTATTTGCACTTGATTAATCTTAAACAACTTCAACTTATCAACAGCAGTAATTTGGATCTATGTCACTTTTTACATTACGTTAGCACAGCATTTCACAATGAGGATACAGCAACATACAGGAAACTAGAACTACCAAGGAGGGGGGGGGTGGATATGTGGACATCAGTGAGACAGTTGAGTGTAAGAATGTATATAATGTACCCAAGCCAGTACTAAGGACAAGAAATCGGAATGGGATAGTTAGAATAACGCATCAAGATAGGGGTGGGACAAAGGGACCTCTTCTTTTCATGTATAATAATGCCAGGAGTATTAGGAACAAGAAGTAAGAATTTTCGGCCTTGATTGGCTCTTCCTGGTCACCATGTTTTATACATTAGTGAAACATGGCTGACGGTAGATGATACAGTTAACGGGATAGAATGTGTAGGTTATAGTGTGTTTAGTAGGGACAGAGAGAATAAAATGGGGGGGAGTGTTATTGATGATAGTTGATGAACTGCAGCCAAGGGGAATTGAAGTTGTATCGCAGGATAGTGAAAAGAGCTCATTTGAGGCTATTTCGTGTGAGATTGAGACTGGCAGAACAAAATATACAGTTGGGTGCTGCTATAGACCAGGTGATAGAATAGATGGTGGAGATAGTATGCATAAACAAATTGATGAAATAAGTGGAAGGAGGGTAATTATTATGGGAGATTTCAGCTATGGTAACATTGATTGGAAGAAGGAGAGGACACATGTGAGGAAGGAAATGTATTTTATTCAATTATTAAGGGATAACTATCTGAGACAGCATGTAATTGAAAATACTAGGGGTGTGAGAGTGCTTGACCTGGTAATAGTATCTGAGAATTTGACTATAATGAATATGACCGTGTTGCCACCTATTGGTGAGAGTGATCATAAGGTCTTGACCTGGGAGGGGGCTAAAGGTGCCATTTTCGATTAAGACAGAATATATGTGCAATTACCATGCTGGCAAGTATGACAAGCTTAGGAGATTGCTTGGATCAGTGCAATGGCATGTAAAACTGCAAGGGCTGGATGTCAATAGAGCATGGGAAGTGGTCAAGGAGCATTTAAAGGAGGTTATAAAACAAGTAGGGGTTAAATGGATGAATAACACCATTAAGCTTGAGCTGCAAAAAAAGAAACAACTGTGGAGGGAATTTAAAGAAAAAGGTGACCTGCAGACACGAACATTAAGCGCAGGCCAGAAGGATAACGAATGTGGTAAAAAAAAGCAAAAGCGGATTATGAAAGGAAACTAGCTATGCAAGCTAAAGAGAATCCCAAACAGTTCTTTCAATATGCTGCAAGCAAAAAAAAAAAAAAAAAAACTGTACACGGCAAAATGATTTTAAGGAATCACGATGGTAAGGAGGTCACTGAATCAGTCGGTATAGCGGAATTACTGAGCGAGCACTTTGCAAGAGTATATCATCCAGGTGGTGGCATTGAAAAAATGAAAGAACCATTAGTTTATACGGGAATTATGATGAATGAAGCGGAGGTGAATAGTCTATTACAGAACCTTAAAATGAATACATCTGTGGGATTGGATGGTATACTGGCACGGGTCTTATGTGAAGCGGATAAAGAATTATCAGTGTCCTTGACCATGTTGTTTAATCTGAGTCTCGGGTCTGGTTTAGTCCCGAAGGTGTGGAAAGAGGGGGAAAATAGTTCCGCTGCATAAAGGAGGATCAAAGACTACTGTTGCAAATTACCGACAGATCAGCATGTCAGGAGTCGTTGTCAAGGTCTTGGAGAAAGTAGTCAAGGGAAAAATACAGGAATTGATTGATGAAAATGAGATACTGTACGGGGGACAGCATGGCTTTGTGAAGGGTAGATCATGCCTCAGTAACTTGCTCAAGTTTTATAACACAGTGAAAACTGAACTGGATAAGGGTAATGGATTTACGGTGATACCGCTGGATCTGGCTAACGCATTTGACAGGATACCACATGGAATTCTAATCTGTAAACTACAACATATGGGAATGGATATAGGGTTGGTGAGATGGATAGGTGGGTGGTTGATGGAGAGATATCAGAGAGTATTTTATTCAGGAGTAGAGTCCAAAAGATGGCCTGTGACTAGTTGTGTGCCGCAGGGTTCTGTTCTTGGACCACTGCTGTTTCATTTGTTCATTAACGATATAGGGAAGGATCTAAGAGGAACAGTTCATTTGTGCGCTGATGATGCAAAGTTGGGTAGGGCAATAGCGAATGTAGACGATGTCAAAATCTTGCAGGACGACTTGGAGAGATTGGAGTTCTGGGCTAAGGAGAATGGATGTCAATTTAATGTGACAAAATACAAGGTTATGGATTTTGCGGTGAAAAGATTAGCAGCAGTATACCACATTGGTGGAACTACTCCAGGAGATTGATGAGGCCAGGGACTTGGGAGTGTTGGTGGATAGGGAGATGAAGTTTAGGGGGCACATTGCAAAAGTAGCTAAATCAGCTCATCAACTCACTAAGTTGTTGAAAAATACTTTGACGAGCAGAGACAAGCAAGTTATTGTACCTCTGTACCGAGCCTTGATAAGACTTCATCTCGATTACTGTGCCCAGATTTGTCACCTAGGTTTCTTCTTTATGGGGAGGAGGTGGAGAGGATCCAGAGGGGAGTGACCAAGATGATAGCAGGTCTATGGAATGAACCTTATGAGAACAGGTTGAAGATTTGTGGGTCGCGAAATTAGTTGATAGGCGGAAAAGGGGAGATGTGATTAAGACATTCAAATTGCTAAAGGGTTTCTATAGGATTAATTCAGAGGATATTTTTGAGATTGAGTCTAAGGACTCCCTGGAGTCGCCCGTAATAATAATAATAATATAATTATTATTATTATAATTTATTTTATTATTTTTATTTTTCACACGCGGTTCACTTATTATCCAATCTAGCTCAGGCTTCAAGAAAGTTGAATATATGAAGGAAACGGGGGGGGGAGGGGAGAGACTATATTCTGAATATTTAAATCGAGGTATAAAAGTCTCAATAACGTAATTCAATAGAAAGTGAATTTTACATTCAAGAAAGAAATGAATTTCACATTCAAGAAAGAAATGAATTTCATTTCTCGATATGAGCAAAATCTCGTGTTAAGAAACTGATAACGTTGAGCAGTTAACATGACAGCTTTTGTAAGAGCTGCAACTCTTATAAGAGCTGCCATTTGTAATACTAAAATTATTCATTTAGTATTTATCCCAAACTAACATTCTTACCGACAATAAATTTACTTATTGTATTATTATGTAATAAATATTAATATTCTGCCGTTATGTGTACTGCGATTACAACTCATAATTTTAGACTGCCATAAGATTTTTTTAAGAATGCTGATTGATGCAATACAGAGATCGGTACAATATAGTGGTCAGTAAACATACGCTATGGTATGGAATTTAAAATCAGAGTTCGGATGGGAAGCTGTTCTTGATATAGCGCAGACGCTACCTGACTCGTAGGTTTAGCAGTCACGAGGTGTGTGTTGTATATCCAGAAATAACTTGACTGTCTGGTTTCGGGGAGATTTGAATCAGTGGTGGGATGTCTGACTGATAGTCACAACAAGCTGTAGATTTTTCATTCCCGTTATTCATGACGAGGTACTTAAGTTTAGGAGAAATTCAAGCAGTTTGTTTTGATATTTTAAAGGTTTGATGATGAAGTATAGTACAAAAGTGACTTAATAAATTTAGAACTTACAGTTTATTTGGTATGTGGGTTTTGAAACTGGATGCCGTTAGTTTTATCCTAATTTCTCACCTAGATTATGGACTTTTTTTACGTCTTCAACCAAAGGTGAAGCGCTTTAAAGTTTTGTTCTTTCACGTGTTCTTCCCCCCCTTCATTCTTACTCTAAATCATGCCATGATTAGATTTCTCGATTGCAGCAGATACTTGAAGCATTTCTGAACATAATTGTTTACTTCTGACCAACTAATGAACTCTCATAGTTCATTAAAATAAGAGAATAGAACACTGTTCTCTTTTTTGAAAATATGTGCCTCTAAACCTCTCTCTTAAAATATCTTCGATATCCTCTCCTTCCCTTAGGACGAGTTGAGTCCCCTAATGAGGGGTTTACGACAAATTGATGTAGCCGGCTCATCACTCCTCTGCTGCATCCCCTAAGGGAAAGTATTCATGGCTGTAGATCAGAGTGTGTTCACAGGAACGGTTTGCTTTTTCTGAGGGACGAAAAACCAGTTTCCAGGTGGTAAAACTCTCTACTTCCGTATGAGACCGGTCGACTCACCTTTAGTCGAAATAGGCTAGATAAAGGTTCCTCACGTCATGGACGGGAATCGAACCCAGGTCTTTCCGACGAAAGGGCTTCGTCTATACCGACTGAACTACGGAGGCTTTCTACGATATTTCAAGAGATTAAAATAGAAAATTCAGATGAAATCAATCAAATCTCCCGTTCATCGCACAAGCGATCTCCAAGACTTCTTTTGAGATAAAGGAATACTTTCATTCTAGAAAATGACCTGCGGATACCAAATTTAAAAAATATTTAAACACACACACACACACACACACACACACATAGTGCGTGTGTATGTGTATTATGTGCGTGTGTGTTATTATAAACGTATAGTGTTAATGCACTATAGGTTTATAATAATATTTCGTGGCTGGAAACCACGCATAAAAAAAAATTAAAAACACTTCTGTATCAGCAAAATAGAAATATATTTAAAAAAAGCGAATTTTTTTCCAACAGATGGAGCCACTTCATAATTAAATTAAAAAAAAAACGAGAAAAAAAAACTTAAAATATCCAAATGTACCGAAAGGTTCGTGGGCAATAACCGTCATAAAGAAAAATCAAGAGCACGTGCATGAAGTAATGAGTATCCTTTAGACATACGTGATTACTTTCTGCCGCATGCTTTTTCTACAGATATTTCCTGGGACAATTCTCCTTCTGAAATGGCAACAACAGGATGATTCAAAAGTCGCACACATCAAAGTTGAAGCTGAGCTGCATCGGAGTGTTTCAATGCTAATTATTCGTTTCGCCTATAGATGGATAGGCGAAAGACAGATTACACACTAGGACTATTGGTCACTATCGTGTAATCTATCCGCCAGGGTGTCGTGTACCGGGCGTCCATTGTGTAGTTTTGTTTATGAGGAAAGTGAAATGGTACTTTCCCAGGAGCAATGAGTTGTTATAGAATGTGATTTCCTGTCATTCTTAAGTAGATGTTGTGAAGGAATTTCCCGACTCTGTTGTTCCTCAAAACTCGATAATTACGAGATTAATCGAACGCTTTCGGGAACCTGGATCAGTTGCAGACAAACAGTGGCATGGAAGACTTTCCATTTTGGCTGAGACTAAAGTGACTGCAGTAACGTTCACCTTCAGAGAATCTTAGAAACTCTCTGCACAGACAGGCGTGCCATAAGCTTCTTCCATAACATGTTCACTCAGTTCAGGAATTGAAGCAACTGGATAAGGAAAAACGTGTTGTGTACTGTAAAAGGTTTCGATCATTTGTTGAAGAAAATAGAGTTCACAAGATGGACAATGTTTTCTTCAGTGACAAAGCGTAATTCCACCTAAGTGGATACGTCAATAGCCAGAATAACAGAATTCGGTCATTAGAAAATCCTCATATTTTCCATGAAACGCTGTTGCATTCTTTGAAAATCGGAGTGTGATGTGCAGTATTACGTTGTCGCATTCTCGGACCCATTTTCTTTGAGTCAACATTGAAAAGTGCACTGCATTGCACCAAGACATCACACCAAGTTCGTGGCTCTCCTTGAGACAGAAGAACATGATTACTGTTTTCAGCAGGACGGTGACACATGCCATACATTAAGTGAAGCAATGCAATTTTTGAAAGAGTTTTTTTTTTTTTTTTTTGGTGATAGACTGATTTCTAAAGGCCTTTGGCTCCCAAAGTCGCCAAATTTGTCACTTCCAGATTTCTTCTTATGAGATTACCTGAAAGGTAAGGTACATAAAAAATAATCCCCACACAAGTGATGAACTGAAGACGAACATCGCTGAAGCAATCAGAGAAGTCAGTAATTCCATGCTTCGAAGAGTTGCTACTAATTTGATAAAAATATCACGTACCTGCGTTCAAGAACGAGGCGGCCATTTTGAACATTTGCTTTAGTAATGTTATTTATTTTTTGCTTTGTATATATACGATTATAAGATTTTGCTTGTAGCAGTAGTAGTTTAGTTCTATAAAGTTTGTTAATAATATTGAAAATTTCAAGTTTATTTTATGATGTGCGCGACTTTTGAATCACCCTATATAATTCCTTCATTTCAAATCTAAATATGAATTGTTCATCAACTTATAGTTGATGAACAATTCATATTAATTGTTCCATGTTTTAGCACGTTACTAAAAACATGGCAAGATTTGATACAGCTTTGTAGAAAGACCGCTATATTTCTAAAAGCATTCGAACACGGTTAACTGGCAGTCAACAGAATAGGTCTTTAACAATAACAAAAATAAATTAATAAAATAATGATAATCAGCCTCATGAGAAAGCAAGAATTTTTCACCAAAAATGTGATAAAAAAAAGAACGAAAGAACTAAAGAATCGAACAGAGAACACGATTTCTGGTCTTCGATGAGTAGGGTGAACTTCGAATCCTATTCTGGTTATGGAATGTTGTGAACATCTTCAGCTGGTAAATGATTTTCATTGTCCGGTGTGAAACCAACACTGCTCAATAGAGACCTGAAGTTGCTTGATACTAGGCTTTAGTATGGAGTTTCCGTATTATCTATCCAATTACCCTACCCCTTTCGTAGGTGGAATTCACATAAAAAAAAAAGTTGACAAACAACACACTCGCGTCATTCTCTGCCTTCCTTGCAGCTCTCGAAAGAAGAACGGATCTTCAAGAGATCTATGTAACACCACAATCAGATTCTGTATTATTATGATCATTGACGCCATTTAACTTAAAAAAGGATGTTTATTCGACGGATACTACAAAGTGATCACTAAAATTAACGTATCCGGAAACTTCAGGAGTATATTTTCACAAAGATACAAGAAGCCTAGGGAGAGAAATCTCTAAACCATAAATAGAACACAGATAAAAATTAAGTGTCAGACTGGCTCTCCAGATTACTTGAAAAGGATAAATTTTCACTTTGACCAAGGGACCTTCGTATATATGTTCAAGAGGTCTATAATGTTGCCATTTACACTACAAGCTTCATTCATATACAGCGGGTTTTCCCCGAGTCCTTAAGTTCAGAAATCATAGGTAAGCACGTTTAATGATTGATTAGTGACACCTAAATCGGACTTGTTATTTCTGTCGAAAATATTCAGGATATACATTCTTAACTTAAGGACATCGAGGAAAGACAGCAGCCAGCCATTGTACACCTCACCTACTTCACCTACCAAGCAGTTGATTCATAGTAAACCGATTAGGTGGAATGCGGTTTAGTTAATTAGCAGGAGTATACGCAAAGCGCGAGAGTAAAAAATCAATTTGATTCCTCAACGGACTGTTATAATTAAATCATGCTGAATATGAGGAATATGATCATCAGAAAATAGGCAATCTTCCTTATACCAGTTGTAAAGATGATCTGTCTTCCGATGTTTGAAGGTTTCCGTTGGTTAGAAGGACATGGGTTCGAACTTCGAATCCCTTCTAGGATACAAAGGACATTTTTTTTTATTTGAAGGTACGTTACCTAGTCTCATACGGCAGTGGCGGTTTTTCTCCGGGAAAATCAAATTTCTCATCTCGCAAAAGAAGAGAAACCGGTCAGAAGAGCACACGAAATTTACAGAGGTAATATGCCTCGTAACCTTAGCTGCTTCCGAAATAATTCCAAACTACAAAACCTATTTTGAAAGGCTGGTTATCAGTATTCCAGGACGGAGCTCCTGTAGGTTCATTGTTAACAGGCCTGGCATGCAGCAAAGTCCAGTGCATTGTATACTCTGCATGGGACAGTGCTGACGTATATAATTTATCTTTTTTGCTTATCATTTATAATTGCAGCACTCTTCAGAAAACCTCTTGAAATTTGATCTCTGTATTCAGGCAGCGTCAGTTTACAATTCAACTTGATATTCACTGCACACACATACACACACGCGCGCGCGCGTCCTAGCAACTGTGAAACTGAAAGAGAGGTCTTCTCTACGTAACCTTTACCATACGCTATCTTGAAATAAATTTGGGACAGCACTATACTGAGAGAAACGTAAGCTGTACGTACCTCAGCCGTGTAAGCTCTCCTTTGACCCTCATCACACGTTCGTTCTTTTAAGCATACTATCCACTAGTTTAGGATAACACAAATCAAATATCCTGGATTCCTTCTTCTGCATGGGCACCAATCCAAGTGGGTTTAACATTAGTCATACTTTTCATCCTTTTTGACATGTTATCCACCAGTTTGTGATAATATGTTGGATCATTCTCACTTCACCAGAAATCAATGTTACGTTGGGGGGGATCACCAATCTGTACAATACAAGCGAGTCACGTTTTTCCACATTTTCCATGTTTCAATAGCAATATTGGTAGTTTATCTTTCCAACTTAAAACCAAAGCTATTGAGTGTATACCAAGAGAAACAGCTGCAGAGCATTACAAATATCAGCAAACTATACAGATGGGATGTTGTAATCGACACAGGATATTCGCTATGTATCTCACCCCCCCGCCCCCATACACATACGTTCTCACCAATCTGATTAAAAAAGGATGAAGCAGCGTGAATCGTCTCCGTCAAAGGCTTCCAGTGCTCTACAGATCAGCAACATGTTTTTTATACCAGTGAAGACTGGACTGATAATTGCGACTAGTTGATGTTGCTTAAGTGATGCTGCCCTTTCGTAGAAACTGATGTGCAACTGAGTCTATGCATCTCTTTTATCTGAACTCCTGTAAACGTTTCGAAATCCTAATCATTTCCGCGTCGGACTACTGTTTCAGCACTACTCTCTTCTGAACTCTCTCTTTGTTTTCTTGGATCTTCCTGGATCTTTTAATGCGTTTCTTGGTTAGGGTGATATCCACACATTTTCATCTGCTGATAATATTGCCTGCTGATAAGATTTATTTCAACACAGTGTTAAAATAAATATTGGAATCGTAAATGAAATAATAGTAAAAATATTTTGTGTCTCCCATGCACGAAAGGTTATAAACTTATAGTATATTGGTACCCTGGGTGGGCTAAGTTCCAGAAACCTCACCCCAAAGATCAAACATGGAGCGCTTTTCAAGACACTTGAGGACTGTAAAAAGTAGGGCCATGCCTCACACCGGAAGCTGAAATTCGTCTTCCATCTAAAGACAATCAAACATCCGTATCTATTATAGTAGGATTCGACGGATCTGTTGATTTAAAAGTGGATACGCTAACCACTCAGCTTAATCGAAATGTTACTTAAAAATTTGAAAATTCGTTATTTTAAAATATATCAAAAACTAATTTTGGATTGATATTCTTATCTAGTGGAAAACCAGACATGCAGTAATTAAGGTAAAATGAGGTAAAAACATAAGACGAAAACATATGAAGATTTATATCTGTAGCCGTAACTTTGAAAAAGAAAGAAAAGTAACTCTCAGAAGTTCTGCTTGAAATGAAATAGCTCTTTCTTAAGAATTTAATTCAGTCGTTGTGATTTTTTAACGCAATGGTCTGACATAGTCGGAAAAGTGGTAAATCAGCGTAAATAATGAACTGAGCTGATGCTATCATTATTGAAACAGTAGTATCACCTATAAGGTTCTGCAATAGAGTGAATTGTAAAGCAATAAAGCGACCGATTACAGTCAGTGGCATGTGTCACATACCTAAACCTTTTTTGGATGCTTTGATTCAATTAATACATTAAAGATTATTGCGTATTACGAGTAATTGGATCAGGATCAGCGTGCAGTATGCTGTTGGTAGCGCATTCAGGAGATCAAATGTAAAGATGATCGATCATTATTAAAACAAAAATATACATTAGTATTAAATTAGGGGAGTGTACAAATGAGATACTTGAAATGTTAAAACAAGCCTGTAAGGTCACGTATTGTCGTTAGCAACAGTTTTTGCCTGGTAAAAAAACACAAAACAAAAAAGACGAAGAACAAACCATTTATTTAACAACAAAGTACAAAGCATTTATCTTATCAAATTTATTTAAAATGTTGAATGAGTAAGAAATTTCTTTCGTTCGAATAGACGCTTGACTATAATATTAAGTGCTGCTGAATAGAATTGGATAATGGAACAGCACGGCTCATTTCGGTAAAAATAAATAAATAAATAAATAAAAAGAAATAATTAAAATTCAACAGAGTTTCCACAGCTCAATGCCCTCTGGTTGGAAAGAGATGTATTCGAGTCCCATCTAGGAGAATAACTTTTACAATGATCTTCGAATTGAAAATGAGCTTGCCAGTCTCATACGATATTGGCCGGATTTTTCATCCAGCAAATCAGACAAATTGTTCAAAGAAGATATGTTTTTACAGACATAATCAGACTATATAGATACGATTTATTACCCAGTCATCATATTCATTAAGTTTATATGAAGGAATGTCATAAGCACGTCACAGACTACTAAGCCAAAAATGTTAAGAGGAAAATGAAATGAACGACTTAGAATGAATAAACGTATGTTTGCTGGAGGAAGGGGGTGACGATTATCAAGTATAATACTAAATTTAAAAATTGTAATACAATATTTGCTTTTGCAACTAAAAAATCGGACATTTCAAATCCCAAGAAAATAACATGACACCGTATTTAACTCCGATATCCACTCTTCGAATAACCTCATATAACTGTAATCCCATTTCTAGGGGTTTCGTTTAAGAAAGCATTAAATGGAATGGTATATATTCAGATATCATGGTTTATGAGCAACTTAACACTAAACATGAGTGAACAGCTAGCCATTGTTAAGCCAGATCCTAATGCTCAGTGGACCAGTTACTGATGTCCAGGGAAAATAGAATACCAAGTTTCACATATATTTTACATCCCACAATGGAGAAACGACAGGATATTTTTCCATTCCTCTCTTTCCTATAGTGCGATAGAACTTTCAAAACATACCTCAGGTGACACACACACATTACCAAGTAAAGAATTTGATGTAATTAACAACAATTACTATATAAATTTAGTTTTTGGCTTATCATTTATTAGAACTTGGGGATATATAAACTCTGTAATACTTGCAAATATTTATGCATATTATTTCATACTGTCACCCCTCCTTTTCATAATATTTATGGACTGGATTGATAGGCACAGCCGAGGCAGTGAGTGTGTCAGAATTGGAAGATGTAGCATTGGACGTCTGCTTTTTGCAGATGACCTAGTTCTGCTTAGCTCTTCCACAGATGACCTCCAGCGGACCCTGGAAGGTTTGTAGCTGTTTGTGCAGACGCCGGAATGAAGATCAGTGTGGCCAAAACTGAAACATTTTTGGTCTCAAGACAACCATCCCAGTGCACTCTACATGTAAGTGGAGTCCCAATGAGGCAGGTAGAGAAGTTTAAATACCTTGGATCCATATTCACGAATGATGGAAAATAGGACGTAGAGCTAGATACTCGAATTGGCTTAGCAAGCTCAATATTGCGGGAGCTTGGCCGTTCGGTAGTATTGAAGCGGGAGTTAAGCCAGAAGGCAAAGCTGGCTGTCTTCAATACAGTGTATGTCCCCATCCTCACCTATGGTCATGAGAGTTGGGTAATGACCGAAAGAATGCGGACACGAATCCAAGCGGCTGAAATAAGTCTCTGTCGAGTCTTGTCAGCCCCGCAACCCTTCCTTCGAAGGGTTGCGGGGCTGACAAGACTCGACAGAGTCAGAGGCTCTGCAATTCAGGAAACCCTCAAATACTCAACCGCTGTTTCTCCATGTTGAGAGATCACAGGCACCTGGTCAGAATGCCACAAGAGAGGCTCCCTCAGCAGGCCCTCCTTGCCAAGCCAGAGGGTGGGAGGCCACGTGGAAGGCCAAGGACTCGCTGGATAGATTATATCCAAAACCTTGAGTGGACACGTTTGGGAATCCCACCAGAACACCTGAGCTTGTTGGTAGAGGATCGTGACCATTGGAAGTTCCTCTTGCAGCTGTTGTCCCCCCCCCACAACCCAATTAGGAAAGGTGGGCCTTGAAGATGTATGTATGTATGCATTTCATACTATTTTCATGCCTTTTCTTTCACAAATAAATGCCGTTATTTGCAAATATTACTTATTTTGTTAGCGTCATCGATAGACAATACCGATTGCTTATTGATAGTAAAGCAACTTCTTTTGTCGTTGTTTAAGAGATACTTGTGCCATGAGCAGTTTCTTTAATTAACACGAGAAAACACAAGGGATAAGTAATACTATTTATTTAAGGCCATATATTTCAGCATAAATATTACAGGTCATCATCACTGGTGACAACAGTTAATTACAAAGCAATTACAATATTGCAATATTTCCTCAGTTATACCACTGTGTTGCTTTATATACAGTATAACATCACGAGGCTCTTACTTTTTTCAAATCAATCCATTGTTCGTGCTCTACTTTGTAATTAACTATTGTCGCCACTGATGATAGCTTGTAATATTCTGGCTGAAATATGTGGCCTTAAATAAATAGTATTATCCCATGTGTGTTAACTTGGGTTGTGTGATAATTCTAACTTCAATTAGAAGCTGACTAGCTATACTGGATGAGTGGGTATACTGGTCTACTGTTGACTTGTTCAAACCATTATTTTAGGAAGAAAATTGTAAAATTCTGGAGAGCATTTAAGACGCATTTTTCGAAATTACATTAAAATATATTCCTAGTCTCATAAGACGAGATAAATCCTCTCCTCTTTTAAAGAAATATGAATCTTCAACGGGTCAGAAGAAATGAACTTGGTGGTGTTAAATTGATATTTTTAAACCAAGCTGAGGGCAAGAAGTTTCTGCTACGAATCCGGAATGTTTTTGGCTTGAGCAAACTTTGCCATGCGTTGTGTTAATGCGCAATATTATAATTACAAGGCGCCGTCCAGGGTGAGAACTGTATTTCATTTTCTGTCATAATACTTAGGTGCTTATTCTATCTGTATTCTAAGTTGTCTAAAGTGCCAACTATTAGAACTAATATAATAAAACATGACTATTTAGCACAAAAAAAATTCAGTACTATCAAATTTAGCCATTTTCAAATGCAGCAGAATACGATCAATCCGCTCAACACTAATTTCAATAGAAGGAAGTGTATGTTTCAAGTATATGGAGATTACCATATATCCACGTGCATACGCATATGATGCTTTATCATTGAGATTCGCGAAGATAAGAAACCTCCGTGAAACAATATGTGTACATTAGTTCACTTCATCACCCCCCAAATCACAGATTGCGTAGTTGGGCGAACGAGACGGCTACTTTTGAACAAAGAATAATACGTCTTATTTATAATCATGTCTCGATAAAGACCTCATAGAACGGACTAATAATAAAATGGCATGAAAACTCATACCATATACACCGCTTGGAAAGAAGTCAACCGATATTATAGTGTGAGGAACAAACAGCCATGGCACCCACCTTAATAAGATGTAGGACCTCTTGGACCTCCTTTCGCTGCGATAACTACTGAAATCCTACGGGCATACTTCCCACAAGCGTACGATAGCGATCAATGGGAATTTTGGACCATTCTTCCTATAAGCATGTAACGAAGAGGGAGGGGGGGAGCGTACGTCACTTAGTCTCACGCAACGCTCTGGTTTATCCCACAGATGTTCAATAGGATTGAGATCGGGGCTCTGTGGAGGCTAGTCAAGTGTCATGACGTTCATGTCACACAAACCACGCCGTTACAGCAGCAGCAGCAGCCTGATGACACAGTGCACTATATACAAAATGACAATAGTCAGTTCCGTAGAAATGCCAGAAAGTGGGAACTACTTCATTGTCCAGAATATTCGGATACTTCTCGGAGTTCAGTGTTCGTGTAACCACAAACAGAGATCCGAGACCAAAACAGGAAAAACAGGACCATACTATCACACCGCCACCTAGAATTTCATAGTTGAGATTACGTAATCTGGTAACAGACGTTCACCAGGTGTAGTGGACGGGCATCCACCATCTACTTGATAGATCGTGTAGCGTGATTCGTAGCTCCATAACACATCTTTCCAAACTTTCGCGTCTCACTGTACCCGCTCTTTGCACCACTGAAGAAGTTGCTGCGTGGTGTTTCGGGTATCGCGATCCTGCCATGGAAACCCAAGTTGTGAGGCTCGGTTCTGAATGTTTTTGTGCAGATTCTTGTTCCAGTCGATGCCCTGAACTCCGCGTTCAATGTGTCGGCCGACGAATGGCAACTTTTACATATTAACTTCGCAGCATTCTACGATCACCTTTGCTGAGTGGTTGGCTACCCACTGTAGATAGCACTGGCAGTTGGCTGCGCTTCCATTTCAGTACGGTATCACTGAATCCTATCCTGGGATGGCCCAATTTGTCAACAATTTGCCAAACAGATAAGCCTGCAACATGTAATCCTATCCCAACACCTCTTTCAAACTCCGCTAGTTCCCTTCTCAAAGACCATTTCACCAAGACACAGCTGTACTGACTTGGGAGCATGATATTCCTCCCATTTATACCGGCTACAAACGACGACTCGTTACATGGTACGATGCGCCTTGCCCATGGGGGGGAGGGGACTTCTTTCAAAGCAGTGCATTTATGCATTTCAGTTTTATGGCAACCAAACCATGAATAGTAGGAAGCCATTAGGAAGCCATAGTACATTTACTGGCTTTGGCTAGTGAAGGAATAGATAATCCGGAAAATCTATTCGTGAGACTAAAAATGTTTTTTACATGCCTCTAATGAACAAGTTGATGATAATATACTGGAAGATGAAATTCACCTATCATCTAAAGGGATTCATAACAATTCATTCCCCAGTGGACTATGAACACATCGCTGGTTGATTGGAATGAAAAAACACTTCCGCGTACGAAAGGTTTAATTATGATAGGCAGGTATAATTAGGGTGTCATTGACGAGATAGCTTCCAAGAGAAAGATTGCTTGACGAGAAAGTTTTTATTATATCCTATATAAAACAGTACATAACGTCCCTCAGCTTATTTCAATGTTGTGAATGTTTTTCTTTGAGTCTCAAAGTTGGAACATATGAACTCATTGAGTAGATAATATGATAAATAGCTTTGAGACAGTGTTCTATGAAATCTGTTAGGATACACATGGGAAAGAATAAAATTAGTAACAGAATGTTACGTAAAAATGAAATTAAACTCACCGCAGCGGTACTCATTTTCTCATTTTAATAAATAGATCATGAGATTAGAGACACCTACGAAAGAGTTTCACAATTCAGGTCTCTTCGATTAGCCTCAAATTAAAAATATAATAGGAGGAACAAGAAGAAAATTTTACAATAATATTATACCTGCAATATAAAGGCGCAATTATATAGAATTCTATATACACCTAAACTAACTACCGAGAAGTTAAACTTTGCAAGGGAGAAAGATTCTGGTCAGAAGTGATAACACTAGTAATCTTTTTAACTTTCTATATATCAGTATGGTTTGTCACATATAGTGTGCAGAGGCATTTTAATCCCATTAGTTTTGTAGAGCTATGGGTTTTCTTCGTGAACCTGGTAATAAATGTCTTTATTTCTCTGTTTATGTTTGGTAGCAAAAAGATAACGAAAATGCATACCAGCACTTGGGAACTTTGATAATGATGGCGGAAGCTCCGTAAGCAACAATATAGCTATTGCTTTATAAAAATTCCGGTTTCCTACTTCAAACATTTTAACCTCAGTTTGGTTTTAAAAATACTAAATTTTTTCGATATTTAATTAGCAGAATATGATATGCAAGAGGGATGAAGACCAAGGGAACTGAAAATAAAACCAAGAAGAAAGAAGATTTTCAGTATACAATTTTACTTTAGTTCTATGTGAGGTAAGAAAATAGCAGTTAAGATATCATTTTAGAAAAATTTTATTTAGCACTATGTGGAAATAAGTATTGGATCAGCACTACATCTCCGAGAAACCTAAATTGTGCACACCTCGTTACCATCCTTTAGCTATGATCATATTTTCCACCCTTCTAGGCATACTCTCCAATGCGTAATAATATAAGTTGGATATTCTGGATTATTTTGTTTTCATCATGATTAAAAGTTCATGTCCTGTTCTAGAGCTTGACTGTATGACCCACACCTGACTTTCCAGTTTGTCTGAGAGGTGTGCTATTAGACTGAGATTATGGCTGTCAGCAGGCCCTCCAAGTCTTTTTTACATTATTTTCTTCAAACCATGTTGCAGTATAGCATGTTCTATCGTCGCAACAAAAGAAACATGGATCTCTACCGTAAAACAACTTCCATAATGCAGGAATATATCTTTATCCATAAGTGCTGCGCATTTCACATAAACATATCTGCAGCGTTCATCCTTCAGGCATACATCTCCACAGCTGTCAAGCACATATAAGGTGAAACACCAAGCTATTGCAGTTATACCTACACTCACCCATAATATTAAAAAAGGATGAAGAATAATTCGGCGCTCCTTATCAAGAACACTGAACGCTGTATGAACCAATCACGATTTTCTTTACACCAAAGTAGTCTGCGCTGTTGATTGCTATTATTAGTGTGCTTTAGGTTAAGTTACCCGTAACACAGAAACTGAGAATATACAGCTTACAGCTCTTTAGGCAATGCCTATATTAACTCGAACCCTTACTGGGTCTTTGATCTGATCTTCTGATTCTTTCCACATCGGAGAGTCAAGATTTCCGTAACCATCCTTTAAGCACCCTGTAATTCCCTAGTGCTAACTTCTTCTGCATTTATTGGCTGATTTGGCACATTCACATTTCCACGGGTTAATAATAATGTCTGTAGTTGATTTTGGATGATGAAGTCTTTTATCAATGTAACGGATGGATAAGACGAATGATACAGCATCCTATGATAATACCTCTTTCGAATCCCTGAAGTTCTTTTCTATGTACCGTTAACAGTATACAGATCTAGAACTGACTCTTTGCCTTATAGAATCACGAGTGAGTACATGAATATATGTAAAGTATTTTTCATTCTAAAACAGAAGGGTGTCCCGATGCTTATTCAAATATAGTGTAGATACTGAAGGAATGTGAAATTTTATGTATTTTCCCTCATTCGAATGTATGTACTGTATCCATCTCATGAAATTAAAGGATTTTCTACTTGTCTATTAAGCTGTATATTATTCTTAAACACATGAGTAAACTATGTCAAGACACATCTATATAACGTATTTTTAATCAGATTCGGATTAGAATTAGAATTAAGAGAATCAGGTAAATTCTCATTCACTTAATCAGAATTTAGGTGAAGGTAAACAAAGAAATTGAAAATTGTCAATTTGCATCTGTTATTCTCTCTCTCTTTCTCTCTCTCTCTCTCTCTCTCTCTCTCTCTCTCTCTCTCTCTCTCTCTCTCTCTCCCTCTCTCTCTCTCTCTCTCTCTCTCAATATTAATATAGTAATTTATTCTTAGTGAAATAATCGATCTTTAGTAAAACAGAGCATTCCAGACAAAAAATACATTTTGTGGATGATGATACTTTCGTTGAAGAGTCATTCCAGTGGTTCTTCGAATCTGCAGTCTGATTCATTTAGTAAATATTCGTTTCGAGTAGATACCATGCTATGCCACAAATAATGATGGCTCCCACTGGTTGTTGTATTATTGGTGACAGGTGAATTCCCTCTTTGAGAGCAAAGAGTAGTCTGATATACACTAAATTTGAGTACTGTGATGCTTCCTTTATTCTACTCAGTGGTTTCAATTTAAGGACAGAACCCTTTAAGATCCGTAATGCTCTGACATTAGCATGAGGTGTTCTTCAGAATGAAAACATTCATGCAGATTGCCATTTCGTAATGCTCAACTAGTGACACTCATTCAGATCAGCGTTACACTGAGGCTGGATTATTTCTATTTTAGAGAAATTCGGAAACTTGTTGTTACCAAAAAGGTTTATTCTTACATTTCTGAAGTCACAAAATGCTTTTAGTGCAGTGTTACAATTCATTGCCACTGGACCAGCAACATATACAAGGTGTATGAAAACACACACATTTTAATACACAAGCCACCAATCTCTCATTTATGAAGATAAAGAGACTGTTATTAAAGTCTTTCCTTTTAAATCTATATTTACACTAAAATAGTTCCAAACTTGTCCTAAGTATAGTATGCACCAAAATGAATCAAATTAAAATAATTTGTTAGCTGTGTTCTTCTATGAAAAGTTGCTCATGAGAAGTTACTCTCGAACCACACCAACTAGCATAAATACGTAAAATGCGAATTACTGTAAAAACAAATATGTCATTTTCACTTTTTAGAATTGTATATTCAGACAAAAGTTTAATTTAGGAATACTATAAAACATGAATAACGAAACATAGTATAAAAATGTACCAGTCCACAAAACATTCCTCGCTCCGGAAATTCTTAACAACATAATAGGGGAAGGAACTATATATCTACTGTATTACAGAAATGGCATATTTTGTTAAAATGTGCAACGAAAGACATCGTTTACATAACAAAACGTCTTTCGAATTTCTTAACAACGGGAAGGGAGTCGTATATCTAATGTAGTGCTAAATAACCAATTTGAGAAAAAAAATAAGCTTCCTCTGTTAAAACATTTGTTCCAGAGTTCCTTAAAAACGGATTAGATAATCTAATGAAGACAACGATTACATAATCTGAACCTCTTTTAGAGGCCATACATGGAAATTTTCCAAGTTACATTAAGCCTCCAATAAGAGAATTGAGTGATGGAATTAAGCTGCTACCTGTAAAGGGGTTTAAATATGAGCACATATCATGAACTTGCTTTACTTTATAGCATTGCATTAAATAATAAGATGAACAGAAATTTAAAACTAAAAAAGCGATTTAAACATAAATATAGAAAAAATTGAGAAGGTTTAAATGTCACTGATGTAGGATACATATCTAGAAGTAAAGCTTAGTTAGTGCTCCTCAACTATCTTCAACACACACACACACACACGCACGCACGCACGCACGCATGCATGCACATGATATACACAAAATATGTGACACATATGTCACATATTTTCATGAGTTCTGTGTTCTACTGTAAAAGTAGAACAGAATACTTTACAGTTAACTTGGAAAATGTTCATTTATAAATACACATTTAAATCAAAAATTGTGAATTAGAAGTATTATGAATTTTGAACTGATATTGTTAATATTATCCTATCCCATATTCCGTTTAGGCATTATGCCTAATAGCTTCTTAAGCCAAGTAACATGCGTCTTATCAACCTAATTTTTGATAATGGTAGAATAGTTAATTTATGTACATAGTCTCTTATGTATTAATGCGCGTGTTTTCAGACTGATTTATGTGTTTTGCTGAAAGAAAAACACTGATATTTCTGTATGAGACTAGTTAATTCATTGCAAATGAAAATTCCTTTAAATAAAGTATTTTCTCTTGGGTGTTTATAACCAAAGTCTCTAGTTGCTACTGACCATGCTACACAGGCACTATCCAGATACAGTAAACAGAAGTTTAAACATTTAATTTGTTATACAGCCTTACACGAAAGGTGGAATCATTAATGGATACTGGTGGCAGATGAATAGGTTAGAACCCTTTTCTGAAAATTAAACTTTTTAATGTTCATCCAGAATCTCGCTAAACAGCGAATAATTAAAATCATCTGCCACTGATAAATTTAATTACTTTCAAAGCAAGAATGTTAGCAATCCAATAATATATGTTTGACTACTGTATAACAAAAAAGAGATTTCGGGTTGTTACCTCAATTTTCTTCCGAACAGTAATGTTAATGTTTCTAGCATTTAATTAAAGAAAATGATGCTACCAAGAAGGATATGTATTCTACTAGTAATGAAAGTGACCAAATTATCCCGATAATAACGGATAATTTTTGTTTGTGTCACTCAGTTCTTTTATAGTATCGCAAGAAGAAAGGGTTTCTAGACTATATAACTCTAGTGGTGAATGAGTTAAGAGAAGTAAATAAAGGCAATCATTGGATTTAGATTTCTAGTTTGTAATTTTTCAAGGAAGACATACCAGAAAGAAGGGAGAGATAGCAATTCTGCATACCATTGCATTAGACGTAGGGTATTAGAACAGATAAAAATTGGACTGTGGATTTGAAACTCGCAAAAGTTGGAATTAGATTTTAAGTCAGAAAAATAATGCCCAAGAAAATATCTACAGAAATAGCCTACAGCAGAAATTGAAAGTTTACATGATAAAGAAAACAGCGACAGAAAGTGAACTGAGTGCACATCGATAACCTATAGGTATTTCTTTGATACAAATAGTCAAAATTAGTCCGGATATCACAGGTGCGTACAATATACATAAACCAAATCTAGTCTATATAAAAAAGACATAATGTTTGGCCGCATATTTGGGTTATGCATTAGATAAAAGTAAAAGTACACCCAACATTGTTCCTGTACGTTACTCGGTATTCAGCACACCACACCAATGTAGTAATCTATTCATGAATAGATGAAATAGTAATACTGTCTATACTGTTAGGTATTGTTATTCAGGATATGAATAACAATAACTGGCTTGCCATATTGTTGCTGATAGTTGAAATCGTTAGCTCTTCAGGGGAGAAAAAAAGGTCTTGGTAAATAAGGTAAGTGAACATTAATAATATTTTTCCTCGAAGGATATTAAAAAGCTAACAGAATTTATTGAAATAAGGTTTGTGTATTTAAAATATTGTGATTCTTTGTAAATTGCATAACGCACGCCATTTTCCCTAACCTTTTGTCGCAAATTATTATACATGACAATCTTATCTTTCAAGACTTACTTTAACATTTACTTTTACTTAGCAAATAATAAATCTTCTACCTCTATGAAACTCTTATTTGATGAAAAGCGAATAATAACTACGTATTTAATAAACTAAACATATTTAGTTTAATAAGTAGCACCAGGTTTTGAAACTTGACTGTCCTCAGAAATTCACTTGAACGCTGAAGGCCGACGTATATAGGATTTGTAGAAAAAACAATACATAAATTATGGATAATATATATATAATCATTTACATTTTATTATTATGCTATTATATAATTTATATAATATTATTTAGTTAGTTACAAATAGTACATAATTAAATAGTAGTACGAGAGTAGAAGCGCTAGTTAAAGGATTACTAGTCATTATTCATAATAAGAAAATAATATTTATAATAATAAATTATGATTATTGATTATTATCAGGATTCGACAAATTATGTAAAGCCTTACAGGTCACACAGAAAAAATATTACTAGCCCACATTTTTAATTGTACGTCCCAATAAGTCGATAGGAGTCCACAAAATAATTAATTGTTCTGTACCATGGTTGTTGAAGTTATTTTCTTATTAAATAAAATATTTTATTTTATCCAGTCTGCAGCTACTTGCCAGCTAACAAACTCTACTCACTAGGAGGGAGTGTCGAAGCCTGATTATGATAACAGATAAAGTAGACAATACAGAGTTATTATAATTAATGTTCACATTTCGAAAAGCTGTAAATGGGTACTCAGCGGAACGATTAAATATTTAAAATGCTGATATGTGCTGCAATGAAATTTTATTTTGCGCACAAACCAACTTAGTTCTAAAAGTTGCACCTATGGCGATACATGGCGCTACAATACATGTAAATGACGTATGATACTCCTGGTATGCAGTGAAACGCTGCGACCGTATATGGGCTCCCGATAACAAATCACTGTTACCATTTATACAAATTGCAAATGTCCCAGTTACGTATGCCTCGAAAGAAGCTTCTATAAAAGTGTAGATGGGGAATGCTTTCGTTCATTGCCTGTGAGCAGACAACGTGTTCAAGTACAATGTAACCATTACCGAAATATCGCGCACTTTTCGTGAAGTTGTATTGCCAAAATAACAGCCGTGCCTTGACAGAATTGTGAAAGTTCAGAACATTAAAGGGATTAAAAATGGGTCTGAAATGACTGAAAAAAATGGCTGAAATAGTTTACGCAAAAGTTCAGCAGTTGTTTAATCTTGACCGGGATGCATGCTAAACATTTGCCCTGCAGTTTCTTGCTCGGACTGAACTGGACAACGACTGGCCATGAAACATTTTCTGGATGACGAAGCTCACTTCCATCTGGACGGTACTGTGAATACCCACAATTGCAGAATTTGGGCAACTGAAACCCACACGTCGTGCGACAGATTTCACTTCATTCCCCGAAGGTCACCGTTTGGTATGGTTTTACAGCGGAATTCATTATCGGACATTTCTGTTTCGAGGAGTTCGGTCCTGTTGGTCTCGTTACCTGCACTGTTAATAGTCAGCGATATGCTGACTGTTAACAAGATCTCTCTCTCTCTCTCTCTCTCTCTCTTGGCCAATCAGGTGATTCCAACACTTCAACAGCGTCAGTGCCTGGATTCAGCAGTTTTATGCAACATTGTGTCCCTCCTCACATCGCCACCCCAATCAAGCGGTTGCTTCAGACACACTTTATCGAGGACATAATCATCAGCAGCCATTTTCGTACAACGTGGGCAGAGCGCTGGCCGGATCAGAACCCCTGTAGGTTTTGACTGTGGGGACATCCCAATGACGTTGTCTATCGTGGACACAGCCAACTTAGTAGACCTCAAGACCAGCATTACATGTCATATCTACAACATTTCGTGTGAAACTCTAAATTCTGTAGTTCAGCATGCGATTTTGTGATTTCAGCACGTTGTCGACAACGAAGGACAACATATCGAACATGTTGTTATGTAACCACACAATGTGCCGTGTGTATCCTATGTTTTTTGACATTTTGAATTACCCGCTATGGTATTGCAGCGCCATGTATCTCCCTAGTGGCAACTTTTAGAACTAACGTTGTTTGTTTTTTTCGCAAAACAAAATTGAATTGCCACATACGTCATTATGTTAAATATTAAATCGTTCCGCTGAATAGTTACCCAATTACAGCCTTTCGAAATGTCAACTCGAATTATATCACCCTGCAAAATTATTTCGTTTGTTTGAATAATGTGGATGTTACCTAATGATCCCATATATGCATAATATGCGTGTGTATGCATAAAGTAGGTTCGCTTAGGTTTCATAGTTAAGAAAAAATAGCCAAGATAATAAGTTCGTAGAAAGATGCGCATAGGTGCATCCTGCCACATAGGATGCAAACTATTATTTTCAAACCGTCATTGTCTGAATACTTTACAAGAAAAATATTCTGCTGAATTGCGGAAAAGGGAAAAAGAAACAGCCCGCGCAAAAAGGGCTATACTTAAATATTTTTAGTTTAAAATTAATTTACAGATTATTAAGTTAATATCATAAATAAATTAATATCTTTAGTTTAATATTAACCTAACGACTAATATCAATCTATTACATCCGGTATTCAAACCCGTTCTTCTTTCTGACAAAACAAATTAAAATTAGATAATAAAAGATGCATGCCTACATTAAAAAAATTAATTAAAAATATAAATTGATATATATATATTTCGGTTTATGTCTCATAAATCATCCATTAGTGTGGCAAATGAATATGGAAAATTCACAAGCAACTATATATATAGTCCAGAGCTATTCTTTACTTTCTGAAGAAGGTAAAAGGTTGATGGGCATGTACGTGACTGTAAAATGTTTCTTTAGGGTGCGAGCAACATGTTCAGGAGTACCTTTAATATAAGGAGTGGATATTTTATGAGAGTCATCTCTTCTTACAGAACTAGGGGAAAAAAAAAAAACGGTTGATGATTTTGTCAATAAATCGGGTTATAGCTAACCAGAGAGGTAGTTTGCTTGATCGCGGATATTTCTGGCTAGAAAGACATTACGATCATGTTAGCGCTTGAAAGCATGATCTCTCTATAGAGCTTTTAATTCCAACTAAACTATCTAGAATTTATAGAAAATTTTTTAAAAAATCTATAAGTATACTAATTGAAGGGACTGACGTGGATTCTCCACTGTCCCTGACTCTAGCTACTTATTATTTACATTTTGAAAAAATATCGTCCCTTAAATCCCTGATCATATCTCTGAAACCCTTATATGGATGATATTTTCATCATCTGAAAGAACTCACATCAAGAACTAGAAGCTAATAGAAAAAAATTAATATAGGAACCTATAATCTAATTCACCTTTGAAACGGAATCAAACAAACTTTATCATTTACTGACGCCCTTATAACACGAGACATCAGCAGTTCTCTCGCCACTCTGTCTACCGCAAATTTACTTTCTCCGTTTATATTCATCTGACTTCAGTTCACCGTTCACCATCCTTAGCATGGTCAGCTGATATCTAATGGATATAGTAATGCACAGATTATATGGGCTCCCGATAACAAATCACTGTTACCAAGTGTCACCATAATCTGTTCTTCAGCAAAATCTATTTAGCAGAAAATCTCCTCCCGCCATCAAGAAAGCTTTCTCTCTAAATGGATATAACCTCCCAATTCTACAAGAAGAGATAATTCTCAGAAGATATCTATTCCTTATATTCAAGATACTTCTGAACTTGCATTCCTAAAGAAATTCCATCTTGTAGTAATGTACAAGCCGAAAACAAATCTGGTTTCTTTTATCTTCTTCAAAAGTAAAGTACAACCACTACTGCTATAGTGCATCACATTCCCTGTAGAAATTTCCTGTAACTGCAAATTATCCTATTTTGAACAAACTGGCTGCTCCATCACAAAACGTACTTCTGAACACCGATCCTGTATTGAACTAATAAGAATTACAAGTCCGGCCTTGCAGAAGAGAGAGTTAACTATTATATTAGCTTGGGATAATGCTAAGCTACAAAATAGAAGCATTCGTTTCAAAGAACGTGCTGAAGTTTTATATATATATATATATATATATATATATATATATATATATATATATATATATATATATATATATATATATAATATGTATAATATCCCTTTATGTCTTTATTTTTTTCAGCTTATTTTTCTACCCAATGCAGGGTGTAGGCCTCTTAGATGGCAGGAGGTTATGGGTCTACTACTCCTATGGTGACCCAGTCCATATTGGGAGAGGACAATCAGTCCTCTCCCAATATGGACTATGTCAGGTAAGTTTAAAATATTGTTCATGTGTGATGGGTCCAGAACTATTTCTTTTGATTCTAAGATACGTCTTTTCTAGTTCGTCACCGCATTTATGGATAGTGGTCGTAAGATTCCAGTCTATCTGTGTTGGCGCACTTCTAGATTAGAGTTAGCGTAGAAAAGAACATGACTGGAGAGGGCGCTTGCACGGGTTCTCTTGTAAGAGATGTCACGTTGATGTTCTTCAAGACGTAGTGAGACAGACTTATCGGTTTGTACATAATAAGGTTTACCGCAGCTTTTACTACAGCAGCTGTTTACTGCAGCTGCAGATGATTTTGTAAACTCCTGAAAACTGAAGTTGGTTGTGTTTTTGTTTGGGTTGACTCAAGAAAGAACGAAGTTTTGGTAGGGTGGTGAAGTAAGTTTTAATGTTAAATTTCTTCATAATTTTCGCCAGTTTTGGTGATAGAGATCTTACAAACGGCAATTGAATGTGTGTAATATAATTGGAGTTATCTTCTTGCCGAGGTTGAAGACGTTGGATATAGACGTTTAGTTATGCTTCGAGATGAATAGCCGTTATTCAAGAATGTGCTTTTGAGGTGGTCAAGTTCTATTTGAAGATCGTCTTCTTCTGAATTAAGAGATCTCGCCCGATGGGCCAGAGAGGAAATAATACCAAGTTTCTGGGGAGGGAAGTGATGGAAGAGGCATGTAAGTATCTGTCTGTGTGAGTAGTTTTACGAAAAATCTAAAATTTGAGACAATCAAGGAACGTAGTGATCTTTAAATCCAAAAAGGCGAGTACGCCGTTAATCTCGAGTTCTGATGTGAATTTGATGTTCTGGTGGCGATTATTCAAATGATCTAGGAAGGTTTGTAACTCCTCTAGACCATATTCCCAGATGAGGAAGATATCATCCATGTATCACATTCTATATACACGTCTTCAACCTCGGCAAGAAGATAACTCCAATTATATTACACACATTCATTTGCCGTTTATAAGATCTCTATCGCCAAAACTGGCGAAAATTATGAAATTTAACATTAAAACTTACTTCACCACCCTACCAAAACTTCGTTCTTTCTTGAGTCAACTCACAAAAAAACACAACCAACTTCATTTTCCAGGAATTTACAAAATCATCTGCAGCTGCGGTAAACCTTATTATGGACAAACCGATAAGTCTGTCTCACTGCGTCTTGAAGAACATCAACGTGACATCTCTTACAAGAGAACCCGTGCAAGCGACCTCTCCAGTCATGTTCTTTTCTCCGCTAACTCTAATCTAGAAGGGCGCCAACACCAGATAGACTGGAATCTTACGACCACTATCCACAAATGCGGTGACGAACTAGAGAAGACATATCTTAGAATCTAAAGAAATAGTTCTGGACCCATCACACATGAACAATAATTTAAGCTACAGCTTAACGTGACTCTCAGAGCGCAGCGATTCAGTTCTGGCGCTCTCGAGTCAGTGGCCACTCACTTATGCCTGACGCTAGACCTGCCACGCGGACCTCAGTTCAAATTTGACCATTGCTATTCCCAATTTGTTTATATGAGAAGTTCATGTTTTTTAACTTGTTATTTTTTCCAGTTTTTTGTAATTATTTACACACCTGAAGAAGTCGGCGTTCCGACGAAACTAGTCGTCTTTTATTAAAGTTTTATCATACCTTTCTCTGTGTTCCAAAATCACGTATGATCCATGTCATCCTCATCCTACGAATTACTGGTCTCATAAACAAAGTGAATAATATGGGTTTCATAATATGAAACAAGATGCGTTATTTTTTTTATTTTTAATAATAAAATCATGATTAGGATGATCATTATTATCTTATCACAAACGTATAGAAAATCAAAGGTTTAGACGAGTGTACCACAAAGCACGAGCTGTAACACAGAGAACTAACTACAAACCAAGCGGTGCGAAACAAATGCTGAGGAGTATAAAGCTGGTCCTGACTAGCGAGGGAGGAGGAGGGGGGGGGTGATTCTGGGTATAAGCTCCTGCGTTTTATAATAAGTAAGGAAATAATTGGAAGCAATCATAAAGCGGTGACTACAAATAATATTCTTGTATAGTGAACATTCATTATTTATAATAATTGTACTCAGAGCCATTTTTGGGGATATAACCTGTGGACATATTATTTTGATTGTTTAATTTTCCTAATAAAATGGTCTGAAGCCGAAAATCGAAACCAAAACTGAAACAAAAATTGAACTCCAAATCTAAATTTAAAATACCTAATAACATTAAATTCCAGAGCAGAATTATTACTATCATTTCGATTTTTTGTCAAATTTGGACAATAAAAATTGTTCTAGTACCAAAATTGAATCAGTTCAATGAACATATTTTATTACTACACTTTAAACGCCAAATTTTATTTATTTCCATAAAAAGAAGAGTTTACTATTTTGTATACTTTTGAAACGTTGTTTTCTTTCTAACTGAAAGTGCATATGAACCAATCGAACGAAAATTTTGACAAATGTTTGACAAATTTTATACGAATTTCAAATATAAATTTTCAAAAAAAAAAAAAAAAAGTCCATCCAGAGCCAAGTAATCATTTGTGTAGTGACGGATGAACAAATTTCATCTAGTTACTTATTTTACAAAAGTAATAGTAGTATATATACCATAATGAATCAGTATTTATTTTATTCCAACATTAATAGACCTTTGGCATAAGTTTTTATTTCTCCGTAGAGTGCTAATTACTAACACTTCCACACAGCAAAATCGACCGTAGAAGTCGTACCTACAACAAAATCCTAGTGAGGATTCGGAGCATAAGAGAACGATAGATATCCATTATGTTATTATGTTTGCCTCTCGGCTACAAAAGAGCACATAATTGAAGTAACAGGTGGAGACTGTGTGCCAATTGGCACCATCAGCAATAACTTGGTGGTAATAATACTTCCGTCTTATGCTTCTTTTTTTTTTCTTTTCATGATAACACCATTTTCAATTATTTAATAACATTTACTCTCAAAACTGACATCTTTACCAACAACGGTTGATCTAACAAAAGACGTTCGTGTTGCTAATAGTGGGCAATAGGACCAGGCAAACTAATTCAATTAAATGTAGCAAAACATTCACGTGTCAAAGTCAAAGCGATAGCAGGCCTATCCGACTAACCAAACTCGGCCGAGACATTACGAATGGCCAAGCCTCAAGGCTAAGTATTAGATTTGTGTTGTCAGCCCGTGTACACAAATAAGTTATTCCTCAGACCTGCATGGACCGATTTTATTGAAATTCTGTTTTTCGAACCGTAATAAAAAGTCATTAGGTTTTTATTTCAATAAGAATCATTTGGACAGCTAATATTTGGTAAAACGTTTTAAAATTATTATTTAAAATTTTAAGGTGTAAACTAAATTCACTCAATTTTAGTATCGAACTATTTTTACTGGTACTAAGATCGAAAGAGAGTAATAATTCCCATGAAGCAGATTAGAATTTAATGAAATTTGGTTAGAGTCTATTAAAATTGTGGTCATTTTAAGATTGCTTCCAACCGAATCATAATGGCAATATTGTTCTTCAAATAAATAAATAAATAAATAAATAAATAACTCTTGGTTTAGATTCTTTTAACATCACTATCACGCACAACAGTCTGCAAGGTCTATGTAAATAAATGCTGTAGGATTGTTATATTGATGAATAATGAAATGTTTATGATTGCTTATAATCCTTTCCTTACTTGTTATGTACTGAGAAATATTGATTAAATTTATAATAAAATATAAATGTTACTACAGTTTATTTTTTACAATGTTTGTTAAAAAATTATTCGTTAAAAGTTTGAAATTTCAAAGATGTCAGTTTATTAATTCATATCAAAATACATTAATTGTAAGTATACGTCCAGCAAACGTGCTCCGATGCTTACGTCTAATAAATGTGAAGAACAATAACTGATGCTAATCGATATTCTCGCGTAAATACGCACAAATATCCAAAGTACACCTGGTGACATTTAAAAAGATAATTCTGTTATGGTATATTGGAAACAACAGATATCAAAAGATATCTGTTGTTCCTGATATATTTGTTGTTTTTGATATCTAATTTAATAAGCCGTAAGGCTTATTAAATTAGATATCAAAAGATTTTATTCGCGCAAAAATGGGTTACAGGAAAATTCATCGAAAAACAGTTAATCGAAAGCCAATTCATCGAACATCAATTCATCGAAAAAGCAATTCGCCGAATGAAAAATTCATCAAACGACACAATTTAACGAATGGCATTCGTCGAAAATGCAATTCATCGAAAAAACAATTCACCGAAATTCTTTCATAATTCATCGAAAAGTAATTTTTCTTGCATATTATTGTTTAAAAATGTTCAGTAACGATACGGAACGTTACTCATGACAGACAAAATATGGAAGTGGTCATTGAAACGTAATAATTATTTTCTTGCATTTTAGAACATTTAATGTAAGTGTACATACTGCTTCATTGTGCAGTTTTTTTTACCTGTAGAGAAGACATTTCGTTCTACCAAATTTTGTCACAATAAACCTAGTCCAACTGAAATTAAAAATTTCATTAAATTTCATCCGACCAGAGCGGAATTGTTAATATAATTTCGGAAATTATTTACGGAAATGTTATGATAAAAGTGATCCATTTGGAACTAAAACTGAACCGTGCAGACAGTTTCTTGTACTGTAAACGCCTGCGAATTCTGCTAAGTCAGCGAGTTATTATAATACATAATTTCGACACTTTTCTTTGTAGCCCCGAATATAGCTGAACTGAAAACTGGAACGGTTCGACAATTTTTTGTAAAAGTTTCAAATACCGAATCCGAGTAAAATTTGTCCATTAATAAATGTGCGAGGAGCATAATTTTTATCAGCACTCTCCAACTGAAATTAAAAATTTCATTAAATTTCATCCGACCAGAGCGGAATTGTTAATATAATTTCGGAAATTATTTACGGAAATGTTATGATAAAAGTGATCCATTTGGAACTAAAACTGAACCGTGCAGACAGTTTCTTGTACTGTAAACGCCTGCGAATTCTGCTAAGTCAGCGAGTTATTATAATACATAATTTCGACACTTTTCTTTGTAGCCCCGAATATAGCTGAACTGAAAACTGGAACGGTTCGACAATTTTTTGTAAAAGTTTCAAATACCGAATCCGAGTAAAATTTGTCCATTAATAAATGTGCGAGGCGCATAATTTTTATCAGCACTCTTCAACTGAAGGTAAGTTAGTAGGCCTAATACGGAGATGACTAGGCTTTTCCTCCTGGAAATAGGCAAATCAGTCCCATGAACACACATATATACAGACAGGAAACACTTATCGGACAAGTAAGACAATAAAAATCCATATTGTTCTATAATTATTCCTTAGTAAAATAGCATTGCTATACCAACAATCATTATATTGAGGAGGATGAGGGAAAATAGTATTAATCATTAATATTACTACTACTACTACTACTACTACTACTACGACTACTACTACTACTACTAATAATAATAATAAATTGATTCTTTGATGTAAATATTTTTCACAATATAATAATAAAATATACAGGAATTCGAAGTAAAAATATTGGAAAACTTGAAAAAAAATCATTCCTGAATATTTTTCAATCATGTTTCACTTATTTATTCCTGTTTCTCTTATTCCTCAATGACAGGAGTGACACATGCACTTTTCTCCCGAATAACCTCGAAAGCAAGTAATTGCAGTTAATAAGGGGAGGATTAGGCTAAGAATACTGATGAGTATATGCGTGGGTATATTTCTGCTAAAAAATAGATTAAAATATTCTCTAGGAAAATAATAAAATATGAATGATGAATAAAGAGTTGTAAAAAAACAAACCTATAAACCTTTTTGAAGCGTACTCATCTGTTGTTATATTTAGATGAGCAGCGCTTGGAAGTCTTACTTCTGAAGGATGCCAGTGGTCGGCAGACCACAGTTAGAAAACACAGTGCTAAAGGAAATTGGAATTGGATTGAGTTGTTTTGAATTAAGGCCGAAGAAACTGGTCCTAAATCACTGCGTGTGTTTTTCTATTCGGTTCGCATGTTTTTCGGCAAGAAAAACCCAAGTTTCAGGGAAGAAAAACCTTCCATCCTCGTATGATGGAAAGCAGGCTACCTCTATGCTATACCCAGTACCGTCGACAGGATGTAGCATAGAGGTAGCCTGCCTCACAGCGAAGTTTAATAAGGGCGATCGTTCAGTCATTGCGATAGGCGGTAGCCGCCGTCACTACACTAACAATTCCTGTTAGCGTAGCAAGTGCGGAAAGAAATTCTTCCAAGCTAAACTGATTAAAAATTATTTGCGAACAGCAATGACCGAAGAAAGATTGGTTGGTCTAGCAACTGTATCGATAGAGGCGGACATAGCTTCTAATTTAAATTTAAAAGAGCTTATAAACAGTTTCATTGTGCGATATCCCCGTAGAGCAAACGTTTAATTAATATTATTATGTAATCGTTTTGTATTAATGTTTCTCTTGTAATAAAAACAAAATAGTAATTGGAGATTTTCTTATATTTTTGTCTTATAATCTATCAGGGGTGATATTTGTTTGTCTCAGGGGGTGGTCTAATCTGGCGACGGCCCTGGACACCTCTCAGGAGTACAAGTAATTGAGGAAGGGCCGTTGCTCTACAACTCACCATCCCCACCACTTCATCCACCAACTACGCAGAATGCCATGTACTTATTTTTGTCTGTATGTGGGATGAAAAACTCGAGTTTCCATGCGGAAAAACTCTGCAGCCGCTTATGAGATGGACTAACTCAGCTTTAGTAGAAAAAGCTCATATAAAGTTCCTCTATCACGAGGAGAATCGAACTCAGATCATTTCCTATCAAAAAGTACAATTCCTCCATGTGTATTTTATGTATATTCAAGAATGTGTATATGCATAACACCTAGAAGAGAGTCGTCCGTTTTTGCTAATGCGAAGTTATATCATAAAACCCGTTTACTCACTGATAATTTTGTTTATACTTCTGCCTCTTTGACAATCAAAAATTAATTTTGTTTTTACCATATATAAATGACCTGAAATATATATCCCTCTCAAAACAATTCAAAACAAAAAAAAAAGTGCACACACATCTTCACCCCATATGCCTTATAATTCATTTTTCTGTGAACTGTATTTTCGATGAATTGTGATTTTTCGATGAATTGTTGATTTTCGATCAATTGCGTTTCGATGAATTGTGTTTTCGATTAACTGCTGATCGGTGAATTGCTTTTTAGGGGAATTGCCTTTCGAGGAATTGCTTTTTTCGATTAACTGTTGTTCGATTAATTGATTTTCGATGAATTGTCTTTCGATTAACTGTTTTTCGGTGACCTCTCCGGATACCCAAAATGTTGAACATGTTTACGATCCGCAGTCGTTCTATATAATGAATAAAGTTTATTTGTTTTCGACTTTGACAAGTGTGTCCTCATGTTTTCATGTTTCAATGTTTGCATGTGCACAGTAACCAGTGCATGTCTGCCATGTCGTTCGAGAGATTACGTACTCTGAAAAGGACGCATTTTAATGCGATGTGAACACTAAAAGTTGATAAGTAATATTGCGCATTAGTTCACAAACCGTGAATAAAATTATAAGTGACAAATATCAAATGATAATAACAAAAAGTTACTGAGCAGTGTGAGGCTTATTTTTTTCCGTACAAAGGTTTTGAAATTTGCCCGAAAATAAATAGTCATTGGCAGAAGTTTTGAAGATATTCGCCCGTAAATCGCTTTCAAAATTTATTTTAAAATATACAGGATAAACACAAATAAGCACAGCGGTTTTTGAATTAAAAAATCGTATGGATATGAAACTTGCACCCCATTTGGAAGACTTGGTGATGCCATGTATAGACAATTTCAAGACCGTTTGCATCTACAAGAGGTAACATTCAGCTGCTTGGGTGGTAATAGTGAAGAAACAGTTAATAATGTTCGATAGTTATTGCTTCATAATCTTCCGTAATAATCGTATGAACTGCACCTATTGCAATGAACAGTAGAAAAGATTTTTAATAAGCGCCTTGACTTAAAAAAAAGCCTGTTGGAGAGCATCACGCCAAAATATTAGTGTTCTGTCAGGAATTTTGCTATATGTTGGATGCCTTACTGAACACGACATTTATTTACCTAAGAGAAGAAGTTGAAAAAGAGTAAACAGTTACCTACAAAAAAACAATAGAACAACCGCATTCATTGTCGAGCAAAAGATAAATTTGACGCTGTTTAGTTTTTTGTAAATAAAGTTGAAACCCCTTAGATTATTTGTGTTCATCCATATTTCAAAATAACTAAAATCTGTTTAAGAACTTTTTTCATGTTGGAAAATACTTCCGGAAAAAAACGTAGGAAAAAAAACGTCTTTTGGGTGCGTTTGCATCAATGGAATCTGTTATATCCATCTCATTATCTTTTAGTATCTACCTATTTAATAATGCTGCATGATTGGATAAATTTTGATGAAAACCTTTACTAAATTAGCTTGAACCATCTTAATTCTAATTTAAATCAGATTCAAGATTAAGCAAAAATGCGATTCTTAATACGAGTACACTTTCTTTCCCCGATATAGCGAGAATATTACGCGCCTGGAAACGAAGATAAAATTTTCTTCCAAATTGTTAAAAAAAAAAGTATTTTCCCTTAGCAAAGTGTCTGAAGTTAGTGCGGATGTGGGAGAGATGGGGGGGGGGGTACCCATCCAGCTTTTGCGACAGCTGTTGTTTGGACTTCGGCCAAAGAAACTAAGGCTATGATGCCACTGTATTATGCTCGTTAACGGTTTGTGTTCTGTAGACCATGATTCGCGATATTAGAAAAACATCTAAGTTTCTGGGAAGGGGAAAACGCTGCTATCTTCAACCGAGAAGAGCCTTTATAAAAGTTCTTCTAATGC
The DNA here is from genome assembly GCF_054136105.1 of Typopeltis vanoorti. Taxonomy (NCBI): domain Eukaryota; kingdom Metazoa; phylum Arthropoda; class Arachnida; order Uropygi; family Thelyphonidae; genus Typopeltis; species Typopeltis vanoorti. Next base: position 39,036,819 of record NC_143558.1, on the reverse strand, counting down.
GAGACAGGATTCAAGCCGAAATCTTTCCAACCAACGTATATCACCTATGCTAACTGAGCCCTATGCCATCACTGCAGTTTTCTGTAATCATAGCATCATAAACAAACCATAAGAAGACTACTGCGTGCAGTGTCTGTCAGTTATGTTTTCCACGGAGGTGATTACTATGAAGATGGCATTGACGATAAAAGCCTTCATATTAGATATATGAGCGAATCTGGTGGGCAGACTAGAAAATGAAATTCATTCAGATTCAGTAATCCCACAGCATGTGATATTAATAACAGATGCGTGCTAATTAATGCCCGTTCTTTAAAATTCTGGTATCATGACTGGTATTGCGCAGAGCGGAAGTGTGTAGCATCTCCGAAACTTCTTTAAATTTTCTGACAACACAGTATGTCCAATATACATCATCTCGGTTTTTTGCTAAACTATCGGATGGCCTTTATTGTCATTTCATATTATGTAAAGTTACATAATATATAATGTATAATTATTTTACATTATTTCTCTGTTTATGAGCACGCACTTCGTCAGGGGCGTTCAACAAGAGTAAATATCTAGTGAAGTGTATGACGTATCACAGTAAGCAATAATAAATAAGAAATATGATGACAATTAAATAATGAACGCGTGAAAGCAAGTGGTATTTTGGTCGTGTAGGCAAGTAAGCTGATATTGTCACTGCAACGTGATGCCTATCATAGCATGAAGAATGAAGATCAAACTTAGTTCAGAATCCGTTCAGAATTCAGCTTAGCCGGCTTGGTTGGCCGGGTGGTTAGCATATCCGCTCTCCAGCCAAAAAGCTCTGGGTTCGAATCCCGCCGTGGGCATAAATGTTTGTGATTGTCTGTGGAAAATATTAGTAGTGGTGGTGTTGGGCAGTAGATGGCGCTGGTGTAGTTGGTGAATTGAGCGGTGGAGACAGAGAGCTGTAGAGGAGGCGCCCTCCCTCGATGAGTCTTTGGACTCCACGGAGGTGTCAGTAATAATAATAATAATCATGCCTGGATTCGTATTGCGCAGAGCGTAACTGTGTGGCACCTCGGAAACTTCTTTACATTTTCTGGCAACACAATTTGTCCAATATACGTCATTTCCGTTTTTCACTAAACTATCGGATGACCTTCATTGTTTATTCGAAAACCTAAACCAGACCTGTGTTTTCTTTTCTTTTCACCAGCTTTAAAATATTCTGACATGCGGATTTCTTCTGAACGTTCCGTTTGACCAACATAACAAATTCTGCACGAAAAGTGAATCTTGTAGGTACCTGGCTTCTTGAGAAGGTGGAGGGGTGACAATAACGTATCAACGGTGAAGTCACTCTTCCATACATCCGTAATGTCACAGACAAAATTTCTTGGATTCCCAAGGCCATAGCAAAAAAGTGGCTGTCGCTACATCATACAAGTTCTCCAAATTTTTACAATCTCCTCATAAAAACAGAAATGCTGTATATTGAACATGCCTGCTTTGTCAGAAAATTTTATGAAGTTTTCGAAATGTTACGCATTTCGACTTAATGCAATAATAACCAAAGCATGATTCTGCAAAAGTTTTGTGGTCTCCGTTCATCAAAAATCTCACGTTTACAGACCTGGGCATGTTATTTATCACCACATGGCAATACACCAACTTTCACGCATTCATTGTTTATTTTAATTTTCATTACTTGATTTTTTTTTTTGCTGCTTACTGTGATAGGTTATACATCTGTAGCTATTTACTCTTATGAGCACGCTCCTGTTAAAGTGTACCTGTCAGGACACGAAACTAGTCGAGCAATTGCATGTTTATTAGAGGTCTTTTCTTTTTTAAATATAGATTTTCGTCATGTGGTCATTTATACCGAAATTTTGAAGAATATTTGCCTTTCAAAGTGAGCATCAGTAGCTTAGTTGCTAACGACGATTCCTTTTGGTTGGAAACTGCTGGGTTCGAATTCTGAAGAACGCAAAGAAACCTTTACATGGGTATTTCAAATTGAGGAGAGTTAGCCAGCCTAATACAAGGATGGCAATTTTTTCCCTTCCAGAAACTCAGATTTTGCATTCCGCAAAACAAGTAAATAAGTCAGAAGAATTTATGCAATTTACAGATATAACTTTTACCTCACACCCTTAATTTCAATGGCCTCAAAAACAGTAACCAGACAAACAATAAGAAGGCCTTCAAACTTAGTTTCATGCTGAAGGTTATATTCATATAACCTTCAGCATGAAAGTTGCTTTGATATTGCACTAACTAAAAGAGAGAGAGAGAGAGAGAGAGAGAGAAGGAGGGAGAAATAACTTTTCCAGAAGCATGCATTCGTCTTTCGAACAGTTAGATTCCATGATAATAAGAAGAGTTTGCCCTCACGAGATTTTTTTCTGATCTCTTACGAGAATAAACAGTAGCTATTAGAACAGAACAGAATAATAATAATCAAGAACATTAAATGAAATGTGAATACGCAGCCTATTGGGCAGAGTTCATCTTTTAAGCAGCACAATACCCAAAGAAACTCTTATGTTAAAGCTAATATTCTCATGTGCTTTCAGCCACTTTCGAAACATTTGAGATCTCAAAGGCAAACACTGTTTGCTACTTGACTATAACACAACAATGGATATTTATTATCCTTTACTGTATTCCTAAATTGCAATTTTAATTTAGACTTTTTGTGTTCTGTATTATAAGGAAGGGATTATAAATTCGCAATTATTGCTTATCCAAAATATAGTTCAGATGAATCCAGTATTAATAAAGAGGAATGAACTCAGTTCAGACACATAAATGAGCCTTTTGATTATTCTCCCTAATCGTTCCATACTTTTTAGCAGAAAGTTCGTAAGTATGAAACCAAAAAATCACAAGTTCGTGGTTTGTTCTGCCTATTTTGATTATTCTAGGGAAAAATGTCATTACACTTATTTCTATACTAAGTGCGAAATAAATATCACCTGAAAAAGATGATGAGAATTTATATTCATTCTCACAATATGGAACACAGCATTTCAAAAGCATATACAATTTAATAACTAATTTTCTAATATAATTTAGTATAATTTAATATAATTAATATTACTACAATATAATTTAATAACTAATTAAGAACTAATGTTCTTATAAATTGCATTCCTTTCTGTCTAACACAGAATTATACTGAATCCATGGGAGTTAGTATTTTATGATATTTTATGGAAGCAAAAATGAGCTATTTTCTTCTCAAGAATTTTTAAGACAGAGGCGATAAGAATGTTGGTCCTGAAAACTAGTATTTTCCCATCCGCAAAACAGATCAACAGAGCTCTTTTTTATGCGAATCTTTCCCTCTCCTACGAAAGGTATTAAATTTACAGTACATTAGTACCGCGAGTGGAGAAAATCCGAGAAACCCTGCTCTAGAGACTATACACATGAACGTTTTTTTATCAAACCACTTCAGGCCTTCAATAAGTAGGGCTGTGGTGTCACGTCGAATTATGCATATCATCTACCATCTAAATGCATTCACAAATATGTATAACACATTAGGAATCGAACCCACCACCTACTGAATGGAGAGCGAAGGCACTAACTTCTAAGCCAACTAAGCTGGCGCCATTCCAGCAGTAAGTGAATTTCCTAATTTATCTATATCTCTATATAAAAGTATGTCATTCCTTTGACACACCAAATGTTCAGCAATCAAGTCCTCAAGGCAAATATCATAGTCTTACTACTAGCCTGCACTAGTAAGACTATGACACAGCTGACAGACATGGCACACAAGACTTGTTTTTCTCACACTCAGAGCGTTACAAAATTCGTTTGCATTATTGCAATTGAATTGATCAATCTGGTAAACAATTTAGTAACGTTCTTGTATTGTGCATCCTTTCAAATCACGTAAAAATTAGATCATATCTACAACCACAACACGACAGATATATGTTTTACAAATGGATAGGCAGATATGTGAACAAAGAGAATATAACACAGAATTAATTACTATTCAGAAAAGCGAATAAGAACTCAACAAAACATTTTTATTGCTTTAAACACCATTACCAGCAAAACGAACAAGACCATACTTATTATGCGTAATTAAATAAACTTTATTATAATTAGCAGTTTTTCTATTTTCATATTTCCATACACATTAAATTCTGCTTGTAATAATTTGTCACTTATTTCAGTTCTCAATGATCTCCATAATGAGCTGAGTACTAAAAGGTGAAGTTAGAAGATTTACGATTTGAAACTCGTTTCTTTGTTTCGCATGCTTAAGCTGTAGAAAATGTTCAGTAGAGCGGAAGGACACGAACTTTTGAACAATAACACTCCTCCTTTGCCACCTGATTCTACTTTTTAAGAAAACTTTAAGAAATTATAAATATACTGTATTAATAGCAAAGAAACAGCTAAGATAAAAAAATTCGGCGCCAATTTTTTTAAGTGTAAAAAAAATTGCGCCGATGATAATTTCCATACCAAAGTATGGAATATTGATGAGGATGACGGTAGATAACTGGTCTTGTAATTCAAAAGCGGAAAGACTTATTTTTATTTTATTTATTTAATTGTTAGGAACACTCCAGAGTTAACAAATCCATAAGACGAGTATATAATTATGCTCGTTATGTATATAGATCTTAATAAAAGAGAACGCATACACTAATAAGTACATATGTTCTCTTCGGTTAGAAATACCAAGGTTCGAATCCCGTTCAGGACACGAGGAACCTTTATTAGGAATTTCAACTAACGGTGAGTTAAGCAGTCTTCTATGGAGATGTTATTTTTTTCTCTCTCCCAGAAACTCTTTTTTTATCCCTTACAAATACAAAGAATATACAGGCTAGAGAACACACACAAGTAAACGTATATAATATACTGGTTTCATAGGCTGGTTCAGCCGTAATTATAACCAAACTAATCAAGTTTTCTCAAGCTAGTTTGCTTGTATTTTGAAAGAAAAATTCGAGTTTCTGGGAAAGGAAAGGGATGATAGAGAGAGAAATTGAAACATATTTGAGACTATTACTATTAAGATGGGAGACAAATTTTAGAAGGAAATCATGCTACAAACCTATAAAACGAAAAGCATGATTTGCAAACAACATTATGAAATTCAAATATACAGTATAGTAACAAGCACTGACACCTCGTCATCCTCTCCTCCTAAAAATGCAAAAAAAATGTAATTTAAATTTAGAGCTTAGAGTATGCATGGTTAAATGCTATGTATGGTCTGTACTGCTGTACGGTGCAGAAACTTGGACCTTTAAGACAACATCAATAAAAAAAAATTAAAGCCTTTGGGATGTGGTTATATAGACGAATGTTAAAATTCCCATGGATAGCAAAAACGTGCAATCAAGAAGTACTGGAACAAATGGGGAAATCACGTGAACTTTTAGATACCATAAAAAGAAGGAAAACTGCATATATTGGTCACCTACTTTGTAATGAAAAATATAAGATATTTCAATTGATTATAAAAGTAAAGATACATGGAAGAAGATGACAAGGAATACAAAAAAAAGAAAATCTTGGCTGGCAGATATCAGACAGTGGACTGGCATAAGTTATGAGGGAATGTTCAGAGTGGTTGAGGATCGCTCAAAATTTGCCAAGGTGGTCGGCGACCTCCGAAATGAGATGACACTCAAAGAAAAAGAAGATATGAATCTGAACATGAATCCCAAGTGATGGCTTCTACATCACATTATGAAGCTAAGCTTTATGAGTTCTACAACTGGTCAAATAATAATGTTTGTGACTTGGAAAAGTAAAATAAAATAAAATAAGTAAATAAATAAAGGATTGTGGTCAAGTTATAAACTAAATTCATAGTTATGTTTTAAAATATTTGTGGGAATTTTTCTTACGTAAAGAAACAATTATAAAGTCGATGAGTTTCGTCACCTTGCGGACGAATTATATAAAAAAACAATGTCAAGGGGGAAAAAAAGCAATGTAGGAGAATGTGTTGTTTTCTCTGCGCAATAATGTCTTCAAACTATTTTGTTGCAAATTAAATGTGATGTAGTAACTATCATCCTGTATTGAGCCTCAATATTTCATTGTTGTTTGCGCAAATATTTCCATAACCTTTAAGTTTGGTAGTTCGCAAATGTTTTATTAGGAGCATTTCACAGATCGTGCACTTTTATTCTTTGGATGTGATTCAAGGCTTGGTGTGATAGTATAAACTGCATAGATTCTTTGAAGGTGTTCCCATAATAATAGTAACAATAATAATACTCTGCTCTAAAAATAATGTAGATGTCTTTCCAGTTCGTTTCATAGCCGTCTATGATTGCATGTATTGTGCAAGTATCGGTAACGTGTGTGCGTGTGCGTATGTGATATACTTCTGCAGTACTTCTACATCCCAGACATGTCTACATCCCAGTAATATTATAGTAATTATAGTATATTATATAGTATAATATAATATAATATATATAATATATAATATAGGATATTATAGTAATTATAATATTGTAATATATCTTGCATATTCCTGTATATTTTTACAATTGGATGTCAACTGTAGTTATAGGACATTCCATAAAAGTAACATAACTTTTATGGAATGTCCTCTAAGTATTTTGGCAAACGAGTATGAAGTGTTGTATAGGACGGTAGCATGCAGGTACTGTACGGTAAGCGTTGCTTTTCTGTTCATGTCAATGGAAAGAGTACAGTATGCCATTTTGTGATCAGAACATCTACACAATGTTTAAAAGGATCTAATGAAATGTTGTATTCTAAGTCGACTTATCTGCACATACCACACCAAACAAATCGCATGGTTCATGCGAGTCATATTTAACATCTGAAGTTACACTTATCAGAATGGTTGGAAATACTGTGGGGCAGGAAGAAAAAGTATCTGTTAAAAAAATTAACAAACAAATATTTCTTTAGAAATATTGATTTCTGAAGAAAATCAATATTTCTTCCGAAAATATTGATTTTTTGATAGTTTTTTGTATATTAGTTCTGAAGATGCTATAATAAACGTAAAGCAAAACGCTTCGATTTTTTAAGAGAGGAAAAAGTCCTCTAAATATTAAAAATTAATCGTGCTGTTTTCTCAGTGTGTTTTTATCAGAAAATATTATTATTTAATATGATATGCTATTCACCTTATACAAAATTGTATCGTGTCATCTAAATATTTTGTCTAACTAAATGCTTATTCATTTTACATGTAAGTAAAAAATAAATAATTTTAAAATAAACTGAGGTAGTTCATTCATTTCGTATGGTGATTGAACGGCCGTGAGCCCCTTTTACGGGGAGGTACGGCACCATCTCATTCCCCCTATTTTTATCCGGGCGCGGGATCGTCATAGCTGACAATTCAGACCTATGGCTGGAGGGATTGTCTTAAGTATTCCTGACTGTATCAGTGTGTGTTCACGGGGCTGGTTTGCCTACTTGCGGGATGAAAAACCCCAGATAAACTGGGTAAAACCCTGCTGTCCACGCCCAAGACTGGCTAACTTGGCTATGGAAAATCCTTAAGCTCCTCACGTCGCCGACAAGAATCGAACCTAGGGCACTCTTTCCAAAGGCATATGGTTGCGAAGCGCATAGCCACTAGGCTAATCGCGCGGACATTGACGTAGTGAAATAAGTTCTGGCAAAATAAAAATAACACATTTTAATGAACGAAAAATAGAGCTTAATCCTCATGTTACCTTGAATTATATGCGAACACGTTAATCCCATTGTATGCTATCTAACTAACCTCAAAACGCTTATGCACTGCGTACGATAGAACTTAATTTAATTGTTTATATGTGATTTACACATGAGTAGATCGGAGAAACGTCCATTATACTTTTTAATGACAATTTTACACACAAAAGGTTATAAACCTACAGCACGCTCATGTGGTGTAGGCAGATTAAGGATTAGAAAATCCGGCACTCCTATTCTAGATATCAAAAACGGCTTTCAAGTCACTTTATGATGGTCTCACATCGAAAGATAAAAAAAAATCATCTGCTATCTAAACAGGCTAAAACATTCTACATAAATGCAGCAATTATGTAAACTTACATTTATGTTATCATTGAAGCATTGCTTAATTCATCTATTTGTCATTAAAATGTTACGAAATATCAAGCTACTCTTACAAAGAGTACATAATTTGCTGTCCGACATATAGTTGGGGAAGTTTTATCCTGAAACAACATAATATTATATATATTGAATAATATGTCCACTTAAATGCCTCCTTTTTAATCTTTATGTTGATTTCTTATTGAGGTTCTTTGGGTTTGTTTCATTGACAAATGGTATCATTGTTGAAAAATGATTGTTGTCGTTTCTTATTAAAAGTGCTGCTGCTGAGTATGAAAAGAAATTCAGTAACAAAAAATGTATTGAAAAAACCTAATACTAAGACAATTAACTGTATTAGTATGATTTCGGAAAGGAAATCCTAAATTCATTATGTAAATTGCGATAGTGAAAGTGAAATTCACGATAGAATAGACGTCAATGACGGTAAAGAGCATATTAGTCATTTCTATAGTTATATAAAGTTCCAGAATTGAAATGATTCGTTTAATTTAGTACTCATTCAGTTTAGTATTCTTTTTAAATGTATTCTAAACTCAACGTTCATTATATGAATTCATATGAATTTAACGTTCATATAAATCAGTTCTGCTTAGCAAGTGTTGCATGTCCGGAAGCATATTCACACAGTAGATCAGAGATGAGTATTTACTACAGAAGGGGAACAGTTTTTGTCAATGATAGCTAGAGAATACATTCGGTGTCATTTTGGGTCATCAAAAACTGTTGTACCCTTCTTTGGATGTTCTGAATAGTAAGATGGGGTGGGGCTATTATGACTGAGATGGAGCGTCTCCTGAATTTGAATACAAACTATGATATGAAGGATAAAAATCATTTGACGGTATAAGAGATAAAACACTATACAAATATTGTTAATTTATAAACTCTCTCAGAATTTATATAAATTAACAATATTTGTATTAACATATAATGGAATATTTTCAGCTTGTCAGCTTAGCAATGATGCTTAACGCTTTAATTATATTAACATATAGAACATTAAGATTAAATGCTGCATGAATGTATTATACAATCTAAAGAGGGAACGCATATATCCAAGCTATAGACAAATAAAAGTGATGCAAATATAAAAAATCTCAACGTGATTAGCCTACAGTATTGTAATTATTACCGGAAATGGTTTCTTAGAGCAGATATCAATAATTTTTGTTGGATAACAGGAGGCAACGTGCTTATCTGGGGGCGGGGGATCAACAAGCTTATCTAAATTAACCTTCTAAACATTCTACACTTCATCACTATTCAAAATGATATATATCAGTGTGGTATATGTCCCGATAACACTCTTTTTTCTTGCCACGTACTATAACATGAGACCTTGATGAAGGCATTCTAGTCCGAAAATTGAAGGGGAATAATAAGAAGAGGGAACTGTTCCCGAGGAAGAAGACAATAAATTTCTAAATTTATTGATTGATTTAAACATTTTAGGTTAGTTCTAAAATCCGTTTTGAACTGTAGATTGCCAAAAACATGATGCAAGAACAATGGAAGGAAGGGAATCTCGCTTCTCCAAATCTGGGCGATTTATTTCTTGAATCTCCCTTCATATGCAACATGCTCATCAACGTATAGGTATTATGATGGCGTGCGTATGTTCACACCACGAACATGATCAGACATGGTTCTGGTGATAAGCAGGTCTGAAACGCCAGGGCATATATTTCTCCTTGCAAGAATCAGTGACGATTTCCATTTGAGATAATTTGTAATTTGTAACTTAGGCTTTCCGTGCCCTTCGTTTTCAATATCTTTTAAATGCAATGTTTACATTTAGCTTCGTACTTTCAGTTTCTTTCTTCACTCATACGAAGTATTCTAACCATAAAAGACATGTGGTTAGATAATCTATTTTAATTAACCTATTTACCTAACAAATAACCTATTTTAAGTATCATACGCAACTTAATCATTTATTTTCACTTTTAAATACAAATCTGATGAGTCTGCAAAAAAAAAATTATAATAATATACTTTGCATTTAAAAGATGTTGAAAACAAGGGGAACAGAAAGCCTAAGTTACAAATTGCTAAAAATTGTTTTCCATCGATTATTATGCCTGACATATTAGGATATATAGTCGCTTCTTGAGGAATTCCTTCCCATTCACTGCAACACATCGTTTTTGCATTCGCAATACAAGTTCCAAATCTACAGATTTCTCAACAGTAGACGCTGAGGTTTCCTATATATATATACAATTGCAAAAACTGGATTTTTTACAATTATAAACTATAGTATGCACAGTAGAAGAAGTTTACAAAAAAAGGAGCCAGATCGCGTGTGCATTTAATGCAACAGTTTCATCCAAGTTTGGAAACAAGCGAACCTGGGGTGAGGGAGTCACAAAAAATTGTATATAACTAGGAATACCAACTCTCCTGGAATTCTAAGATCCTTTCGGGCTTTTTTTTCCCGGATGCATCTCCTTTGCATATAGAGGATTTTTTAAATAACCTATTTTAAAGAATAAAGCATCCATTTTGAAATAGTTGCTTGCCTCCAGACCAGAAGAGTTCAATGACCTTTCATCACGAGAAATATAAAACTTCGCATTCAACGAATCAGATTCTCTCGCTCTCGCTCTCCATATATATATATATATATATATATATATATATACTGAAATATGTTGCAGAAATGTACTAAGATAATTTTCAATGTTTAAGAAAAGCATATTTTCGCATTACTTGAAATTATATATTATCGGAGAAAATTATCCCACATCCAGAACTACATAATATCTTATACTTTATCTTATAAGAATATATTATTATTATTATTATTATTATTATTATTATTATTATTATTATTATTATTATTATTACTTTTTTAATTTTACTGTTTCCTTTTATAGTTCCCTTTATCAAATTTTCTCGAAATATACACTTAAAGTGATTTAGCATTCGAATATACTGAGAGAAATGTATCAGTTAATCAGTTCTCTTGTGTATGTCTGATTGAAATTTGTAGTGTGCTTTATTCAGCTAATCTTAACCAAGTCTTAAGCATAACTAAAATATCATGTAATTCTTCAGTGATCTTTTCGATCATTAAAAATCATATGAGATAAAAAATAACATAAAAAACTTCAGGTAATATCTTTCTGAGGCGTCATCCGAATCATCTTCGATAGAAATCGACCAGAGGAGAAGGAGGCGGGACCGAGCAACAAAGGAGCCAAACGCAGTTGACAGTTTCTCGCTTCTCCATAACGGTGCTCGCGCTACGCAGAAGAATATGCGTGCACACAGATGCGCGGAAACCCGCAGTTGTCCTTGCTTGGGCGGTAACATCACAGCAATTCTCCATCTTCTTATATCCATCCGCCAGTTTCAGGCTCCCAGCTTCACGTAACAGGAGAGCACCTCCCTTGAAGACTACAGTAAAGAAATGTCCGTTCGACAAATGATGGCGGTGGGCATGCGTTGTTGGAACGGTTTTGCAGAACCTTCATCTCTGTCAAATCAGAATGAGGAAACTGCAGAATTTTAGCAAAAAGATTGTACTAAATATCGATCCATTTCAATAAGAATTATCTTGTTAACACAATTTTTCTTCTATTCTGGATTCGCTATTTTTATAATCGCGCTAAAGAAGAAAAGCAAAGAACTTATTGTTATGCCAAAATACAATTCGAAATTTTTAAAATTACTGTTGACAAACTATGATAAAATGGTGGAATGAAGAAAGATGGGGATCGATACGCTCATGTAAGCCAAGCTGCAGCTATTCGTTTAGCAGTTACATAATATACACAAATAGTTTCTTTAAATGCATCAACAGCATTCATAAAACACTCATCGACACATTTCTAAAGTAAAATAAAATAAAAACAGATTGCATTCACAAATCTAGATTTGTTCATCAGACCTGTATCGCATCCGCATATGTCTACAATGTACTGGATATTTCAAATAAATCATATTTAACTGACGTTTAGTATCGACAATCGATTGTAATTTTAGATTGCAGTGATCATAAAATTATTAGCCACTACGTGGTAGAAACAACAAGGGATCCACGATTCTTGAATGATGGTAATTGTAATGGGAATTGGAGGGGGGGGGGTATCTTTGAGTTTTAAAGGAGAATGAATGGTTGCTACCCGCGGTTTTTTTTTTGTTTTACATATCTGTCTTTTATTACTCGGATTTTATACTATGAAAGTAATAATAATAATAATAATAATAATAAATATCATTGTTTTAAAAGCTTACAGATTTAAGGAGAGGTTAATGTAAAAATGTTGCGAATACCTGGCTGAATAAACCCATCTATAATTAACATATATGACTATATTACAACTAAAGTTGAAAATCTTAGAGTATAACTTGAGTTTATATGACATATACCGGCTAGAAAACGAGATTGAAAGAATTTTGAGAAACCAGAAGATGTTTTTCTCCATTCCCCTCCCCCTTAAATACATTCCGAATCTCAACTGCCTTTGGTGTAGATCAGTATTTTCTTTGGTGGGTCTAATATATTCGTATACATTTATAAGTGTTTATAAAAAAGTGAGATTTTTTTTAAATATTCAGTTCATACCATTCAGAATTTTAAGGGGTTTTTCTTAATTAACTCAGAATAGCTGAAGCCTTTTAATCATTAAAGAATGAATGATTTTTGAATCACATAAGTTGTAAAGAGGATCGTTTTATATACGGGCATATTTAGACATTCATTCTGCGATTATTAAAACTGTAACTAAAAATTTTCTGTGATAGTATTTAGTGATTGAACTTTTAGCTCACGTTTTGTAATAGCATTAATTGTTACTGATGTTTAAATATTAATTCTTCTCGAAACAACATTCAAATGTTATTTTATTTAATTCTGCTTATTACCGTTAGTAACAATTAACCTTAATACCAAGGTACCATAGATCTATCAACCTTGAGTTTGTTAGTTTGGGAGATTAACAATAAAAATCAGTGAAAGTAGTTATTTGTGGTCTACTTTAGCCATTCATTCAAACGAATGTGTTCGTTTATAACTCTGATTGTAATCTATACATGAGATAGCAAAGTTTTGGGGAAAGATCTCTCTCTCTCTCTCTCGTCAAATATAAATTTTGAGATATAACTCATTTGATTGAAGATAATTTTCAGAGCAAACAACTGATTAAAAACTTATAATCACAAGGACAGAGCAAAATTTCTCTCTCTCTCTCTCTCTCTCTCTCTCTCTCTCTCTCTCTCTCTCTCTCTCTCTCTCTCTCACACACACACACACACACACACACACACTTTTCGGATTATGATTATGATTTTACATTACATGACAGGAACATTTTCATCCATCAGTGAAAGTTTCATTACCTACTTCGTGCTCTTATCATTATGTCGTTATACCCTTGCGTTTTCGTTAATATTCCAACAACACAACTTTGTTACTAGAGATTTTACATTTGATGAATATTTTCCAGTTTACGGTTTGTGGGAAACTTTATGTTCCACTTCAAGGGAAATATTCTTGAGGTTCTAAAAGATATAATTCTTAACTTACCTTCTTTCTTTGTGGTATTAAAAACTAAATAGTCTGTGATTAAAAAATTAAAACTTTTGTAAGACCTTATCATAAAATTTATCTATTTGTTTGCAAACAAAATTTTCCAAATACATTTCAGCATTTTCGGAAGCTTTTTCAATACTGTTTGAGATTTATCGGACTATTACATTTATATTTCTCGGATTCCAAAACAGTACTTCGTTTCTTGATCCTTTGACATCGGGATCAAGAAATTGATCCCGATGTCAAAGGTAGTAATTGAGAATAAGAGATAAATAAATAAATAAATACAGTTAAAATGGAGTAATGAACATGTGCAATAATGAACAAACTATCATTAGGAAAGCTGGCAAATAACAGTAACAGCACTCGGTTTCTTGATCGTTCCATATCGGAGACAGACATATTTAAGATAAATAAATATAAAGTTAAACAATGGGTAATGAACGGGTGCAATAATGAACCATTCATCCAACTGCCATCCGTTCTTAGAGGTTTGAGTCCTCTAATTAGGGATCTGAGGCAATTTATTGCAACTGGCTTGCCATTCCTCTAAGGGTAAATATTTTTTCAGCAGACTGAGTGTGTTTTCAAAGCCAACTTGCCTGTTCTGAGGGATGAAAAACCCAAGTTTCGGGAAATAAGAAGAACCCTGCCACCACCGTATGAGATTGACTAACGCACCTTCAGTTGAAAAGCCCTGATAAATGTTCTTCGCTTCATGGACTGGAAAGGATTGGGTTCTTCGCTTCCTGAATTAGATTGGAAATACCGAGTCTTTCCAATCACATGGCGCTTTACCGACTGAGCTACGGAGGTCACTCAATAATGAACAAAACATCGTTATTTAAGAAAGGTAGTAAATAATATAGCAACAGTGTAGATGATATACATTTTTTTTACTAATTTCTGATGGCTTGTTTTGATGTTCTTGTAATAATCTATATGTCTACTGGAGAGTCGAGTACGGTTTGCTTTTTTGTAAATAAATTTTTAAATACTGAAATAAATTTACAGATGAATATTCATTGAATGAAACGTCCAGAATATATCACGAATCTATAAACAGGATACTCATTTCTAAAACGATTACAGAAATATCCTAAATGTTTATGTAATATAGTTCTGTAGTTAAACAGAATACATAACAGAAATTAAACAACACGTAAAAGGCTACCCATCTGAAATTAGGCCTTTTCTGGAAAGGTGAAAAACATGTCTTTTACTCATATCTTATATTTTTGCGTATTTCTGTTAGAATCGAGCAATGCTTTGCATAATATGAAATCTTTCGCATGTTCTGTAATTAAAATAATTAACAAAAGCAAACTTGAAAAATATAGAAAATCTCGTTTAACACGACGAAAGTAAGGTTGATCTTTAAAGAGGTGAGCTATAATTCACGATAGCCGTGATGAGACGCATATCACACGATGTACGAAAATGTTACGTGTGAGAACGGCGGCTCTTCCATTCTCGCACTATGGAAGAGAATGGGGATAGTTCACATAGAGAATAACGGATTCTGTATATATATATATATATACTTTTTTGTATATATCTTCGTACTTTGACACCTGACGAAGTTGACTTACCAATGAGTAATAAGTTTTTGTAATACTAAATTATTATTATTATTATTACGTAACACCTATAAATGCTTAACTTATAATTCATAATGCACTGTTAAAAATCGGAATTTATTGAAGTAATAAATCAGCACTTTAAATGTGTTTTCGTGTAAATAAATTTACACGAAAACACAAGGCAAAGGTAATATTTATTTCATTACAAGCCATATATTTCGGTCTGAAATTTACACCATCTTTGGTGGTGAAAACAGTTGATAAAAGGTAGAATGCAAAGAATAAATTTATTTAAAATAGAATGAGAAGCTTTTCCTCAGTTATAACATAACGTTACTGGAAATATGACATCACGCGGCTCATTCTATATCAAATAAATCTATTCTTTGCATTCTACCTTTTATCAACTGTTTTCACTACCGAAGATGGTCTGTAAGTTTTAAACCGAAATATATAGCCTTATAATCAAATAAATATTACATTTTCCTTGTTTTCCACAGTTATAGGAATGTGAATAATTCATGTACATTCATTGACAGTTATATGTAAATAATTCATATAACTATGGCATAAGTTTCTCTAAAAGAAAGAGCGAATTTGGACATCTCATAATAAATCTGCTTCTAACTAACTGTAGGTTGTTGTTGCTCAGTATTTTGAAAGGAAACTACTTTGCGTTTATAATATTTATATTAACAATGATGTCAACACTGCTAAGGTAAATGTTAATATAAATAACCAAAACAGTCTTTTATGATTTGCGTGTGTTGTGTTTGAAGAAAATAAGAGAGAAAGGAGACAAGGAGGAAAATAATATTTGTGAATACATGCCGTGTACGGAACGTACCGGCATTATGATGAGAGATGGAAAGAGAAACAGTGCGAAAACGGAAAAAAAACCAATACATGCGAGAGAGAGAGAGAGAGAGATGTGATAATGAAGGAAACGCGGCGAAAGAGAAATACAGGTCGGGAAAAGAAACGGTAATGATTTATATGAGAGAAGAAGAGGGGAGAGATTAAGTTTGGTTGATGTTGTCTGTAGATTACCAAAGAGCAAGTATGACTATGTAGTATGTAAATTGCGTGGATTTTCCGTGGTCTGTTTGATAATTATTCGAAATGAAAAAACCCGAGATTCAATTAGGAAAAAATCTCTCTCTGAATCTCGAGGAGGATAACCTAACCAATCTCCTACCTCCATATGAGATCAGCAATTCATGTTTATTACTAAAAATACACGTATAACCACAGTGATTAGTTTTAATACGTAAATATTTCATCCCAAGTATCTTGGGACATCCTCAGTACAGTAATTCAAACAATACTAGGAATAACATACAGTTGGGGGGCGCATGATTACAATGGAATCTCAATACGCGTGCAGCAACGTGTTATAGAAGTAAATTTTAAAAAATAATCTAAATGTTCCGCTCGCGCTATGACGAGAATAAAATCTAGGAGTTACTAACCAAAAGACCATTGCCACCCCTGAGCTACGAAGGCGCCGGTATGTGAGTCGAGGTGGGAGGGGGTACAAGAAAGGGGTGAGAAAAAAAAACTGTGATTAATTAGAGATATACAGAAGAGGTAAAGTAACGTTAAAATAAAAAAAGTAAGAATAAACACGCTCATTATATATCAAACTAGCTCTTATAAAATTATAAGGAATATGGAAAAAGAAAAATGAGCACCTTACAAGATCTAAAGGCAAAGAAGCAATGAAAATGAAGGACGAGATTCTTCTCGCTCGTCGTTCAAGTGGATTAAGTGAGATATGAGAAAAATGCATACCTTAGATGGAAAAAACAAACTTAAAGTAGAAGTAATGTTAACATTGAGAGAAAAAGTAACTGAGAGACAGAGAAAAACGAAATTTGAATAAAAATTATTAGTATTATAACGGTGTCCCCATGGAGTCAGAAGACTCATCGCAGGAGATCCAACATTGACACACCAACAATTATTCACACAATACCTATCATACGTCTCCTTAAATTATTCGAATAATTTACTTGTCAGTAACTTTATTTATCTTGCTTTGAATAATGTGCATCATTAATCTTCGAAAACGATATTTGCACAAGAAATTTCGACAGAGAACTGCAATAATCTTAAACACGTTCATATATAATAAACTATCCAGAATAACCCTAAATAAAGTGAAATATTTTGCGCCATCCCGTCTTCCATTACATATCAAGCCTGATTGTTTGTTAATGATTTTCAAAGAAACCAACCGTCCTTTCCTTTCATTCCATTTGTCTCTGTCCTCTCAGAACAGTCTTCATGACACTATTTTACCAATGAACATACAATCTGAACATTCCATAAGTTTCTTCTTATCCACTTAGACACGCACATACGCACCCGCGCGCATGCACACACACAAAGAGAGAGAGAGAGAGAGAGAGAGAGAGAGAGATAGTATAAAGAAAGTAACTTGGCTTACATAAAGTTACTTTTTGTTAGGATAGGGCGATTAATCATAGATCTAACAGGCCATGGGTTCAGCCGGTTTGCGTGGTTTGCTGAGGGGGGGGGGAACACTTTTGGCTTCATATGAGGCCAAATAAACTTCAAAATTTAAAGACTCTATAAATGTCCTAGAAGCTATTTATTTGCAAAATTACCACATACATATATCAGTCTTCTGAATCCGCAGCGTTCCTGTTCCTAAGAACCCGTTTTATCTGTCAACTGTATTAGAATGAATTCAAATCAGCTTTATATACAAAACAGGTGACTACTTTTCAATTTTCCTTCTAATTAAAATGATGCGATTTATATAGAATCTGCCATATTATATTAGACATCGTTATGATGGCACTGATCTGAATAAGGTTATCGCTTCAGAGCGACTAGTCTAAATATTATATTTTGGAAAATTAACATTAGCTATTATCTTAGCCACTGCTAATCTTCAGATAATAAATTCGAGACATTTTAACATAACTGTCTTCCAGAGGTAGGCAAGATATCTTACCAGTGGCTCCAGTTTTAAGAACTTATATCTGATTAGTTAGGGGAGGGGTAGAATTTAGTAAAAGAAAGGATGACATGATAGAAATAATATTCTGATCGCGTTGGTATTAGCATATTAGAAGGATTGGAATAAAACCTCTCTTTATTATACTTCTTAAATCTATCAAAATACCACTCCCTTTCTATGATAATTTTTCTTCTACTAAAATCCATTACGGAAATTAATTGCAAAAAGCCAAAACTTAAGATAACATGTCAAAATAAACTACTATTCCTACTTTACTTCCCTTTTTAAAATTAAAGAATATAGTATTAGGGCGAGACGATCTTCAAGGAAAAGAATTAAAACTGTTAGGTTTTGAGAAACTTTTTTGATTATTCTAATCATTAGAGGTACCTATGGCATAATAAATCAATAACTTTACAAGTATAAAACCAATAACTTTAATAATAACTTTAATGAATTAAAAGTACAAATATTTCGTACTGAAAGTAACAGTACATCATTAGCGTAGAACAAACAATTAAATGAATGGAATACAAAGTACAGAACAGTCGGTGAATCGCCAATTAAATTGTTGCCGCGTGCCAGAAGATTAATTAAAGTAATATTAAATAATTCTTTAAAGATAATTATTTCATTGGTGGTTGCATAAGATATGCATCGACCGAATTTGAATCGAAATGACTGTCTCTCTCTCTCTCTCTCTCTCTCTCTCTCCCCCAAAAGTTTGGGAGATTCTTATCTTATGCAACCATCAATGAAATAATTATCTTTAAAGAATTATTTAATATTATTTTAATTAATCTTCTGGCACGCGGCAACAATTTAATTGGCTCTGTACTTTGTATTCCATTCCTTTAATTGTTTGTTCTACACTGATGATGTACTGTTACTTTAGTACGAAATATTTGTACTTTTAATTCATTAAAGTTATTATTGTTGGTTTTATACGTGTTAAGTTATTAATTTTACGATTACTTATATATATTAATGCATATTGCAATTTATTTTTAGTTACAAAAATTTTAATAGTTTTATTAACTCATGAAAACGTAGTGCACACACAACTTTTATAAGCACTTTGGTGATAAGATGAACACATGGCTGTTCTTATTATACATTTAACAAATCCAGTAACGATGCTTCAATCAGTGCATAACTGATGAGTAATTTTATTTTCCTTGTTTGGGGAAGAGATTCTTCTTATAGAAACAATGTAGAACTTCATATTTAAAAAAAATTATATATTTAAGCTTCATATTAAAGCTTCATATTAAAGCTTAAAACCTAAGGTTTTAAGCATGGAGCGTTTAGATATGGAATGTTTATCAAGTGGATAGGATGAGTGTGAAACTAGAGGTATTAATGATTAGTTTCGCATATCTTATATTAAAAAAGATAAAGAAACATAAGAAAATCTATAATCATGTTAATGAATAAATAAAACGATTCGTGCAATAAAAAATATACTTAAGTATCCACAAAATTTCTGACTTTGCAGCAAAACCATCTTAATGTAGAAATAAAATCTTTTGAGATTAGTGAATTAAAAATATTATGACTGGAAGCAGATAATAAAAATGATTGACAATGAATAAAATTAATAAAATATTAAATTAATAATAAATGATAAATTCAATTAATAAAATGTTAAACCATTGGATTGCAGCCAAATGAAATATGTATTACTTATGACAAAAGTCATGAGAAATAATAACAAAAATAGAAGAAATGTTTAGTACATGAAAAATATAAGAAAAGGCAGCCTGATTGACCAAGTGGTTAGCGTATCTGCTCTCCATCTAACAGGCTGTGGTTTGAATCCTGCGATGAGTATGGATGTTTGTGATTGCCTTTAGGTGGAAGATGAATTTCGCCTCCCAATGTGTGACCACCTCCCAAGTACTGGAGGCCTTAAGAGGCTCGAAAAAAGTCCATGTTTGATTTGTAGAGTAGGAATTCCGGATTATGTTATAAGACGAACATACGATATATACCATAGATAGCATCACAGACAACAGTTACCATTCCTAATCTTAACGACTGAGTCCACAAATGTGTTACATGCATTTCCTTATGATATTTGTAGCCATATTTAACTTTCTACTTTACTAGTTCCTACTTTTCGAGCTTTTCATAGCCAATACTAAATCTATTTTAGACCCTTCCTGTTTTAATAATCTTCATTGTTGGCGCTTCCTTTTGTCGCAGTGTTGTCCGCAATATCAATACAAACGCACGCACAACTTTCCATAGGTACAACAATTATCTGATATCTAGGACACTTGAGAAGACATGGGTAATAACAATTGAATCTGTATAAGTGTGCCGTAATTCGAAATGCTAAAGAAAACCTTGAAAGGTTGCTGCCGCTGCGGTATTGTCACGAACAACCAGAGTTAGGGTTCAGTCCATCGAATGAATTAAACAAAATTGGTGGTCGTTATCGCTCTCAACACATACATGCATATAGAGTCTCTTCAGCTTGAATATACTCTTATGAGTTCAATTCATGAAAAAAGAAGCTATTTGAAATAGATTTGTTGATGCCATCTTTACCACAGTCTTTCTGTAGATCCGAAGTCATTAAATTAGAGGCTTCTAGTGGAAATGAAAGAGATAACGTAACCAAAGACATGCCTTTCGGGAGACGATAGTCACTGAATAATTTCCATTCTTTTCTTTAGTATCATTCTTAGTACATCTGCAAACAAACATGTAAAAAGAGACAAAAGAAGACAGTTTTTAGAATGCTTGAGAGCCAACTACAAAGAGTAACATGGCATTTTAAGCGTCACTTATGAGAACGTAATTATTCTTTCGTTGGGAAGGATAATTGCTGGGCTTTCTAAAAATACTCAATGAACAACAGAAATATTTCACAGTGAAAAATATTCGTTTCCCGCTAAAAGCGATTTCTCGATCGTGTCTTGCGTGGATATCTGCCGCCGTTAGGCTTAAGGCTTATCATACATGCGTTCGGCGAGAAGCCAACTATGACACGGAAAACTTAACCGCGTGCATTTTGTGTGATCAGAAGTTTTAATTTGATTACTGCATTAACTTTTTCGAACACATTTCTGTTCTAGCTAACCAAGAGAGGACGGTGACCAAAATGTTTTTTTCTTTCTTTTTTTTTTTTTCTGTACTTGATCAGAAGCAGGATAACTTTCTGGTGAACAGTTCTACACGTGATTTAACATTATTCGTAGAAGGAATAAGTATATATATATATATATATATATATATATATATATATATATATATATATATATATATATATATATATATATATATATATATATATAAGCAGTGCCCTATTCAGTACCCTGAATAGGGTACTGCTTTTAAATAGAAATAAAAAATTTCATATGATATAATAAGAAATAATAACAAACGAAGGGGAGAATATAATATTTTAGAAATAAATACCTTGCCTATTCGCTGAAAGTTGTGCAACACACACACACACACACACACACACACACACACACACACACACACACACACACACACACACACACACACACACACACACACACACACACACACACACAGAGAGAGAGAGAGAGAGAGAGAGAATGAAGATCATGCTGTTAACCGAGATTTGAAAAACATGAAAATGAAGCATTTGAAAGTGGGAAATGAAACACTTAGCAAACACGCCTAACCTTCCCTTGAGTGAAAATTTAAAAAATAATAATATAAATAAATAAATAATAAAATAACATTGCTATTTGATAGGAAAATGCTATCGTATATACAGGCAAATCCAGGAAGCATTCGTTTTCGGTTCAGGACATAGAGTATCCAACAAACCAACACTGTTATGAAAACAAACAAATACAGGCAAATGTTCTCAATTTCTTTCCATAGATGAACCTGTTTAACGTCAGCAGTAATTTTTATGGTAAATAAGGGATAGCATGTCATAAAAGCCGAAACGACCACATTAATTTTTCTTAATTTAGAAGTAATACGGGGATTTGAAATACGCTGCTAGAGATAGGGAATTTAAAGATATTGTATGTTGATTAGCAAAACATAAATATCCTTAATACGTACTTTCAAATTATGCATATGCTTCTTGAACAAGGAACTTTCAATTATGATATCCAAAAGCAAGCATAACTAGTATATTACGTTCCGATCGTTCGTCAGACTCACTTCCATATTCAGCACTGAAACACTATTTGTTTTTATTGATAATTTTTCAATTCCCCATGACAATTGATTTTTTTCTCCTACAAGAGAACAATCATTCCTCATATAACTCTTGGGAAGTATATTGAAGCGAATCTATGGAAAGAAATTGAGAAAATTTGGAGACCACTTAGTCAATTAGCAAATAATTTCACGATTACTACTGTTCCAAGTAATGGTACGTGTGTACACTGCAAAGGGCACAATTGGTTCAGGAGTTCACAGATGGTTGATGGAAGAGTTCGTCCCATTTCCTTTCCATTTTAGACCACTCGACATGAAACAATCATACAAAGTCGAACAAAGAAAAACACGTTACATATGGAATAAAAGCACATCCATTTCAGAAAGATACCTAGTATCAATTTCCTCGACCATCAACCACACTGAGTGTTCTCAATTTTTTACAATTTCTCGGTGGAATGGGAGCATTCGTCCTCATTAATATGCACGGATTATCCCACAGATTATTCTTTTTGATCTTAGCTGGTTGACCATATTTTTTCCACCCTTATCCACAACATGCTTTTTATAAGAGCCTCTTCATACTTTTAAATGGATCTTTATTTTATTTTATTTTTTTGTAGCGCTCTCCTCTTCGAGTTTCAGGGCATGATAATTTACGATATTTTTGGCTAAATATCTGCTTAATTCATTCTATCAATTTTTTTATTCTTATCTGAGTCGCTCTCCTAACACCATAGTTAATTATATATATATATATATATATATATATATATTTTTTTTTATTATTCTTAATTTTCTGCAGCTTAACCATTTAAGCGATTCTGCGATTCTAACAGAGTAATCTTGGAGAGTTGGTTATTTTCAAGTGCAACTGGCATCCTTTTCTCGTTTTACTAATCTAGTAGATAAATATCAAGAATCGTGGCTCATTTCAAAATACTGCTCTCTCTCTCTCTAAGTCTCTTTAGTAAACGCTAGGCAACAAGCATCAAATTTGTTCATGATTTCGTTTTCTATGGAGGAATATTTTCTGGTTAAATAATGTTGATTTAATCCATTTAACCATTCTGCACAAATCTTACCACTAAAATAATTTTATAATTATGGAAATTTCCATTCATATTTTACTTTGAAGTTGTTTTTGTGGGCATTGTTTTTCCAATTCTAGGAAGACAGTACAACCATGCATAATCATAACTGAATTTCGTAGAAATTTCTGGGTCTTAGTTGCCTACATATCATCAGAACGGAAAAGTGATTCTGGAAAGGCCAACAACTAAAATTTGTATCATATTCAAATATCTTGCTTTCTGCAAGACTGATATTTGAATTTCAAAAACGAATTCGAAATTTGAAAATAGGTCTCATTCTAATAGCCAATAATGAAGGATGATTCCACTCTGATTAGCTGGAATTTTATTGTTACGTCTGTTATTTAAGATTTCTATTAAAATGTGTCGGGTAATCTCAATTTCGGTTTCTTCAAGCCATTTTAGTGACTTTAAACTTTTTGTTAAAAATATTAATCGCAACATTATCAACAGAGAAAGCTACCATTCTGGCTTTTCTTTGTTATACCTCCAATTGCTGGATTCATAATCTAGGTGAATATCCCTTTGTCATTTGATCGGATTTGGCATAAAGACATCTTAAGTAAGCTCCATCTTTTTGGTCAGTTCTCTATCTTAAATTGGGTTTACGCTTTCGTTTGCAACCAATGGTTTTGTAGCAAATTATTGACACTTTTATATTTTATTTGACCGCAACTCCTGGAATGATAATCTAGATCAATGTTCCTTTGTCGTTTGATGAGTTTGCCATAAAGGTCTTTATGCCAAAAGTTTTGGCATAAGCTCCCATAAGCACACACACACACATGTGTGTGTGTGTGTGTGTGTGTGCGTGCGTGCGTGTGTGCGTGCGTGCACATAATATAGAAGAGACGAATCTTTTATCTTTAAACATGGGCAACTCGCTTCTTCTGCATGTCAGTGATCTTCTGAACTTTTGCAAATCTAATCCAATCTACACTTCCACTGCGGATGGAAATGCACTGCACTGCAGTGCATTCCCTCCTTTACAATATACAAATGAAAAGCAAAACAAATCTAGAATATGTACTTCTACAATCGTCAATAATAATAATATAAAAACATTTTCCAGTGGTAATATGATAATCTCACTATATTCATGTGTTTTGTGTTTTGCTAGCAAAACACAATTATATCCTATTTCCCACAATAAAAAACTCCTATATCCCCCCCCCCCTCCAAACACAACATTCTTACGAGAGACGAGTCCTTATATTTCAAGTTCTGACAGTTATAAATTTAGCAATAATGATGCGACTCCAACATTCTTTTCCACATATTCCACATATCCTTTAAGCTTTCAAATGCTATTTGTATTCATCATCAACACGAACTATGGGCTCACTGCCCGTTGATGTCCGATGCCTTCTTCACTATCTTCTTCCACCTTTCTTTGTCTAGTGCACAGTGTCGCAGTTTTTGTACACCCATTCCACACCAGTCTTTTATATCGTCTATCCATTCTCTGTATGGTCTACCTCTTCTGTTTAAACCATCCAAAATACCAAACATAAATGTCTTTATCTTCCTGTCCTCACTCATTATACAGATGTGTCCAAATAGCAGCTTCCGTTTTATAATCTTCTGAATTAGATTCTGTTTTGGTTGTATCTTCTGATAGAGCTCTTCATTGGTGATTTTCTGTACCCATCCTAATCTTAGAATCTTCCTGTAACAAGTTCTTTCAAATGCCAAAATTCTTTTTCTTGATTCCTTATTTATTACCCACGTTTCAGATCCATACAGTACACTGCTGAAGATGCATGTTTCCAGTACTCTTAGGTTTGTTTGCAGGCTGATCACTTTACTTTTCCAGATGTTATCCATGGCCTTCAGGTTTGTTCTTCCCTTTGCAATCCTGATCTTTATTTCTTTTTTACAGCACAAGTCATATGTCAGTTTACTTCCCAAATATGTTAATTGTTCTACATTTTCTATATCAGTTCCATCCACTTGTGTCTTTTGTTTCATGTTCTTCTCACCAAATACCATTGTGTTTGTTTTTTCCAAGTTCATAACAAGTCCAAATCTCTTACTTTCCTCATTTAACAGTTTCAGTGTTTTTTGTAGTTCTCTTTCGTCTTCTTCAATAATAACAATGTCATCTGCAAATCTCAGATTGTTAATTCTCATTCCGTGTACAGATATTCCTTTGGCATCTTCCTTCAGTTTGTCCATTGCTCTTTCTAAATATGCGATGGAAATGATTGGTGATATTGGGTCTCCCTGTCTAGTACCTCTACTTGTTTTAAACCATTTCCAAAATCATCACCTATTTTAACTGCTGCAACTGCATTCTGATAAACATCTTTCAATATAGCTATTAGTTTTTTATCAATTCCATAGAATTCCAAAACTGCTAATGTCACTTTCTGGTCAATACTGTTAAATGCTTTTCTGAAAATCAACAAAGCAAGTATATATGTTTTTGTTTTTTCTCCTAGCTTTATCTGCTATTACCCTCATTGTCAAAATCTGTTGAATTGTAGTTCTATCCTTCCTAAATCCTGCTTGCTCGTCTGCAAGGTATTCTTACAATTGTGTTCTCAATCTTTCTGTCAATATGATCATCATTACTTTACCAAGTTGACTTATCAAGGCAATTGTTCTATAATTTTTACATTCTAGCTTATTTCCTTTCTTGTATAATGTTACTAGTATTGATTTCACCCACTCCGCTGGCATTTTCCCTTCTTTCCATACCATATTACATAGTTGGTGCATTTCTGTAACCATACTTTCACCACCATATTTAATCATTTCTCCAGTAATGTTATCGTTACCAGGACTAATTGTTGTGTTTTAGCCGTCCCATTATTGCTTTCTACCTCTCCTCTTAAAATGTCCATATCATGCTCATTACATGGTGGTGATATCTACTTCAATTCTTCAGTCAGTTTCCTAACGCTATCTGAATCTAGTTTTTCTTCATATAACTCACTACAGTATCTTGTCCACCGTTGTACAATTTTTTTCTTTTTTCATCAATACGTTGCCTTTTTCATCTTTAATTGTGGTCTTTTGTATTGTTGCATATTAATTTGTTCTGTCCATCCGTCCTCTGTCGGTATTCAAGTTTAGTCTTCGTTGCTTCCTGGATAGATTTTATTCGGATTAGTTTGGTTATTATAACGGAACCAAAAAATTAGTTCCATTGTAATAACCAATAACGATGGATGGATGATTCCATTCTGACTAGCTGGAATTTTATTGTTAAGTTTGCTATTTAAGATTTCTATTAAAATGTGTCGGGTAATCTCAATTTCGGTTTCTGTCAAGCCACCCAATTTAGTGACGAAATGAAGCAAAATAAATTTATCTACACGTAAGCAGAAACGTACCTCTTTATGATTATCCATGATCATTTCCTTTCTTCTCTATACTTATTCTGCAAAATGTGTTACTAATGTAACATAAGATTTTTCAGAAAACCTACATGAGAAATGCAGTTTATTAGATAGCGCACTATTTAATATAAAAACAAAACTTCTTTAAAAACGTTTAAAGAAGTTCTCATTTTAACTCAACACTATTATGGTTCAGCGTTATTTCTCACTGCTCATTATTGAGCGTATTTCTCACACTTGAGATGAAAGAGAGAGAGAGAGAGAGAGAGAGAGAGAGAGAGAGAGAGAGAGAGAGAGAGAGAGAGAGAGAGTCGTTCCTTGGTATGTTTCTGAGGGAAAACAGTTTGGGCTTCTTGTTCTCATAATATAAAACCTGAAACACGTGAAAAAGTTCTATGTTTATGTCTACAGCATAGTTCCCGTATTATCTAACCTTATTATGAAACGTCCAATCCTGATATTAAATATGTTATAGGTTTGCACTTTCACTGGTGGTTTGCATTTTTTAAATGAGCTAAAGATAGTGTTTGGTTTAGAATTTACGGAATAATGTTACTGCGAGTTTTGGTGTTGTCCTGTTGACGTACCCAATGGTGTATGGAGAAGGGGGGGGGTATTTATTGTGGGTAGTATATGGCTCTTTCTTCCCGATACTTCCGCCAGACTGGTTGGCCGAGTGGTTAGCGTATCCGCTCTCCAGCCAAAAGGCTGCGAGTTCGAATCTCACCGTGAGCATGAATGTTTGTGGAAATAATAGTAGTGGTAGGCGGAAGATGGCGTTGGTGTAATTACGGTTGGTTGTAGTTAGTGGAGATTTGTAGAGTGCATACTCTCTCTCTTTCTCCTTGATGAGTCTGTGAACTCCCTAGAGGTGTTGCATAATAATAATAATAATATTCCAGGAAACTTATGACGTTTATTACATCCTGAACAAAGAACAGCTTATGCATTTGCAAGAAAAAAATAAAAGACCAAATCACCGTACCATACTCGCAAAATACTTCTAATTTCCAATCAGAACTGTCTTCGGCCCCATTTGCAAGGTTTTGCTTACCAAAGCCCAACCACAGACCTCTAACTTACCCATGAGTGTATAGCATGTACAATTACGCAAACATATCCTGGAAACGGGAGAAGATACAACAAGAAATCTAAACATTTAGTTCCATTGCGTTATATCAAATAGTAAACGCGCTCGCGTGCGTGCGTGCGTGTGTGTGTGAATACTTCTGACTATAAAATAGAGAGAGAGCCAAGAGAGAGAGCAAAAAAATAGAATAAGATATGTTTATTTTTAAAATAGCACCACTAGTTTTAGTTTCGTCTGCATTGGGCTTTCCATGCTGTTGGCATATAAAAGAGCTTGCTATGGACAGAAAAGGGTGGAAAACTCTTATCCATGAGGGACTCAATCTGTCTTGAGGACAAAATAAAAGTTTTGTTTTGCTAGAAGACTCATACTTTATCGGGTGTATAAACATAGAAGGGAAAAATCAGAGAAAATACACTCAGCATAAATACAACTGCCATTATGACAGATGTATTCATGTTATCTTGTAAAGTTTGTGCACTAGTGATGCCTTTTAGCAAGGCAAAAATTCTTATTCTTCCTCATCTTCTCTTAGACGGCCTCTCTAAACATCTAACTGACTACTTTTATGTTCTTTCTTTTTTTGTCAAAAGGATCGAAAATTTACAGATTCTAGTTCTTTCAAAGTTTGCATTACTGGTTGATCTTATAATATACGTCTAGAAGTCGAAATATAATATAGATATTTTCTTGCCTTAGTCGGGCTTAAACAGAGGAAATTTCAAAACGGCAAATCCTATCCGCTGGGATACAGAAGAAAAGAGTACTATTTCATCGCAGTTTTCTGCATATGAAAGATGACTGATCTACAGTTTTGTCAACATCTGAAAAGACGAAGTAGAAAGTAATATTAATTGACAGATTATTTTCATCAGCCGTTGTAACAGTATCATAGCGAATTATGAAAAGTGGTTGATACTATTCATGAACTTACTAGATAAATGGAAGAGGATTGCGAAGCAAAAAAAATCATGAAAAAATTTTATCAAAATTTTATCTTCCCACCTCCAGCTCTTATGTACAGTGTTATCTATTAAAATAGTATGAAAATCATAGAGTTCCAATATTTGTTCCATATAGAATTTATTTCTCTAAATAGAAATCCGTAAACAGAATAGTAATTGATTTTCTAGATAGGAGTTGATTTTCATCATTCAGTATGACACACGATATCACCATAACGTTAATTATCCGAAGGGCAGCCTGAAGTAGCAAACAAAGTAATCAAAGTAATCAGAGAAGGTGCTTATTCTTAGCTTATCTTTTGATCGACCATGATTCTAATCGAATATACACATACGCTTTCACCATTTTATAAATAAAACATATTTATTTATAAAACCAAATGACAAGAGTTTATTAAACGTCTGTGTTAAATATATGTTAAATATGTTTGTCACTTTCCTGACCAGATTATCTAACAAAGCAGTGGAAGCAAGCCAGACTCCCTTGCTGTATCTGCCTTGCATGCAGTAGATGTTCAGCTAGCGAAGTATCTGGAGAAACGGTGAGGAAGATTGGGTGTATTTCTTCCGTTATAAGACAAACAAAATAGTTTCAATATTTCTTACTTGATATTTTATTTGAAAACCCTGTTATCCATTTATCATGCAACCAATGAACTATGGTATGCTTTGCTGAGTACGAATGGCAACAAAGCATATCATATAATCATCATATAATCATATAATCAACCAATGTGGTGAATCAATTCTAAAATAGCAGGAGAGTGCAGTATTACAATTGATGGAAATATTTCGTAACGTTATAGACAACAATTTTTTGTCTTTCTCAGACGAAGCGTAGTCCAACGTGGACCTCAGTTGTCAAAGCCATTGAATAACTATCGAATATGCAGAAACACACATGCATTATTACAAACAGATATAACAGCGCCAATTTTCTTCAAAGTAGTCTCGAAGAAATGAAGAAATTAAAAAGTACTATTTATGTGAATCCCACTCACTAAAAGATGTAACTCTTTCACACATCTAGCTAAGGGTTAATTTTAATTATTTCAGCTAATAATTTTAGCTAAGGGCTAAAATAATCTAGTTCTCCTGCTGTAAGAAAAACATGGAACTTTTTCAAACCATTTCAGGCCCGCAATAAGTAAGATAGTCGTGATCTTACAACGGGCAAGGAAAATCTTCTGCCACCTAAATACTTCCAAAAACATCCATACCACAGTGAGATTCGAACCTCAGCATGTTGTTTGGAGAATGGGTATGCGGTCCAGACCGACGAATACTTAAGTCTACATAAACATATTGTTAGGTAGCTTAATTCTATGGGTCTATCAAGAGGAACATCTCTTTGAAAAAGTGATACCCTGATACCAGCAGTAGAGACTACATGAATCGTTTCAACAGTGGTATAAATGATGAAATTATTTGAGAAGTGCACTGTTTCACAGGAAATTTGTACTTTCCGGATGTTTAAGCCACAGATTTCTTCCAATAAACCAAACTTAAGAAGGCGAACAGAAATACTCCACATAGTCTTTAAAGCGAAAACACTAGGTACGGATTTGTTAACAGATACATACGTTGTCTGCAGAGTTGCACAAAACATAGTTAAAAGAGTCTCATTCTTCTCGATAACATGCATTCTCGAGAAGAATAAGACATAATTTCCAACACAGTGTAACATTTTTTGAAAAATATATTCTGTGAACGGTGATTAAAAAGGGTGGAAGAGTCTCACTATATGGGCTGCATTTTGTTTTTGTAAGA
The DNA here is from genome assembly GCF_054136105.1 of Typopeltis vanoorti. Lineage (NCBI taxonomy): Eukaryota > Metazoa > Arthropoda > Arachnida > Uropygi > Thelyphonidae > Typopeltis > Typopeltis vanoorti. The sequence continues at coordinate 39,006,193 of NC_143558.1, read as the reverse complement.
TGCACTGAAGATTGAAGAATAAAGGACGCAGGAACAACCCATGTAGAGTAAGCGAATAGATATAGGGAATGAAGCTCTAGTTCGCGCAGTAGATACTGAGTTTGCAGAGTGGCACACAAAAAAAAGTAAAAAGAGCTATTATATTCGCGAAAGCAAGGTATTAAATGTTGAAACATACATTTTTATTAATAGGTTGAAGTTTCAATCACAATATGTTATATATTATAAACCATTTTTTATATTTTATTAATTAAATGTACAAAATCCCTGTGATACGACACCTTCCAGCCACGAGAACCAAGCATAATATGTTCCGCTAAGGTGCTGTTTATGACGTTCTTGAGCTGCTGATAAAAATAATTATATCTATGTATCGAGTGTATTTATAAACTCGATACAATGCTTTATTATCCGAAATAATTTAATATACCACAGGATTTAGAGATAAAGCCGAAATTAGGACTTAATAAGATCTGTAAATTTGGGTGATATTTTTTCGTACTTTATGCTTGAGAAAGAATAAAAATATTCTATTCTATTTTAAAGTCCAAAATACATCCAATCAGCATTTTATAGATGAGATAAATCCCTGAAACACATTCGAGGATTATTCACCTTCTTAAACAAATGAAGTAGGTCTTCTACATTTATTATGTGCTTTACATCCCTACAGTAACATATAAGTAAACCAAAGAAAAGTTTTTTTGTATTATTTTTTGGAATTTCAATTATAAATACCTCTAAACTATTGTAAAATCACTCTGATTTTATTTAGGGATAAAAAGAAAGGCGAAACATTATGGTTTTTGGATTTCTTGTTGCAAGCACAAGAAATCTTTTACGAATATACAAGGGATTGAATTCATTATTGTAATTTTAAGCCGTCGATAACAGGAAGATAGCGCATCGTCTTCCCTTTATGGATTTATGCTTGCATCATAAGCGAGATTTTATTAATATTATCTCCTTCTGAAAAACATTATTTAAAAACAAAAAGATAATGTGTTTTTCCACTTAACCATTTTCCATCACATTACTTCTGTTCTCGAAATTAGTTGAATCAGTCGTTCTAGTACTGTACTATTTTAATTACCATATTTAACAACTGGATTACATCTATGTACAAGCAGACTGCCGTCTGTACAGGGGCAACACAAAGTATCATAGTATTACTTATGTTATTGCTCTTTTTAACCATTAAGAAATTATCAAAGTTATCAATAATTTTCTAAATCGTCAGTCTCTTGCAATAGGTTAGTCCACCCCACTGGTATCAAGTAAGATCCAATTATCATATGTGACAATCGGGTCGCTTACATCGTTAAGAAGATATCTTTTTAAGTTAAGGGGATATCTTTTTCTTGCTCTTACAGAAAGAGCGAATTTCAAAGAAAATAATAAGAATATTGATATTATTAATTATCGTTGTTAATTCATCATTAAAAAATTTTCTATCTCTGTTAAATAAAACTATGCATCATTATATTATTAATATATAATAGAAGAGTCCCACTATATGGGTTGCATTTTGCTTTGTGTGTGTGTGTGTGTGTGTGTGTGTGTGTGTGTGTGTGTGTGTGTGTGTGTGTGTGTGTGTGTGTGTGTGTGTGTGTGTGTGTGTGTGTGTGTGTGTGTGTGTGTGTGTGTGTGTGTGTGTGTGTTGCTCCAAATAACAGGTGTTTCCAATTTTTTAATTCTAGTTTCTGACTTCTGACTTAACTGGTCTGACTACAAATACTTGGCCATCCTCGCCTGATCTTATTCTCCATCTTTCTTTCTTTCTTTTTGCACTGCTGCTACAACGTGCTAGATCAGCTAAACTGAAACGAAATAACCCTTGTTCAACATTCGCGTGGTCGCCATTTAGAGGCGTGAGCAATTCCTCGCTTCGTATCGATTACAAGTCCAGTTCATGAAAGTGTGCGGAAGGATGCTACTGTTCAGCCTTTGCTGTGGCTGCTGTCGGCTACTCTCACGCCTACGCGAAGTCTGGCGTCTCATCAATCCGCAAATGGGACAGGCTTTCATTTCACTGAAAGCGCTGTTTCTTTTACGTACCCTTTATTTTAAATTCCTTCTTTTTTTTCACGAAATCGCTGATATCTCTAAACTCCCCATGAAATCATTGATATGTCTACATAACTTTTCTCTTATTCATAACATCTAAGAAAACTGAATACAGAAACTATCTGACGATTGTAGTAGCATTGGCATACAATAGTTGCATGTTGGTAATAAAACCGAGAGGATAGCGGTATTCTTTCAAATGATAACAAAGATCAACGTTGCTATACTGCAACGGTGATATGGCAACAACAATGAAGAATTTCATGTTCTCTAGCAACGCAGCCAGTGAAATTATGAGATTCTGACATTATTGGTAATTAGTATGGTATGATATAAATAAAATCGAAGTTGTAAATATTTTTGTTTCAGCATTCTCATTAGTCATGCATATATTAAGAATTCCATCGACTGCATGATACTTTCGTAATATCGATGATCAGTAAAGCTGTACATTTAACAGACAGTTAAAAGAGTCAACAGTGTCATGCTAGCTTTGAAAATAATAAAGTTAATTGCAGTGATTCTGCAATAATGATAACTGATGGCATATTATACTTCTGTAATGACAGTAGTCAATGACATTCAGTAATTCTAACGTTCATGATAAACGCCTTATCGTGAACCTTTACCATTGCCCTCAACAGCTTTCATAATAGAACGCGACAAAATGAAACCAATACAGTAACGGCTATGATAATGTCTATTTATGTCTTTATATCTTTTTCTAAAATGAGTTCGTGACATGTGCTGTTATATATCGTATGCTCAAATTTGGATGAATTCTACAGGAAGAAAAGTTCTTTGTATCAGTTAAAGATATGGACTTCTTTCTGGTTTCTAGATATCTTCATCAGAAGCACGCACGCACGCACACACACACACACACACACACACAAAGAGAGAGAGAGAGAGAGAGAGAGAGAGAGAGAAGTCCCCCCCTTGAAACTGCAGTTTTTAACTTCCCACAAACCAGAACAAAAAAAGCATTTGATTGAAACAAACACAACAATGCCTCTGTACCTTAATTGCCTCTAAGATAAATAATAAAAAAACCTATCAGTTTCGTATAAAGTAATTACGGAAATGAGAACTACCCAAGTAGAATTTCCAATCGGAAGGTTATGAAGAATATGACTTGTTTAAAATATGGAAAAAGTAGCATAACGATATATCAACCTAAAGACGTAAGATTAATTTTGAGTATAAAGTACTAAGTAAATAAACAATTTACTTTATTAAAAAGCAGCAAAGTAATCTTTTACGAAATAAAATCAATTTTACTATGTCAGTGATCACTAAATAAAACCAATACAAGGACTTACAGCATAAAGGTAAAGATCGCTCTCACGTAACATTTGAGAACACTCTTTTGTGGGTTGTGTTCTATGACTTAGAAGAATAATGAAGAGATGCACAGAAAGAATAGAAACAAATTAAAATTGTTCAAAAGCGAAACCTTCCACGCCATCTGAGAATGTGTTTATTCTAGAAGGACAAATATTTTCAACGAATTATGGTGTTTTATAATTCTGTTTCTATCCAAATATATCTCATTCTTATATAGTGCTACCTGAGCACTACAATAAATAATCCATGAAGAAATCCAAGACGATCATCAAAAATGTTTCTGAATTATCCATAGATACCATTCGATTCATGGATCAGATTGAATAGATGTGAATTCCACGTGACACGAAGTTAAACCATCAAATATATGAAAGACATGAAAGCCTCGTTGCATCTTTGGTATCATTTGGATGGTATTGTTGCATTTTGATATCAAACCGAAGCAACCTAAAACTAGAATTAAGATACTAGATTATTAATTTTATTGTTTTTTTTTCTTTATGTGGGTGATTTGGTTCGGTGTCGTATTTTTGTAACACAACAATTTTGGATACGGAAGATTAAGTCTCCGGTTAATTATTTTCCTTTTAAATCTGGAAATCTCCCCCCCCCCAAAAAAAAAAAATTTTTTTAAATAATAAAAATAAAAAATTAGCATACTTTGGCTGTGTCTACGTAGTTCAGTCGTTTTTCGAAGATGTTCTTTCGTTGGAAGAATTTGGGCTCAAATACGTGTGACATGGAATGTCAGATGTATTCGAACTGACATGGAAAAGGATAATCAAAATGAACAAGAAATTTTTACAATAACGTTTGTCTTCCTGGTGGAATTAGGGTATCTTAACTCAAAATCCGAAAATGTGTTTTCGCTGCCATTTCGATAGGCTAAGTTCATCAATCTGATATTTGCAATCAATAGCTTTTCGGAATTTTAAAATCGGAATCTTCCTGAAGGTCTTCATTTTTTTCATTTAATTACTCTCACCAACAACCAAATATCAGGCGGTTTAAATAGAAGTTAATTACTGTAATGTAATTACTTAGCTACCTTGATAGAAACTGGAAAGTTCGGCACTCAATTTTTATTATATTTAACTATCTTTAAAAATCATTTTATTGCATTGTTTTCATTCAGGAAAGAAAATAGAAAATTATCATTTGCCACACAACTATTATATTAATTTTTTATTATACCTAATTTTAATTCCGTTTCTTTAGTTATTTCGACAAAGCGTTGTTGATAAATATGTTTAAAAATTGTAGGATCTAAATGCAAGTATTTCTAATAGCACTAGCAGTGCAATAGCTGTATAAAACGACATTCTGATCGATTAAAAAAAATAAAACATCACAGTGAAAAGTTTCGTTTAACTTGGAGAACTAGTAAGAGTCTTAATAATAATAAAAAAGAGTAACCTATATAACACAATGTTAAAAGAATCGTCTTTAGCAATCTAAAATTATATCGCTAAAAGGCACTTTTTCTGTACTATACTGTAACTGCATTTTGAAAGTCGTTGATCCTAAAAAATACAATTTGAGACTTTTTGAATTGCAGCTTCCATAATAGTCTTTAAAAATTAAAAATTGCTGTCGAATTAACAGATCATGCCTATTATTGAACAGATAAATAGCAGTTGTGCGTAACATTTGATAGAGATATTCCATATAAATCATCATAGGTATTCGTACAATAAATTCGCAAAAGCAATACATGAACTGGAGCGATAAAATAAGAATTAACAATATTAATCATTTTGTTCAGAGACAGACGTGCAGTGAAACGTTTTTCTAATGCGTTGATAAAGATAACGTACAAATTAGAAGCGGGTGCGCCGTTTTTATAAATGGGACATTACATATTAATGGACTATTCAAAGTGATACCAAAACAGAATTTTCCACTATATTTTAGTAAGGATTCTCATACCAAATTTTATCGAAATTCATCAAGAAATTTAAAATATGAAAAACAACGAAACGATACTACATTTCAATAAGATGTTATGCTACTATCAGCTAATATTTTAAAGAACGCCTAAAATTCGAGAGGGGGATTTGCTACGCGCATATGCTTCTCATATCATAAAGGAGGATTTTTAATTTTTTATTAATCTTATAATTTTTATATTTTATTGATTTTTACATAGCTTGGAAATCCTGTTCTTAGAGAACAAACATGAAACTTCTTTTCAAGTCACTTCATGTATATATATATATATATATATATATATATTATTGCCATGTGTATTGCTATGGGCTAATATTATGTATTATTGGTACTTTATTTTCTAGGGCTGTAGTTATATCTAAATTTAACGTATTTTCAAAAAAAAAAAAAAAAGTTATTTGCCACTTTCTTTTAATTATAAAAACTCCAAATATTTAGGAATAGGAATCATATATGAAAATGGGAGTGAGGCACTAAAAAAGTCACTTTGAGTGTAAGTGCCTCCTTACGTACATATTCTTTGAAAAACATTTATCAAATATACGCTTTGTATATGTAATTCACAAGTGTCATTCTATCACTTCCCTGCTTTTTAATGAAATTTCTCAGAATGCTTAAGTTCCTATTAGATTTGTTTTATATATTCGTCTGTATATACATAATTCTTAGATATTTGGAATCCCTACCCCCACAAAACGGAAAGAGATTCCAAAATTATAAATTGCAATAACTTTATTTTTTAGAATATGTCCATCTGAATCAACTTGTGTTCCTGTAGTATCATTTTTATTTGAAAAAAGGATCAAAATTCTAGTAATAATTCTACTTTGTCTGGATAAACTTTAATGAAACTGGTAATTATTTGAAGCAGACTATTTTAATAATATAGTTAGGTTAAAACAAAATTATTTGTCTGGAGTACATAATGCGAAAAAACAACTATATAGATTCAACTGTGGTGATAAATGAATGGAGTTACTATAAAATTAAAGGTAGCTTTTTATGATGGTGCGTATTATTTCGTGTCATTACATGCGTAATCACTTTCAGTTGGAAATGAAACCTAAAAAAACCGTGAATTAAGAGTAAGATTCGAAAAAAAAAGTAACATTAGGAACATTTAAGAAAAAACGCAGCTTTTTATTATATCATTTTATATAATTTCCTTACATGCGTAATCACTCTTCCAATGAAAGGAAATATGAAAATACAGTGAATTAAGAGTACGATTCTGAAAAAAAGTAATAGCATAAGTTCGAAAATTTCTAGGAAATATCTTCTTTGGACACTTTTTTCAATTTGTTCAAATAATGTCATGCCTTTTTTTTTCAAAAAAAAAAACTATTTGCATATTGGATCTTCACTTTTGATTTGTAGGGTGCGTAGAATAAAATAATTAAAGAAGTATGTAACATATCATACATTGTAAGCTCTTTTTTTAAACATTCAAATAAAGTACCTAACGAATTTTGTCTGAGTATCAAATGGCAAGCACTGACCCTTGCATTTCCGTGGAATATCCCGGTTTCATTATAAGACGAATACCTCCGAAAGTTATAGTCTTTTTATTATCACAATTAGTCCCACGACGACCTGGTCACTTTTGAAATCACTTTTCAGCACTTTCATATTATTTCTCCATAATGATGTAGGATTTCGAAATAATTTTTGAAACCATGTTCTGCACCTTTTTGGATGATATTCCTTGGCTTCTTCAACCAATAAATATCATCGACCTCTTAGGGATAAGAGTAGTGTAGATTTCATATTTAGGAAGACGTTACATAGCACAGTTCTATTATTTTATTATTTCTCTTCTCTTTTCTGTTTAATAGTTCAAATTTGTGGTAGGAAACATGCGTACACATCGCGCATGTCTGAATGTATGTGAGTATGACCTGGCAACTTCCAAATGAAGCATTCAACAGTGATCATAAATCGCAATGCTAAATAGTTTATCATCACGCACTTCAAAAATAATAAAACCTCGCGAGTAGGTAATTGCACTGTTTTGCACTCAGAAAGCCGTTCTAGAAAGCCAAAAGGAACTTCTGGGATTAGGAATGCAATCATAATTTTCTTAAGACAGATAAATAGTACAAAAATAAAAATCCTGATTATGTGTATTTTTACATTAAAAAAGGCTTTTTCTATTTTAAATATTTTTTCTGGAGATTTAGCTTCTCCAAATAAGAAATGGGAATGGCTCTTCGGATAACTTTTACTGTTCATCCCGTATCGTACAAATACTCATGAGTCTGGGGGTTATCTTGCATGATGCCATTTTGAGTTGCTGTTAATCTGCGTACGCATTAAAATTGACGCTAACTGATGCACTATGTTAACGTAAGCGCATCTAATTTGAGATAGAAAACTTCTCAATGTTCTCGAGTTCATCATAATTAAAGATTATCATGATACTGATGATACAGAAATATCATCACCATCATCTTATGTGTTTTTACATGCGGTTTTACAAACCTACAACTCAAGAGAGAGGTCAAAATTCTATCTATTCTTAATTACTAAAAGTCATTAAAATTGGTAATCCTGAATATTAATGTGTACATTATATAGTCAATTTATATGTAGAATTTTGACAATCGGTGAAATACCTACAAAATAATGCAAACTCATTCGTCAGAGCTTTACAATGATTAGATTCATTTTAGAAACAAGCTGAATAAATGGCATTTGCTAATAATTACTTTTTCTCTATACATATTATAAATGCAATTGCCTACCTCTGGACAGGTAATAAATCCTATAAATATATAAGTCTGTAAAGAGCAGTGCCGTTAGCGCAATAGCGAACTTTTTATTTGCTATTAAAACCTTCAACTGTTCTTCTTTACCCCCATTCCCCTCCAGTCATCAAATTTCTGCTGATCACTATCTTTAATCGGCCTGTTTTTCTGTACATTATTTTTCCATTTCTTTGAAGGATCCCGTGGAATTTACAGAAACTTACCGATTACTAATATCTACGTAAAACCCAGACATTGCAATATCCAATCCCTTGCAGTGCCCCATTGTAAAAATAGAACCTCCCACTCAAGCGTCTCTGAAGGAGTGGGGGGGGGGGGGTCGTGGAACTGCAGATAAACGATAAACGAAAGCAAATTTCAACTTGACAGAAATCTTCGTGAAGGTATGGAATTAAACGTTTCCATTTCTATGAAGAAATCACTGCCATTTTCTAAATATGCAGTAGTTATCTGATTATAAAGAAACGAGCGGGAAGAAAACATACAATTAATTAGCAATATTTTCAGCTGAAAGGAAAGTCTTCTAGTTTGTAATCATTTTCTATACGAAAGCTGACTACGTTTTGATGTGATATACATGCATGCATGTGTCCGAAGCATGCACAAGAGGATTCGTGCAGTGCTCCCCCTTTCACCCTTCCCTTATTCGTAAGAGAAATTTGAAATTTTCGTTTTCGAAATTTTCAATTTTTATTGAATTTCTGTTACAAGCAGACAGTATACTAATAAATAATAAGAGTAAAAATGACTGAAATAATCTTAATCAGAAAAATAAGACAACACGGACTTTCTTCCCTACATCAGGAAAATTCTGCATGCAACTGTGATCCATTTGCTGCATGCAAACAAACAAACAAACAAAAAACATAACATATTTCCTGCTTTGAATAGAAACTTCTTTCAGTACGATTCGGCTCTATGGGGCTAACTGGAGTTATGGTCGAAGCAACTAATGATATAAGGTCAATGCATTATGTTTGTTAATTTGTGTGTGTGTATTTCTGGCCAGTTTTCTGTTTTGAGGCCGAGCATGCGAGAAGAAAAAAAACCTTCCGCTTCTGTATGAAAATACAAGACAGTATATCTTAGAAATATCTAAATAAAAAAAAAACCTTCCTTTTTCATTAACGTGTTTTAGTTAGAAACATTTAGAAATAGCGGAATTTATCGAATTTACAATCGATATTTGTTTTGTTTTGTTTTAGAAGCTAATGTTTTGATGCGCATATGTATTTACATTTGTTACTCATCACAACGTGCATTTGTATATTGTCGATCTTTTTATAGTTATTTTTTTAAACAGAAAGTGATCTCTACTATAACAGATACGTGAAAGGATTATAAACGCTATTACAGTTCTATCATAGGCATAGAACTGTAATATGCAGTTCTATGCATTATAGAAAAATCTAAGTGAATGAAGTGCAGCTTAATAAATATTAATAGAATGCATTTATTGAAAATGTATGAATAATGTAATGAAATAGACTAATTTAGTTGGAAGATAGATTTTAGATTAAATCTGAAGAAGAAAGATTTACGCTTCCATGTAATATCTATTTTTGTAAGCTATTACAAATTTCGAAAAATGCACAGTTTGCTATCCACCAGTGTACAAGTGAAATACATATCCTATTCCTGTCCCTTATGATGATTAATTGACCGTTTCAACAATTGGCTTCTGCAAAACACAGAATGTCTTTCTCCTCGTATACTGTACAAATTGACATTTACAGAATTCCATATAAATCCAATGACGTTAAGTCTGTCAACTGCAGCCAAGCAAAAGGTTTCCTTCTCAATCTCTACTGGCTGATGATCTAACACAAAACAATTGAAGCCTTAGATATAACCACATTGTTCCCTGAAAGTAAGAAATTACTGTATTTTAAAGTAATCGTGGTATTACACAGTTTTTAACATATTATATGTATACTGTGCAGCATCCAAACCACAAATGGAAGTTTAGAGAAATTCTTCTACATTCAGCGACTGATCCAGTCGCTGAATTGGCAATCAACTGTGTGAGATGCGAATGAATGCCCATTATAAAATAATAATAATAATAATAATAATAATAATAATAATAATAATAAATTATAATTTCTAATGCCTTGAAGAAACTTTCTTTAGAATCTCGCTATTTCTTTCAAATTCTCCATCAGGTCACACCCCCTGTTCTGGTAGTTCACGTTATGTAATTTCTACCCCTCTGGAATTTCCGTTTAGTCATGTGTGAGGTATGCCTTTAACTGTTTGTATGCGGCATTGTTATTAGATGGTTATGGCGTTCTTAGAACAACGACCTTGCAAACTGATTCAATTTTCCCAGAAAATAAAGATAAAACTGAAAGTAGAAGAATAAACAACAGACGCAATTCACTGTCACTTTTGTTTACAAAAGTAATGGAGATTAACTATCTGGCGTTAAGTGAGTGATAGTGATGATTCAGTAAAAAGCAGTAGTCTGCAGTTGGGGGAAAAACTGCTTTCTGTGCTTTATAACTATGTACCTGGGATCACTTGGTTTGATAAGTGTATGACATTATAAGAGACTTCCTTTTTTCAGGATTACCGTAGCACAGTCATTAACACGACAGGACATTAGTCCTGCTGAAAACACCTGGTTCCAATCTTTTTTAAGAAACGAGGAACCTTCAGAAGAGCTTCGTAAATGAAAGAGAACCAACCGGTTTCATATAAAAATGGCAAAGTTTCCCCTTCCGGAAACGCGAGTTTTTCATCCTCAAACACGCAAAGCAGCCGGGGAACACACGCAATTAGCAGGCATAATATACTAGTCGCACAGCCTTAGCTGTTTCGGTCGTAATCCAACCGGTACCTTTGTTCATGACTAGATAAGCACAATTACAAATATTAGTATTATTTGATATACACAGGAGGAACAGAAGGTATTTGGTATATACATGATATACACAGCAGGAACTTGTTTGCGAGGCTTTTCTTTTTTCAACTGGTCTCCGAGTTAGTTGATCTCTGAGGAAAAAAAATGTAGACTTTTTTTTCCTCTGAGAAACTCTGGTTATCAAACCCGAAATTCTGAAAATTCGACCGCAGAATTCACACTTTTTCAGATATGCTAGTTAAGGTTTAGGAATACGAGATGACGGCACAGTTGTCAGCTTCCTTCCTGATTCCCTGAAAATCATTGATAGCTATGAACTCAACTATCGTTGAAAATGAAGTGTGCAGCCCGGCTACCTACCAATTTCTAAAAGCTAGTCACGGCTAAAACAGTTCGGCCTACTCCTTTGACGTAAAAAGACGTTAGATGATTTTATTTTACTTTATTTTTTTACACAGCAGTAACCTGGCTGCAAATTATTTATATTGAATAGATGTTTGTGCGTTTTTGATTGTTAATAAGATATTACATTGTTCTGATGTGCACAATACCAACAAATGAACTAATTTTCGTAGTTTCTAGTAATTTGTGCTTTAAACTTTTAGTTCTCTTTACCCCTGAAGATGTTAGTCTAACGACTAACGAAACTTGTCGGGTGTTGTTTTTAGTGCTTGTTTAGTTTTAAAAACAGTTTTCTTTAATAAACATGTGGTCACAAAACCGGAATAATTATATTGAAGATATTGCATTGTTGTTTGTTTATAAAATTTCTCAATATTCATAAACTTTGCCTTGTCAAATTCCTTAATTTCAATTATTCCTTCTGAGAAAAATAACGCATTACAAAGAAATATTTTAGTGAAAAACAATATTACGTACAAGTAATTTTTCAGCCAACCTTTCTTGTATTTTTAATTATTAGATAACCATTCTAAATGCCGTCGATGGGCATATGTATCCCACAGGACCAGTCTGTGGGGTACATGATATAGGTTAGTCATTATGAATTATGGTCATGCTTCTGGCCTGGGATCCGATGATTTTGGGAGATCGGTAAGTTGACAAGACTCGACTTAGTAGAACATCAAGCTTTTTATTTACCTCATCTTAGTTTAACTGACAATCACTGCTACAGACTGAGTAACACTTCCTAAGGCGGTTCCCAGCACTAAAAAAAGTTTGAGAAACACTGCATACCGATGATTTTTAATGGAACAATGACAATATTAGAACTTTTCGAAGCAACTAAACTCACCGTTCGCAAAACACGCCACTGGGTTTTTACACACACACACAAAAAAAAAAAAATACCACTGCAGTTGGATGTTGATTAAACAGAACATAAAGTTCTTCCTTCCTTCCGAGCTAATATGCATTACGAATCGCATCATATAACTATCTCACCTTTTTAATAAGAAGGATAAGCTTTTACCAAACCTGGGTGCTTCGAAATAGGTATTATATTGACAAGCGTGTCAAAGGATAAAATAAAATATTAAGGTATAAATAGTGCAGAAGTGGTTTATTTATATATCGTTAAATTGCGCATAAGTCGTAGATATAATTTTATGACACTTAACTTTGCAGTATTGTATAAAGAATTTTGTATAGCAAAAATAATAGGCTAATAATAGAAAATGACTGTAGATAATAGAAAATGAGATGCCCAAAGTTTCATTTGGGCATCTCATTTTCCCTAAAGTTTTAGACTCAATAGCATGTCAAGGCTGCCTACCTTTGCTTCAAATAATTCTACCTAATTAATTTAAGAATTAATTTCCTTTAATTGGTTAATTAAAGGAAAACCTCTTCCACTTCCGTATGAGACTGTTCACTCACCTTCGCTTAACGAAGCCCTTATAGAGGTTATATCCCAGACTGTATTTTCGAATCCGTTCAACCAAAGAGCATCATCGTTACCAACTAAGATAAAGAGCTCACTATATCTAGAAATACAAATCAAAATCCAGATCTAACAGTGGTCTCTCTCTCTCTATCTCCTCGCTCTCTTTTTTTTCTTTCTTTCTCCATAGTACAGATAAAGAATGACGGCTCCATTAATTGAGAAAGACTTTGGTTTGAAACCTGTACAAAGAACTAGCTTTAGTGATAAAACAACATTACGCACAAGAGATTAAAAAAAAAAAAACGGCATGCAATCACTCAGTCAAAACAGGTACTCTTGTTACAAGAACCATTAGAGTCCGAATTCGACCTACGGTGACTCAAGTTCGATTAAAACCTTTACTTTTATTCAATGTTAGGGCTTAACAGAAACTAACTTAACATTCATGTTTTAAGTTTACTTATTTCTGAACCTACATTTGTTTTAAAACAAATAATTATTATTTTAAATAAATTATTCTCGTTGTAGTTCAAATATTCTGTGATTTTAAGTCTCTGTACTTTGCAGTATTTATTTTCTTATTAATAACAGTAAGTTATTCAAAATTGTTAGTGTTGGAGTCTGCACAATATTTAGACTTCGAGAATAGCAGTAACCATAGACATATGTCTAAAAATGCATCTTAATTTGTTTTGAGAGAGTGTATCGTTGTGGTGTGATCGATCTACACAGGAAACTGTGCTGGCATGGCTGGCCGAGTAGTTAGCATACTCACTCTCCAGCCAACAGGTTTCCGGATTCGTATCCCGCTGTGGGCATGGATGTTCGTGATTGTCTTGAGATGGGAGATGAATTTCATCGCCGGGTGTGAGAGACCACCACCCCGCTTATTAGAAGCTTGAAGTGGCTTGAAAAAGTTCCATGTTTAGTCTCTAGCGAAGGGTTTCAGGGCTATGTAAAAATAAATTTAAAAATTTCAAATTATATATATATATATATTAAAAACATAGATTTAATGACTAAAAAACCGAGATTTAAATTAAATTTATGTTTTTAAAATGTATCACAACAACCGAGTAAAAACCGATTATCACATATATATATATATATATATATATATATATATGATAAAATAAAAATATTTATATTTTTATAAAAATGGCGATAAAAGATCCTTAGCCCACCCACGGTACAAAAAAACTAAAAAAAGCTATAGATTTATAATAACCTTTCGTAGGTAGGAACATACATTAAAAATGCAAAATATTATTTGAAATATACATTATTTTCATTTTTAATGAAAATTATACTGAAGTATGTTCTTAAAACAAAACTGATACTGCTTAACGTAAATGTTATTTGTTTTAGCTACATCTGTAATGCATGGCTCCTAGTTTCAGTTACTGTCAGTCTTTCAGTCTGTCGGTGAGTCTCAGTCAATCTTAAATAATCATGATATTTAATTTTCGGTATTTCCGCAATTAGAGCTGTGATTAGTTGTGTAGGTTCAATCATGTCAAAATATGTTCATCGAAAAAAGAAAATGGTTAAAAAAAAGAGAATATATTATAAACCCATCATTATTTCATAGGCAAATTTCGTTGCTGGGCCTGGTTTGGGGGAGTGGTTAACATTCAACAGACTGCGGATTTGAATTCCGCTGTAGATCTGGTAGGAGGGAGATGAGTTTTCATCTCCCGGTATGGAAAACATAGTTCTGCTAACTAGAGGCCTGAAGTGGCTTGAAAATATTTCATGTTTGGTCTTGAATGGGCAAGATTCCCTGATTATATTGAAAATAAATAAAAAACAAAAAAGAACAAAAAAATCCAAAAAATTTCTTAGTCATCCACGGTACTAATATATTATAGTTTCACAACTTTTCATGGTTAGGAGTCACATAAAAAATTAATGATTGCATTTTAAACTTTAAAAAAAAAAAAAAAACTAGTTAGTTTCGTATGATGATACAACGGCCGTGAGTCCCTTTTACGGGAAGATGCACCATCTCAATCCCCCCCCCCCAATTTTTTTCCGGGCTCGGGACCAACATAACTGACGAATCAGGCCTATGGCTGGGTCAGTATTCCCGACTGTACTCCATGTGTGTGTTCACGGAGCCGGTTTGCCTGTTTGCGGGATGAAAAATCCCAGATAAACTGGCGGGAAAAACCTTGCTGGCCAATACTGGCTAACTTGGCTATGGCTGAGGAAGATCCTTAAGCTCCTCACGTCGTCGACGAGAATCGAACCTAGGACACTCCTTCCCCAGGCATATGGTTGCGAAGCGCAAAGCCACTAAGCTAACCGCGCAGACACCACCAAAACTGACAGCGTGCTTAAAAGAATGCAACCTTCGGCACTGAAGCTACCTTGGCATTGCACTAAAGTACAAGGTAGGTTCAATAATAATAATATTATTATTATTATTATTCGACACCTCCAGGGAGTCCAAAGACTCATCGAGGGAGGGCACCTACTCTACAACTCTCTCAATCCTCCTACTACCACGAACCGCAACTACACCAACGCCATCTACCTCCCACCATCATCACTAGTATTTTCAAAGACAATCACAAACATCCATGTCCACGGCGGGATACCAGCAGGCTGGAGAGCGAATACACTAACCACTCGGCCAACAATGCCGGCAAAATAATATCTTATATTTGGGTAACTTTATAATTTCAAATTGAAGCCTTTAAACTTTCTCCTGGTATTATAAGTTATGCATAGACCGAAGAGAATTCACTTCTGAAAAATACATTTTCTGAACTGAGACTTCTACGGTATTAAACAGAGAATTCTTGTCCTGTTATTCTGTCTTGTCTTCTTATTCTGTTTCTCTCTAGTCTCTGATGAGAACCAACAATTCGAAACAGTTATCAGCCTAGTGAAACGTATATCAAAAGAAGAACTAATAAAAAGCGAATATACGGATTCTGGTCTTAAGTAGTGCAATGCCAAGAACTTCCGAAGTAGAAGATTGTATAAGCTCTTTTGTCAATATTGAAACTTTTTTAAGTTCCAAATTCAATTATTTCACTATTTTTATCTAACGGTTAACCCTTCCACTTTACCACTGTATTTTACACTTTCGTTGATGACGATTACAATAAAAAACTTATCACAAACTGGTTGGTTTTCTGGTTGGCTGGAATGATGAGCAAAGCAACCAAGTCTATGAGGCCAGCGTATTACGCTAGTTGATACGAAAACCTGGCATTGTCGTATGAAGAAACTCACTCATCTTCAGTTGACAGAATCCGTATAAAGGCTCCAGTGGCGGCTCGTCACTTGAAATCGTGGGGGGTACTGCAACTTTCGAAATATACATATACATACATACTGTACATACACAGTGTGTAAATATACAAGTAGTGTATACGTGTTTGGATAAAATATCAAAATTATGCTAAAAATTTAAAAAAAATTAAACATGAAAAAATATTGTTTATTATCGATAAAATTATACAGTTTAGTATAATTCAAAATTACTTAAAAATAAAAATCCATTTCTTTAATTGTAATTAAAGGAACGGATTTACAATTTTGGACATTACAATTAAATAATTTAATTGTAATGTCCAAATATTTAAAGAGACGGAGTAAACACGATAAACACTACGAACACTCTACTACTGGCGCAAACTGCATATAAACAACAGTGGAACTGCGCGACGGACAGTGCCGCATTATGCTAATAGCTCGCATCTCACTATGACCTGCATATGCTTGCGCGAGTAGTAATATGACACTGTGGTAAACACAGTGCTCCTAGCGTCCTTTGCCCTCCTAAGTGCTACAAGATGCATTTTTATTATTTGTTATACAAAATAAGAGGATTATATAGGATAGGATTGTTGATGATAAAATTAACTATTACAAGCAAATATAAATAAATTAAGAAATAAATGTTTATATATCGAGAAAAATTGGGGGTGCTGCAGTTCCGCAGTGCCTATGCACGAGTCGCCCCTGAAAGGCTCTTTGCATCCTAGACGGAATTCGAACTCTGGTCATTCTAACCAAAAGCACTGTCGATACCTGAACGCCACCTCTGGATGAGACTGGCTAACTGAGCTGCATTTGAAAAGACCTTATAACTCCTTGAGTCCGCAATGAACGAATTCGAAATCAGATCTACCTGAGTTTAACTACATTTGCCCTCTGAAAATGTTACAATTACACTATGCAGATGCTATTGGAAGGAGTAAAGTAATGTTTTGTTATGCAATTCCATAGTGAGAGAAACTGATTATCCTCGTATTTAAATAAAGCTAACAAGTTCCAACATGTGCCATATTCGAGCAGGCAAACTGAGCTTTCAGCCATTGTTAAGGACTGAATAATTAAGGGTTAAGGACTGAATAATATATACTACTATGCAGCTTGCAAAGAGTAGTTTATTTGATAACGACAGTCACAAATCGTTACTCTACCTCCAGGTGTGCAGCATTAGGCGCGGATTAAGTATAAATCAGACACACGCACGACTACAAATGTTCTCAGAATGTTAGCTTTTTTTCTTTTTCTTCACTTTTTTGTATACTGTTATCACCATAAGATATCTTTAGAAGGCTATAGTTTTCATCTTAAAACTGATTGCAATCATAGGCAATATGGAAGTTGTGGAACGCCAAATAAAAAAGTCCGTTAGTACAATGTCTTAGTCAGCATAAATGGGGCACAGTGGTGCACCCAGGGAGGAGGGCCAAGGGCCTTGGTCTCCCCAAAAGAAAAAGGAAAAACACTAGAAAATTTTCCAAAAATTTTTTCCTAATTAAAATCGATTTTTTTATTTATGTTGTGTCGTGTCTTCTATTTCTATACTACTTATGAATTAGCGGTTACATAAGGTGGGAATACCCTATAGTTCTCGGGAATCACGGCCGCTGCGAACGCAAGGCGAACGAAGTATTGCTCGGTCTGACCGAGCGCTACTTTCTGCCCGAGTCGGACCAAAGGAGATCAAGGGTATCATGTATTGGCGATCACTGCAGATGCTCAGTAATAGGTCGTATGCAATGCATAGTGTGTATTCTCAAATCGTCTACTTACTCGATCCCCGCTCCACAAGATTAAATCTTGAGTGCTCGCCCCCCCCCAAAAAAAGTAAATCCTGATTGCGCCACTAATGGAGCAGAATCAATTTCTATCGAGGTATACTGTAAGTTATCAACTTACGAAAAATTTCAGGATCATTTTTCCTTATGCAAATCAAGGTTTTCCTAGATAGGAATGCTAGATTTTTTTTACGAAGGATGGACATACGGTGGCCATTGAGAATTATGCACTGTTCAGCCCCTAGAAGGAGAAAAAGAGGATGATCAAGGGCAACATGGAAAGGGACTATTGTGAGAGCAATGTAGAGAAAAAATAGGCTTACAAGATGAGGATAGGAGGAATCATACAGAGTGGAATCTGAGAATAGGCAGCTGCCAAGTTGAGAAGTCTGAAAGAAGAAGAAGATGAACATACGTTCTATGTTTTGTTGTAAAAATTATTTCACACTACAGAGAAAAGCAGTTTTAGCTTTAACAAAAGAACGATCTGACTAGTTAGGATTATGCTATGTTATATTATTAAAGATCAACAACAACGAAGCATAATTCTCTTTAACACACTTTTTGAGACACGATATTTGGTATCCGAAAAAATTTTATCAAATCAAACTACCGTTACTATTATAAACAGACTAAGAGGATCAGATGGGGGGAAAAACTGTTATGTTTCATCATAGCAAATACAAATTTGAAAAATTCTTTTTAGAATCAGCAGCAGATTTAAAAACCAGCCTAATGTAAATAAATATCATTGTGCCAGACTTCCCAAGATTTGAGAAACTTTAATTCTTAATCCTTCCATCCAACAGCTAAGGCTTGCCAACAGCACCCATAGAGGGCGCCCCTCATGGGACTTTAGGCTTAAAATAGTATAATTTCTTCCACTTATTGCTGGGTTTGTTTTTGTGTGCTATTACAGTTTTAATACTGTATTCCTGAAGATGCCTCCGTAACAGAGACAAAATATCAGAACGATTAAACATGTTCCTTAATTATTTTTTGTGCTGTATTCATTCCATTAAATTCAATTCGTATAATTCTTATAATGCATCCCATAGCACTTCATGTGTTTCTGTTTTCCTTCGGCAGCTTATAAATCTAATATGCACTGATGGAGGACACTAAAAGTCGTTTACCAAACAAACCGTGCAACTACACAAAATTGGCTATGCAAGTTAAAATCTAAACTAGGTTAAAATTTTTTTCCTAAAAGCGAGATACTGAGACGTGAACACTAAAGTAAACCCACAAAATGATGTTAACTATAATTCTGTGTCAGTAAGTCCGCCTTTCTTTGATATCAACTTAGAAATAAATCGAATGATTTTTAAACAGAATTTTCGATTCAGTTAGGGATTAATTTTTTTACACTCACACGTATTCGAGTAAGATCATAAATGAAAGATCGAAATGTAGTGTAGCACGTAAATGTAACACTTTAGTGTTTTATTTTGTATACTTACGTTATATTCCCTTTATATAACTTAGCGGAAGTCTATGCTAAACGAATGATGATGATGGATATAAATAATCCATCATAATTTGTTCTCTTAAGCCTAGTCTCTGCATACTTTAGACAAGAATAATGAGCCACTATTTTTTCCACTATCGTATCTAACAGCACTTATTATTAGTGATTTGTTTTCTTGATGACTTGCAGTTGAAAGATTACGTCAATAATTTTCGAGTGAATTCCGTTTTTGTTCAAGAGGTTTTATAAATGACGCACTGTCGATTCAGCATCCCACCATTCAATCCATGATGATTGTGACCCCTATAATAACAAAGTACTGCATTTTGTATGAACAGCTTTAATTGCATATCTTCTGAGATATTCTATTTTATTTGCGCAATCAGAAAAAATATTAATTATTAACGTCAGTAGTTAAATATACTATATAGCTTACATAGTATTAATCATCTTAAATGTAACGTTTCATTTTCAATACTAACCAGGGGTGTAGTCCTAAAAGAAATAGTGCCGCCTTGGAAACAAAAATCCAGAGCACGAAGTGTGGCATTATTATTATTATTATTATTATTATTATTATTATTATTATTATTATTATTATTATTATTATTATTATTATTATTGCGACGGCTATATGGCAGAGAGATTGCCTTGTTTTCTGAAAAAAATGACAAGAGCAGCAAGCTGTATTTTTTGGCCCGAAAACTGGAAATGTATTATAAGTCTCATTATTATAATTCTAAAAACTTATTATAATGAATTTAAAAACTTTGATAGTTTTAAAAAGGTATCAGAGCGTCGCTCTGCTGCGTCGCCCTGGCCCGACTACATCAGTTTAAAACTAATATGCATTGATAATATTAATAAACAAACAAAATGACGAATGTCATTTTGTTTGTTTATTAATATTATCAAAAGTCTAGATCTAGCACTATATTTTTACTTTTTTGGCTTTCCCAATTTGACTACAGGAAATCTAGTCCATTGTGTAGTGATCAACGGTGAAGAGTAATATTCATAATTTAGGTGGATTTTTTGCTTATATCATGAGAATCTGCTGGAAGAGGTATTGGAAGAGGTATTGGAATATGATTATTTTCCCATAATACGTAAGCGCCTATTAGATTCATGTTGTCTATCCACAAGAACGTAAGTTATTTCGAGACTATGGCTGGAAGGGGTTTAGTAAAATTTGGAATTCTTATAAAACCTAGTAGAGTCGTCTCAATTTTTTTTTGTTTTATTTTGTTTTGTTTCAGTAGGATCATTTGTTCACATGCGCAATGGAAGAAATGTTGCGAAATTATATAAATTATGCCACACTGACTCCGCTGTAGCTCGATGTAATTTAATAAAATTTGAGGTTTAGGCTTTAAGAAGTATTTATCTCCAATTTTGATTGTAATCGGCAAAATATTTTGAGTATTTATATAAATTAATACATATAAATTTAATTACTTTATATAAATTAACAATTATATAAAGCTAGTGCGGAACTTTTATTAAAAATTCCGCACTAGCTGAATGGAATTTAATTAAATTTGATATTTACGGCTTATGTATTTGTAGAATCAAGACGATTCTACAAATTACAGTTTGCGAGATCATGAAATACAAGACCTATAACACAACAGTGCGCTGTGTGTAGGCAAATGATTAAGTAAAATAACAGACAAGTTAACAAGTTTCTTAACACGCTGGTAGATGATGTGGTATTCATTGCGAAAAACGGTATGGGAAAGACTAGTCCAAAGAACAGAGATACACGTGTGAATGAAGAAGATGAAAAGTTGGTTTTATATGTTTTGAGTTGAAGTATATACGGATGTTTCCCAGTGGCTGCTCGTATTCTTATATGAGGAAAGAGGAGTCAACGCTATACCTCTTATGTAGCACACCATGGGAATATACTCAACTTCAGCAACGGTAAAAAGTGGAGGTCGGTTGCCTCGAGATTTCAAAAAAAAAAAAAGATAAGACATACTGTATACGGAGCAGCATGGTTTTGTGAAGGGTAAGTCATGCCTCGGTAATTTTACTCTCTTTTTATAATAACGTAACAGCTGAGTTTGATAAGAGGAATAGCTACACCATGATACTTTTAGACTTTGCAAAAGCTTTTGATAGGGTAAAACACAGAGCTCTGTTATATGCATTGAAGCAAATGAATTAGGATAGGAAGCTGATAAGATAGATAAAAGAGTGGCTAATGGGTAGAGATCAAGAGAGTAGTTTGTGGAGAAGCTGAGTCCAGAAAGCGTGTGACTAGTGGTGTGCCACAGGGCTCTCTACTCGGGTCTCCATTATTTAATTGGATATTAATTGATATAGGAAATGATGTGAGAGGAAATATTCAGTTATTTACTGATTAAATTCAGAGGCTATTATTGCAAAAGTGACTAAAATAGCTCATGGATCCTAGTTATTGAAAAATAAATTAACAATCAGAGATCATGCATCATACATCTTTATAAGGCCTTGATATGGTCTCATTTGGATTATTGTGCGCAGATCTACCTCGCCCGCGGTACTGATGTGCTATAGGTTCTTGTACTTCTCGTGTGCGGAATAAATATAAAAAAATCTGATCACCTGGGTTCTTCAGATGTGGAAGAGGTGGAAAGGATCCATAGGCGAGTGACTATGATAGTGAAGGTCTATGGGATGCTCCTTATGAGGATTGACTGACAGAAAGGACAGATAAGTATATGTTACAGTGATAGGGACATATAAATTACTTAAAGGTTGCTTTCAGAATATGACCAGTGTAGAGAGAACTAGGAGTCATTCCTGGAAATTTAGAAAGACTTTAGTTTAGCAAGGGTGTAAGGACTGCATTTCGTTTTGTTTTTTACTTGGAGAGTGGTGAATGAGTGGAATGAGTTGCCCAAGTCAGTTGTGAGGTGCTGCGCAGTGAATGAGTTAAAAATGAAGCATGACAAGTGTTGCGCAAATGATTGTTAGTATGTGGTATTTCGGAATGTTAATGGACTTTCCGCAAGGCGTCTACAGAATCCATGGAGGTATCAATAGCAATAATAATAATAATAATAATACGAGTAGATGACAATAATTCTGAAATCTTGACTGCCAGTTGTTCGTATGTTGACAAACTTTCAGCCAAAGATGTTAAAACTTCAGCCTATCATTTGAGAATGCCTGATTCATTTAGCATAATCGATCGTATCGGTCTTAATGAACAAGATTAAAAGATTGCGCATTAATTTTTCAGAATGCATATACTTTTTTAAATGCGTTTTATCCATATGAACGTGAATGATTTTAGCTATTAATTAATTATTTAATTATTCCCTCACACGGGGTATGGTAATTACGCCGCCTCTGCAATAGATTATTTTTTCATTGCTTTGTAGCACAAATAAAAAAGAGCCAGTTTAATTAAGTAATGTACCTATCAGATGAGTACTTTTTAATTTAAATTAAACAATAAATGTCCGTGTCATTAAGTATTTTTTGCAAACTAGCCTATAACGGTAGAATGATAGTTTACAAACACTGAAAATCTTTGCGAACTGCTTATTTCCATTAGAAAATACAGTCTATAGGGTCCAGTTGCAGTTTAAATTTTTAATAAGTTCTCTGTGTACCCCTGTGGAAATGCGTGGAAGGAAGTTGAATTTATGATATTTCGCCTGAGGGTCTGATAATAATTTTGCTCTCATAGCGTTAGACCGCCAGAAGAAAGATCACAAATTAAATTCTATTTTCTGACTAGAGCAACTTTTTCCAGACATTTATTGAGCCATTTTCTGAGTTATTTGATCTTTACACAGGCAAATATAATTGCTCCTCCTAGAAACTCGGGTTTTTAACTTCGAAATGAATAAAATCGACTGAAGAGCTCAGATTAGGGAATATGAGATGTTGGAAGTTTTCTGGCTACTCCTCTTAGGATATGATAGCCATGTGCCAGCTATCAGTGATGGCTAAGAGTGGAGATGGCTGCCCACCGATCTTCAAAAACACGAGGGCTGAAATGGCTGCCAACTCCCTTTGGGGGGGATAAAAAGACATTAGAGGATTTTTTATTATTTTTATGATTTTTTTGTTTTAATTTTTTTTCTTTATTTTACAGGTAATAAACCCTACGCTATTCTGAATGGATTCAGCTGAAGAAGAGATCAAATGTGTTTTCTGGCTATAGCTGAGATGAAGTCTCTATCAGCCATCAGAAGAAAATTTAGGACTCATTACAATAACGAAATGCCCACAAACATTCAATTACAAATTAGATGAAAATATTTAAAGAAACCAATTCTATTATAATAAGCCACGATGTAGAAGACAGAGGAGTGTTGAGTAACAGTCCGCGAAAGTAAGATGAACTTCAATGGAAGTAGATATCCATAGAGCAACAGTTCCCAAAATTCTTACAAACAAATTTACACCAGCGAGAGTACATGATTCAGGTCTACTGGATGTTGATGGAAGAAGATATCATACAAGATTAGCTTTCTACCATCATTTTAATCATGAATTTGAAAATAACGCCTCGTCTGTTGAAAATTTATTATATAATGATGAAACAACATTTCACAACAAAGTAAGGTTAATCGCTGCGGAGGCCGTATTTAGAGAATAGAGAAACCACAAGAAGTCCGGGAACATGGAAGATAATCTTTAAATGAACGACTAGTGTGGTCTAGCAAAATAACACATAAGGGTAACCAATTTTTGAAAGAATTGTTGTGAATGGTAAAGTTTAGTCGAACATGTTGCAGAATTACTTTATTCCCGAATTAAGGCGATCGTGGCGATCGAAAGTCCAGTCTTTCAGCAAGATGGGGCACCTTTCCATTCCTTTCACAGTGTTGGAGATGGATCAGAAGAGGTGAGGGCTAGCAATTTGGCTACCTCGTTCCCCAGACTTTTCCCCATTATATATTTTTCTGTGGCAGGGGGGGGGGACATGCTGAGGTCTAATGACAAAGCTTCGCTCTCTAAACGATCTTCGCGCTAGAATAAAACAGATGTGGACAGTGGTGTTAAGTGAAACACAAATGCAGAAAAAATCCGAGGCACTTCACATGTTATGCGTTGCTTCCAAAATGATGGTGTTCAATACTGATTTTTTTCATTTTTTTTCAGATTGTTTATATCTTATATAGAAGAGAAGTTATCATGAACAGTTGTTTGAAATTTGAATTTCAAGCCGTTCACTAAAGACATTTTGCACAATCAAATTCACTCTAAAAACGGTAACATATGCATATGTTTGTATGAATGATGAAATAAGTAGAAAACCATTGTTAGCTTATCGCCATTAAGGGAAGAATGCATCACGATGCGTCTGCATGTGCTGTTTGGAAATTACTCATTCTCAGGACATTGTGCCTGTCCGTTGTAAGAAAATCAAAATCAGAAATTCCTAGATCTTCACACAAACTCTTTTTCCTCATGCTGAGAATTACTATCTTATTCTCAAGTGAAAAGACAAGTTTCTAATCACATACTAGATAACCCGTCTGTGGTACGTCCAGTGGCGTAGCTAGAGAGGGGGGGGAGGGGTGCTCCGCCCCGGGCGACACTTTGAACCTTTTTGAACTTTTACAATTAATTCTAAAATACAGTCTCGAGAACTCAGTTCCAAATATTGTAATACTGCTGCGAAATTTCCTCACGATTGCTGTAAGTGTTACTAGTTGTGAGAGAAGATTTTCTAAATAAAATTGATAAAGAATTACCTACATTACTATGAAACAGACTTCGCCAATGTCATCGACGATTTTGCTAACAGAAAAGCAAGAAATATAACATTTTAGAATGTTGAAATTAAAGTTTTACTTCAAAAATAAGCATAGCGTTTTAATTTATTTCTCTATACTTCGTTTTGTAGTATTTTTGGTGTGTATTGAGAGAGGCGGCAAACTCAGGGACCTCCCGAGCGGCAAAAGCTCTAGCTACACCACTGGGCACGTCAGAAAAACGACAGAAACAGTTGGTTTGAAAGGGTGCGGGTTCGAATCCTCTCAAACATGTTCCATTATATCAGTCTCAGATATAGTTTTTTTTCCCTTCCAGGAGGAAAAATCCGGAAATTCGAGGAAGCTTTAAAACTCCTGCAAAACAAATATGCCCAAATCCTGGACACGCAGTTGTAATACGTGTCAAGCTTCTTTAAATCTCCTTGGGAAAAATTTTCAAATCTATTTTGCTTAAGAGCTACATACATCGACATCCGACAAGAACTTATTCTTTCATCATTCTAACAAAGGATCGAGAGGTTTAGATAATTCACAATCTATTGACAACAGACCAACATTTCTCTCCTCTTTTATTATCAATTCGGTCAATTTCTAAAAATGTTTCAAGGTTCACAATAGTGCAAATATTAATAATTATTATAAATAAATAAATAACTTACCCTAGGTTTTAAAGGACCTATGGTTCAACAGGTTCAAGTTAGCCAAATTTATAAACACCCTAACACATAAGAAGTCAACTGAATTTAACTCGTTATTTTATCATTTTTTTAATCATTCAAGGGATTCACTTGAAATCCTACCATGTTTAAGAGTCGCAGGCAGTATAAAACGCTGGTATAGATAAATTTATGATTTTCTCGCACCTGGTGACATGCGCACACGTGTATAATATACCAGTCTAACCTACTTCTTCCACTAGACCATTAAAAAAAATTACTGAATATTCAACTCATATGCAGTAAGAAAATGTCACAACTTGCCGATCCACCATATTAAATAGAGTCTTGCAGTCGCTAGGCGACACTTTATTACATTTGTTCTTCGTTCGGAAATGGGATCGAATCCCATCTATCTGGGCTTTGCGATTGAAAATAAATTAGCCAATCTCATATGGAAGTGGCAGTATTTTTTTCTCCTGAAACTCGAGTTTCTCCTACAAAAAAAAAAAGAAAAAAAAAAAGATAAACAAGCCAGAAGAACACTCAATTAACAACTATAATACACAGACCATAGTTTTAGTTACAGCAGCCGTAATTCCAATCAGATAATGACGTTAGGTAGGCCAAATCCTTCGGATACGGCAATTATAAACATGAACTGTTCCACTATTCATGCAAAGCAGTAATTATCGGAAATAATTTAAATTTAATTTAATTCAGTTTTAAATATATTTGTTTTTATTCATTAAATTGCCATAGCGTTCATTTTAATAATATATATTCGTATTTTTGATAATTTGTTAATTTTTTTAACGATTTTGTATTGTTCCTTAACAGTCAATTTTGATTTTTCGCTTGTTCATTAGGCGGGCTGCTTTAGTCTCAGGATCCCATTAGTGCAGCGTGCTCTGCTTGAAGTTTCATGTTAATGAACGTTTGTAAAGTAAGCAGATTTCAAAGTTTAAAAAAAAATTAAGAGTGTGAAATTATATCTAAATTCTTTCGCACAACTTTATTTTCAGAAGTGTTTCATAATTAGGATATAAAAAATAATATATAAAAATGAATAGCTGAGATTTTCAGATATTTTTCGGATATTTTATGAAGTATGTAAACCTCAAAAACCTCAAATAATATTTCGATTTGGGCTGAAATGTTTTGAATTCAGTCGAATCAACTAAGGTTAAGATGCCAGTGCATTATTTCTGTTAACTGCGTGCTCTTCTGACTTAGCCAAATTTGTGGGATGAAAAACCCACCACCTCCACATGAGACATGGTAACTTACCTTTTGGAAATATCAAATAAACATTCATAATTTAAATTAGAGTCCAGGCAACTGAATGCGCGTTGCAATGTGAAGTTGAATGCAAATGTCTTATGTGGTATCTTGTAAGTAAAGAGTATTTTTGCAATGTATAAAAAATATTTTATTATTAATCTCTGATAAATTAAATGCTACGAAAAATGGCATTTCAAAATGTTCTTCTATGGAAGTGTGCAACATACAACGACTAACAATTTCTGACTTACAAATGGGAAAATATGATAATCATTTTAACATAGTAATAATCCTCAACTATTTTAAGGACTCTGTGACCCTTCCTTTTCTGTCAGAGAACATCGTAGAGCTTTAGAGCATTCTAAAGCTCTACGAAGAGCAAGTCAAAAAGTATCTCTCAAAAACAAAAAGGATAGAAGGGGATATTAAAGATCCATCCTTATTTCATAGTTGAATTAAAAATAGAAACTTTAAATTTCTGAAAATGTGGATAGAGAGTTTATGATAATACAATCCTCAGCATCAGATTGCATTAGCTCGCACTACTTAAAAGACACGAGCGCTAGCCAGGAGTCCGTATAGTAGCCTTTTATTAGTGCTTTTGATAAAGGCTTCAGCTGGTTCGAACTCGTTGGTTCTCATAAGAGACCAAACAGAAACCTTAAAAAGGAACAAACAAGAACCCTCATTCAACCAAAGCAATCTAATCAGAGATGTATTTTACATTCTAACATCTAAAGTAGCATCTCTGTAGTTGCGCCAAATGGAATAATCAAAAAGGAAGAAAGGAAAGAAAGAAAAGGATATTTATTACAGCTGACTTTCGGCATGAGTTGTCTTGAAAGATTGCATCACTACTTAAGAAACACTTCCGTAGCCAAAAGGGGAAAAAATATGTAAAGAGATAAAGTTTTGCCTTTAACTTCGATAAATTTATTCCCTTTTGAAACTTCAGTAACCAGACTGAATAATGCTCATACTATCATATTTTCAAATTATCGCAGTTAAATCTGTAAATGATTTTTGTACCAACATTTAGATTGGTTGTTTTTCTAATAATTTTAAGATTTTTAAAATGTTTTAAGGTGCTGCATTTCTGTTCTGAAAAATTTCAAAAAACTCAAAAGGCTTACGCATTGCTCCTTAGCTGCGTAATCACCAGATTATTAGTATTTCTCAAGTTAATCAAAAACAGCTAGAATTTCGTAACTTGAATAAAATACTTTGACTTTTTTGTCGTTCTATGTATATCTACACCATTAGAAAATTTTACATTTCCCAGACTCTCCTCAACCATCCCGATTAACGCGTAGCATCGTTAGGAGATGACTAGATGGTTATAGTGAAATACATTTAAATAGGATTTTCAGTCTAGGCATAGCTATCCCCGTCACCAACTAATGCACCTCGTATGACAGTAAATTTGTAGTTTCGTGGATTTTTTTCGAGGTGACTAAGGTCTATAAAGCATCTGTGAGATGCGAACATCAACTGCCTGTATACTCAGTTCATTTGTTTTATTGAAGAAATGTCAGTTTTCCTGGGGTTAATAAAAAAGGCCAAATACATCGTGTCATTTATGAGATTTAAACCATACTTCGGACCGATTTATGGAGGAGTACATCATTTCTGAATAATGTTATTCTGCTTAACTGTGCCACCTTCTCTGATAATTAAATTTGGACAACTGTCAAGGAATATCTGTGAATTATCTCCAGGTCATATACTGAGCACGTACGTACACTGCTTGAAAAGAAGTAACAGAAACTATAGTGTGAGAAACAAATAGCCATGGCACCCACCTTAATAAGATGTAGGATCTCCTTTCGCTGCAATGACTGCAGCAATCCTATAGGGCAAGAATTCTTAACCTATGGTACGCGTACCACTGGTGGTACATGAGCCACTGCGGGGGTGGTACGAAAACAGAGTATAAAATAAAAGTGTAAATTAACATATTTTTTACTCGCAACATGAGTTGAGAATTTAAAATGCATGCACAAATATTTAACAGTTCTACTTAAAATATTTCATTCATCTAAATGAAAACAATTAAATTTTACATTATCATTAAAAACTTTCGTATAATAATATACAAAAATAATACGGAAGTTCAAATTGAATTCAAGAACAATCCATTCAATAGATTCAAAGAGTATAGGTTTCTCCAATAAATATCTGAACAAAATAATAAATAACTAAATAAATAACTAGTATTGTAGAGAAATGGTTATTTCACCAACAAATCACTTTTCCAGAATAAATTTGCTTACTGGAACATTTAATATCCTGAATTAAATACAGTATAGTGGTACGCCACTGGAAAAGGTTGAGAACCCCTGTTATAGGGCATACTTTTCACAACCGTACGATAGTGATCGATGGGAATTTTGAAGCATTCTTCCTGTAGGCAAGTAATGAGGTCTGGACTGTTGTGGGGAGGACGTCCCTTGACCTCACCCGCCGCTCCAGTTCATCCCACAGATGTACAATAGAGTTGAGGTCAGTGCTAGGTGCAGGCCAGTCAAGTGTAGTCACGTTCATGTCAACAAACCACAAAGTTATAGCAGCAGCCTTATGACACGATGCATTGTCTTGTTAAAGAGACAATGGCCGGTTCCGTAGAAATTCCACAAAGTAGGAAACATTGCATTGTCCAGAATTTTCAGATACCTCTCCAAGATCAATGTTCGTGGCACCACAAACAGTGGTCGAGGAAAAACAGGAAAAACAGGACCATGCCATCACACCGCCACCTCCGAATTTCATAGTTGAGGTTTACTCTGGTAAACGATGTTCACCGGCATCTGCCACAACCACACGGCCCATATGCTCCACGTCCCACCACATATACACACTGATTACACCACTGAAGATGACGTGGCATGTTAGTTCAGGTAATGTGGGACTTGCATATTGCGGTCCTACCACGGAAACCCATGTTCTCTGCGGTTCTGAATGCTTTTGTGCAGATTCGTGTTCCATTCGATGCCCGATTCACATTTTGTGAATGTGGTAGATCGTCCACTGAGGGTAGTACTTGCATTTGACTTACTATGCTTCCATGTCAGTATTGTATCACTGATTGTTATCAACAATTTGACGAACAGATAGTCCTGCAATATGTCATTGTAATCACAACGCATCTT
This sequence comes from Typopeltis vanoorti, assembly GCF_054136105.1. Taxonomy (NCBI): domain Eukaryota; kingdom Metazoa; phylum Arthropoda; class Arachnida; order Uropygi; family Thelyphonidae; genus Typopeltis; species Typopeltis vanoorti. The sequence continues at coordinate 38,975,997 of NC_143558.1, read as the reverse complement.
TCAAATTTTGTCAGTTCCCTTCTCTCAGCGATTTCACTAGGACATAGTTGCACTTATTTGGGAGCATGGTATTCCTCCAATTTATACCCGCTATAAACACGTGATTCGTCACATAGCACGATGCGCCTTGCCCATGGGAGCCTCCGTTGACTTCTTTCCAAGTAGTGTATATAACGTGAAGATAATTTCATAAATGTTTCTTGACAGATTCCTTGTTTAATTATCACAGACAATGGCTCAGCAGGATAACATCATTAAATGTTACAATGGTATAGTGGTAAAAAGATCTAAGCTAAGAAAAACACACGCTCATCTGAGACTGTAATAAATCATCTAAGTCCCAAATATTTGCAATATTGCTGTGAAAGAACTAAATGGTGTCCAACAGCACCCACACTTGGGACAGGTGACCTAAAGATAATCCCATAATCCTTGATATGAATGTCAGTTAACAAGGAGACAATCTCCTGATGCTCAGTTCATCAGTAGATTATAAAATATATAAAGCTGTTTACATTGATAAGGAAAGAATTGCGTAACTAACCCTTTTATACAACTATATAGCAAGCTTAATATTGTATGGAATACTTCTAGGTAATCTTAAAACTTCCAGATATACATGATCAAGGTATAACCGAGTATTAATGAGCATTTGAAATTGCAATGGTTGAATCATTCAACCATTCCAAACTGTAATAATAATATTACATTCTGAAGGCATATTTTAATAGTATGCTCATACATTACAATCCCTTCAGATGTAATAGTATGATCATTGACCTTATTACTTCTGTTTAAAGTTCGATGGGAATCAAATTTCAAACAGAAGAAGAAATACACAGTTTTATGCTCGATGAACATAAAACTTTGTAATTATATAAATGAAGTAAAGTGAAATAACAATGTAATCTAGAATAAACCACAATTCAGTAAACGATATTTAATCAGTATTTTAAAACTTGGTTATGGCAGAATAAAATTATGAAATGATCTTATCGTAAACGATAAGTGATTGAAATTCCACATGGACAATTGATATTTCCTAACCACAGCTTCCATAAATCAGTCGGTTTCGACGATGCACCTCTGGTTGGAAAGTCCTTTGTTTGAATCCTATCTAGAACACGAAGAATCATAATAAAATCAGAGATTTAAGGTGAGCTAGCCGGTCTCATATGAAGGTGAAATTGGAGGGTTTTCCTCCCAGAAATACAGAAATTCAGGTTATTCATGATGCAAACCAGGAGAACAAATGCAATTTACATACAAAAATATATTTAGGCATAACACTTTTGATTATGAAAGTATTTTGCATAATCAACATTTGAAAATATTTTATGTGCACACTGAAAAGCGCACGAAATAATTGTATTGGAGCTTGTAGAATTCTGTTACATCAGTTACCAAGACAATTATTTCGTGAACACATAAATTATTCAGTGCACATAAAATAGACATTTATAGATATCTCCATGAACTGGCTTCCCATCAATACTCCATTGCTTTTCACTAGGCCTATGTAAATGTGAGCAACATCAGTTGTCCGTCCAACTTCAAAGTCACCGAATTAATTTCTTCTCTTCTCCTCCTCTTCTTTCACTTCATCTCATCGGTCTAATTACTCTCCCAAGAACAGCTCTCACTTCGAATGTTTTCCAGCCACAATCGTCAACTATCCAGAAAGGGGGGGGGGGGGTAGGCGGGAGGTTTCTTCACTCTTTTTTTGACCTCTTGTACTGACATGACATGACACTAATACTACAAGTCCTACAACCTGTCGTGTGCGGATGAATATAAAAAATCTGATGTGATAAATGTAAAATACCCATAAACTAAATATTTTTACATAATTGACTGAACAAGGCACAATATTTTGTATGAAATGCGAGTAGTAGACTTATATGCTTAGGATAATCATGCACTGTTCCTCTGTTCTAAATGAGATATAACAGCAGATCATTATTAAGACTACGCCTACACAACAAAAAATAATAAAATATGTAGCTAACTAAGGCTAGAGGACATAAGCGTTTGATCCCGAAAACTACAGTAGCAGAGAGATGAACTCTGGTTTCGGTTATTTCGTAGGAAAGGAAAGACAAGGGATTAGCTATAATAACTCGACGTCATGGGCTCATTATGCTTGGTTACATCAATATGAGGGGTAATGATGATGTTCCTGAAATCTTCTTAGGTCCCTTGATACCAGTATATTGCTATAAAGGACTGAATAGGTTGGCCTATTTGAACATCGTTGGATGTTCTCAATCTTAGTACAGTTATTCATGTTTGATCTTGTATCATGTATCTACTTTGTTCCTGTTTGATCTTGTACTCTGCATGTAACCTAGTTTATGTTTGATTTTGTACCCTACATCTAATCTAATGTATTGTTGCATTGCCCTATGGACAATTCAACATGATACTATATCAAGGGCAGAAATAGGCAAAACAGGGTAGCCTTAAAATAGTTGGATATACACTCGTTCACGATTGAGCTCGTACCCTGCATGTAATTTGGCCCTGTTTGATCTTGTATCCTGCATGTAATTTGGTCCTGTTTGATTTGAACAGAGTAAGATAAATGCAAAAGATTTAAACTGCATTACCTTCCTTAGAACAGTGCGCTACTAGGTATTTGTATAATGTAAAAAATTAATAAAATACTGTAGTTTTTAATAATTCAGTACAAGTAAAATTGCAAGTTTTTTTTTCAGCTTTTAAAAGCGTTATTCATAAGCCAACAGGAGTATGTATGTGATTTTTGAAATTAGGCATTTTATTCTTACTCATATTGGACATTCCAGTAAGACAATGGGTAATATTCCTTAAAAAGACTATCAAGCGTTTTATATACATATAATTCATAACAGTTAAGTTTCTGGTAATGAACGGAGAATTATGCGCAAATTAAACCACTTGCTTGAAACCACAAAAATCTGAAATTTTCAGATTTCTAGAAAATTGTGTTCTTTTAGTTTAGCATGTTTAAATACTTCATTTAAGCATAAGAATCATTTAAACGATTCTGCATTTTAAACTCTTCGATTTAATCAAAAGCTTCTCTTCGTATACACAAAATATATTTTGAAAAACTATAAAAATCACAATAAATAAAGAAATAATTAAAGAAATCTGTCTGCTTTTCCTAGCAAAAGCACGTAACTCTATCTTTCGATCACAGTAGATTATACTGACTAAATTAAGAAATTAAAATGCCCACATTAATGGAAATAAGAACAGTTATCATTCATTTTTTTTTATATTCAGCTCTTTGGGGGAGAGCACAATGCAAACTGGTTTCCAAGAGATAAGTCTTAGTAGTAGTAGTAGTAGTAGTAGTAGTAGTAATTTCTGGTCTAGGTTACACTCCTTCTTCGCTAATTCGTATCTATATTGTGTTTTTAAACATCTAGTATTGCTAATATAGCTAACCGCATGTAAATGTTATATGTACCACTACTATTACTATTAATAATAATGATGTATTATACTCGTTTTCTATTTCACAATGATTATCTAATGTTAATACACCACTACAAGCCACCGATCTCACACAACATTAAATGCACCCTCTAATACAAAACAAAATCTGTATAAATTTTGTTTAATATTTTTGTTCACTAAAAAGACATTTAGAATTACCTTATTCATCTGACAGAAGAGAAGAGGTCGTTTTAAATTGCAAAAGTGTCTGAAAATAATGGTAAAACTAGAAGTTACATTATTGACACAATATCACTAACTAAAAAAACATGTCTCCACACCAAACGATATATTTGGCTACGTTTGATTTTTTTATTGCCATAAGATTATAATGCACTAAATTTTTATAGATGTCGCTCATTATCGAGAATTAATATGATGATCTTTTCGGTTATGCATATCTGTTTATTGAAATTAACGAGTCATATTGTAGCTACGCAACAGAATCAACTGCTTCGGAATTATGCTTACCTTTTCCATGATAAAATATTATGCTTGGCTGTAATTTTATGCAAAGAATATTATTTGTTATTAAATATTTTGTAGTATTGGATTCGTAAAGATATCGAATAGCATCTTTTATGACCATGTTGCAATTAATTAGAAGAAACACACGTATAAACCACAGTGAAAATTATTCAATTGTAAATATTTCATCCTAAGTATCTTAGGACATCATCAGTACAGTATTTAAACAAAAATTAGGAATAACATACAGTTAGGGCGCATGATTACAATAGAATCTCATGAAAACATGCATAACGTGCTAAAGTAGTACAAAAAAAAAAACGTTAATTATTTAACACAGTTTTGTATGATAATTTCCCATACTTTAGGAATAGTAAGAACGTCGTTGCGGTTTAGGTTTGGTCTGTGTAGTAGGGCTTCAGAATTTTCTTTGTATAAACGTTCATGTTTAAATATAGATCTATGTAAAAGTTTAGCCTTTTCTCAGTGGATCCTATGGTTTGGATTTTCAATTCCGTGTTGAGAGAGGCCAGATTTCTGCGGTTTAAGAAGACGAATGTGGTCTTGATGTTCCGAGATGCGTTTCTGAACAGACCTACCTGTCTGTCCAAAGTAAGATAATTTGCATGAGCATGGAATCTCATAAACACCAGGTAACATCAAGGGTGAGAATTTGTCCTTAGGAGAAGGTAATAAGTTGTAAATTTGGTTGATAGGTTTGTAAGTAGTGGCAAAATTGTATTTCTTCATAATTTTAGAAAGACGTTCTGAGATGCCTTTAACGTAAGGTATGGGAATCCTATGCACTTCTTCCTGTCTGGTTTGATGTATGCAGAAATGACTGATTATTTTTTGAGTTGTTTTGGGATTATATCCATTTAGGATGGCTGTATTTTATTTTATGTTTATGAGATTCCATGCTCATGCAAATTATCTTACTTTGGACAGACAGGTAGGTCTGTTCAGAAACGCATCTCGGAACATCAAGACCACATTCGTCTTCTTAAACCGCAGAAATCTGGCCTCTCTCAACACGGAATTGAAAATCCAAACCATAGGATCCATTGGGAAAAGGCTAAACTTTTACATAGATCTATATTTAAACATGAACGTTTATACAAAGAAAATTCTGAAGCCCTACTACACAGACCAAACCTAAACCGCAACGACGTTCTTACTATTCCTAAAGTATGGGAAATTATCATACAAAACTGTGTTAAATAATTAACGTTTTTTTTTTTGTACTACTTTAGCACGTTATGCACGTTTTCATGAGATTCTATTGTAATCATGCGCCCTAACTGTATGTTATGCCTAATTTTTGTTTAAATACTGTACTGATGATGTCCTAAGATACTTAGGATGAAATATTTACGATTAAATAATTTTCACTGTGGTTTATACGTGTGTTTCTTCTAATTATGAACGCATCACAGGTTTCGTTATTTAAAAAAAAAAGAAAAACATGTTGCAATAACCAGATAAGTGTGTATCTTACAACAGTAGACAATACCCATATATGCTATGTTGGCATAGGTATTGCATCATCCACTGTTTTAGAATAAAACATACTGATAATATATTTGTCGCAGGTAGCCTACTGCTATTAGGCAAACAAATCTACACCTAGAGTGTAGATTTGCTTGCTTAATAACAGTAGGACTAGAGTGTAGAACTACACTGGCAACTGTGCATCCATACACTCAATATCATATACTGTCAATGTTGTACATTTGTCAGTACACGATAAATCTGTATACTGTTAATATTGTTCTGTATACTGTCAATGTAGTATACCTGTATACTGTCACTATTGTTTATGAACATCTTAATATCAATCTGTATATGAATACCTAAGAAACGCAAGTTCTCAGATAGAAGAATTTACGGATTTTCAAAGAGATATTGATGGACGTGCGGAAATACTACTTCAACTAAGAAATGCAGAGGATCGAATCCAGGAAGCAAACACATAGAGGCTGAAGGTGTTTCGAAGAATACTATGAAAGTTTCGGAAGTCTTCGATATGGAAACGAGAATCCAAGTGTTAACATAAACCAAACATCACCATGACAATTTACAGCAAGACTTGTCACTGATGTAAAGAACATGGTGACTGATCTTGTAGAGCGTTGGAAGTCCGTGATCAGGAACAATGAATCGGTTACATCCGTTTCCAATCAGATGGAAAGTGTAACTTTGCCAGATACCAAATGAACACCTAATACCAAAAGTGCATCATGTCAACTCTTAAGTTTTATGGCAGAGGTATAATGATCTAGTGATATACAACCCTTCTAAATGATGTAGAGTTTCGTACATGGCAGTTTTATGGAACGGACACGTCTTTTTCAATATGATAAAGCAGCACTGCATACTGCTGATGTAGCACTGTGACATGTTTTGAGATAAATTATGTTGATCACTGCTCAGTAACGCAACATGGATTGGTAATCATGTAAAAGGCAGAACAGTACCAAAATTATTGACTGATATTATGAGTACCTGATTAAGGGAAAATTCCTAGAATGATAAAAGTTTGATTACAATTTGTTTGACGAATCAACGAAAGGCCTACACGCTATTTACATGTGTGCTTGTTGTCTCATCACTTAATGTACAGTATATGACCTATACGCGAAAGGTTGCAAGACTTATAGCACATCAGTGCAGAGTTTGGGTAAGAGAGTAATAATTCATTTATTGACGTTTTTTTGAATATCTGACGGTTGTAGCCTTTTAGGATGAGAGGGTGAGGGAGATTGTTCCAAAGAATATAGGTAGATGGAATGGATGAAGAGAAAAAGAAGAGGTTGGTTCGATAAGTTTGGAGGTGAATTTTAAATGGATGTTGAGCAGCTGCTGCTCTTGTTCTTATAGTTTGGAAGAATGTGGTGCAAGAATGATTGTGGCCAATTCACCATACAATTGATCGTGAAAGTATTTGTATAATATGTGTGTGTGTGTGTGTGTGTGTGTGTGTGTGTGGAGAGAGAGCTTTTTGAGGATTTGAAGAGCTTTTCATCTAAACGATAATATTACTTATTTTTTATGCTAATCTTAAAATATAAAAAAGTATTCTGATTTTCTTTATTTTGCAACTTTTATTTAGGTTTTTTTTAATATTATTAAATGATCTCATTTTTTCTCTAATGAAGCGAAAAATGCCAACCTAGTTGGGTGAATGAATAACGTCTCTGTTTTCGAACCTACAGACTGTGTATGTTCATATCTCCCTGTGGCATGAAGGTTTGTGAAATTCAGTTCTTTTGCAGTGGCAGAAAATGAGCAAAATAAGTATGTTTTTTGCCATACAATATTTTTTACCATACTATCTAACTACGTCAAGATTTAGTCTTTTTTTTTTTTTTTTTTTGAGCAGGCTCTTCGGATTGTCAAACCTTGAGCCCATCCATGACAATAATATGTTCGGCATAACCTACCATTTATGGGTAGAATTGTCATAAAGGTAAAAATATTTTGGCCTTGGTCTATTTGTCAAGTAGTACATATGCCATAGATTTCCCATTATATGAAAGTCAAAATAACTGCATGATTATATACAGGTTATATCAACTACGCAGCAGTGACTAAAATAGTGTATTGAAAATTTTAAATATCTGAATTTTATGTAACTCTTCCACTTGCGCAGAATTCTATATTTAACCAAACTCTTAAGATCTTAAAAATTATAATGATATTAATACATATACATATATTAATACATATATTAATTACATATACATATATTAATACATATATTAATTACATATACATATATTAATACATATATTAATTACATATACATATATTAATACATATATTAATTACATATATTAATATTAATACATATACATATAGTTTTGATTGGCTGAGGAATTAAATCCATATATTATTTGCGCATGTCTGCGGGTTTGTTTATATAATATAAATCCCATCCTATCTCATCCTCCTTTATATACGAGGGGGGGGATTGGAAAGTTCTGATAAACTCCTAGAACAAAAATGATATTAAAGCAACTGATATAACCACAAGAAACAGCATGCTAGAAGCAGAGTTATGAAGGTAACTTATGTTTTTATATTCTTATATCATCGTATGTTCTTTTGACTTTTGTTTGACTTTATGTTGAATAAATTGGAGAATATGGGTTTGGATTAACTAGTGGTGTACCACAAGGATCAATCCTTGGTGCATTGTTATTCAATCTGTACATTAATGATATTGGGAAGCATTTGACATGCGAATGTACAGCTATTTGCTGATGATGCAAAGATAGGTAGGGTAATCGTAAATGCTGCTGATATGCAGTACTTGCAGAATGATTTGAATAGTATAAATCCCATCCTATCTCATCCTCCTTTATATATGAGGGGGGAGGTTGGAAAGTTCTGATAAACTCCTAGTTTATCAGAACTTTCCAACAAATTGAATAGGCTGGAATTGTGGGCATGGGGAAATGGATGTCACATTAATGTCAGTAAATGTAAAATTATGCACTTTAGCATGATTAGATATCCAATGTCGTATTATATTGCTGGGATTATGCTAGAAGAAACTGATCAGGCTAGAGATCTTAGAGTGTTAGTAGATAGGGAATTGAAGTTCAGGAGCCATGTGGCAAAGATTGCAAATACAACTCAAAAGATGATTGCAATGAATGCTGAAACGAACTTCGACATGTAAAGATAAGGATAACATTTTGCCTCTTTACAAGGACTTGATAAGACCTCACTTATACTATTGTGCACAGGTGTGGTCTTCTGGTTTCCGTTTGTGATTCTGATACAGTAGAGAGAGAGAGAGAGAGAGAGAGAGAAAGTGCATAGGAAAGTGTTAAAAATAACAGGATTGTGGAATACTGATTATGAAGACAGATTGAGAATTTGTAGACTGCAGACACTAGCAAACTGGTGAAAGAGGGGGGGGGGGGTGATATGATTGAGACGTACAAACTTCTGAAGAGATCATACAGGATTTCAGTTGATGGAATTTTTCATTTTATAGAGGGTGGGGAAAGGACAAGAGGGTAGTATCCTTATGGAAGCTGAGAATGAATTCCGCTAAGAAGGGGGTTGCGGGGGCTAGATTTTTTTCTCATAGGGTGGTATGTGATTGTAATGGATTGCCACTGGGTGGTATGTGCAAACAGTGTGAATGAATTCAAGAATAAGTATGTGACCTCCCTCGATGAGTCTCTGATTCTCTGGAGGTTCCTTCCAGACGCCCCCTAGTATATATCATCAATCCTGCCCACAAAAGATTGTTGAAAGCCACTTGGTGCTTTAGTAACGTTGGTGAATCGGACCAAGAGTTGTGCAGGAGGGGGGAGGGGCATAAGAGATGTAACATTCCAAAAATAGGGCCTGGCTTGTGAAGCCAAAAATGGAAGGTATTTATGTGATGTAGTTTTTCATAACTAATAAAAAAATTGGTGATGTTAAAAAACGTATACAGTTGCTTCACAAAGACGGTCCTTTCTACAGTGTTCATGACTTATGGGCCACCCTGTATAAGTGTACAGCAATGAGTTCAGCTGGTTCAAGTAAAGTGCTCAAGGATCCTGTAACTACGGTAAAGGACGTACCATCTAAAGAAGTGCTAAAGTGCACATCTAATCTAAAGTAGCCTTCGAGGGAGCTGAATACCTACTGCATGGGGACAAAAAAAATTGCATTTATGCCACACTGATAGATTTCTCTAACACAAATGTGAATTTTATGGCACTTCATGTCATTATTAGTCAAGGTAGTCGGTCGTGTAGTATAATAGTGTTACATGGCTGATAAAAATTATCTATTAATTAGTGTAGCAAATTACAAACGAAATTTGCTTCGTTTGCTTTATTTTTTTAATTATAGTGTTTATGGATTTTGTGGGGAGAGAGAGAGAGAGAGAGACAGACAACAGACAGAGAGAAAGACGACAGACAGACAGAAAAGAGAAACAGAGGAAGAGAGAGAGAGAGAGATAGAGAGAGAGAGAGAGAGAGAGAGAGATAGATAGAGAGAGAGAGAGAGAGAGACAACAGACAGAGAGAAAGACGACAGACAGACAGAAAAGAGAAACAGAGAAAGAGAGAGAGAGAGAGAGAGAGAGAAAGGATGAAAGTTTCAACACCTCTATAACGATAATTTGAATCGTAGCTGGGATCTCATCTACTATCCTTTAGTATATGGAACGTTTTAGCATTTTTTTCCAGCTCTTAAGCCAAGCTAGGCTTTCTGGGATCTTTACGCTGCTTAATACAAGTCTGCACTACCAAATGCACTAGACTATATGACCCTTTGTGTCAGAGCCAGTTCTTGTGCGCAATAAAATACAGATAATGAACACGAACGGTGTATTTATTATATATATATATATACACACACCTCCGATACCATCTAAAGATTTCATAATTTGACAGGTAGTAAGGAAAAAATTTCGAATAATTTCGAAATTAAAGATTACAAAACATGAACCAGCTGCGTCTCTGAACTGGTTATTTAGCCTAATATTCACGAAAAGGGTGTCTTTATTCGTATATTACTCGTAGATTTCCAATGATACGCATATTTTTCGTATACAGAAGAGGTAGTTATATCTTGTATTAGATAAACAATATGCAGATAATTTCCTATATACATGTAAGTACAGTCGTTATATTATGTATCTGGTAACTATACTGAGTTCTTAGATTCTCTTCCACGATGTATATGGTAGATGCAGTATCTACATAAGATAAAATCTGTTTGATAATGTTTCGCATGAGCTTAAATTAAAAAAAAATAAATAAAACTTGGCCCATCTATCTTTCTAACTACGTCGAGATTTAGTCATCTTGCATGTTCCTAAGGTTTCTGCTAGAACATATCATTTCATAATGTTTGTTTTCTAAATTCTGGTTGAATATATAAAAATATTGCTTCAGCATCAGAAGATAAATTCTTGTTATTATTTCTAAGTAGATTTTGAAGAAATTCTAATTTGATATTATACCATTGCTTGCACGGTATTTCGCATGACAAACTTGTAAAAATAGGCATTATTGTTTCGAGACAAAAGTAGATTTGTTCAGTACCTGGACGGGAAATGTGATTAAGAAAATTATAGCAATAGTATTATTTAGCTTGAAATAAAAGTCTATCAAGAATCGGTCAAATTTTCATAAAAACTGCCTCAGAGTGTTGAATCTAAACAAAAATCCATCCAGGAATGTGTTAAACGATAACTTCTTTGCTAATATGTCTTTCCTTAAAATCTGTTGTTGACAGTTCTAAATATTCTTAGCAATTAAAAGGCTAGTAGAGCAATAAGTAATACTAAGAAATCTTAGAGTGGCATGTAGTTGGCTTCCTATTTCAATAACAATATTACAGTGATGAAATACCAATGGAAAATATAGATGCAAATGAAAACAGTGTTAAGGCCAATAAGCTTCGTGAAAATATCAAGAAAAATCTGAAAATTCTGCACCATCTTGGCACCACTAGAGAAAGAAATCTTATAGATTAAAGGATTGTGATGGAGTAGATAGTTCAAGAGATGTTTTTGTTTTCACGATAAAATATTATCATAGAGGCATGGCTACACTGAGCGATTTCTTTTATATCTAAATCAACATTCTAGTACATTCTCATTAATGTGTGGGATACAGATCATGAGAACTGTATATTTTACCTGTTAAAAGCCACAAAGAAATGCATATATATATATATATATATATATATATATATATATATATAGTATATATATATATATATATATATATATATATATATATATATAAATATATATATATATATATATATATATATATATATATATATAGAGAGAGAGAGAGAGAGAGAGAGAGAGAGAGAGAGAGAGAGTACAAAGGAGAGTGTTAAAAATGATATCAGGATTGTGGAATACTGATTATGAAAACAGATTGAGAATTTGTACACTGCAGACACTAGCAAACAGGAGAAAGAGGGGGTGATATGATTGAGACTTACAAACTTCTGAAAGACTCATATAGGATTTCATTTGATGGAATTTTTCAATTTATGGAGGGTAGGGAAAGGACGAGAGGGCATCTTTGGAAGCTGAGAATGAAGGCCGCCAAGAAGAGTGTGAGGGCTAGACTTTCCTCTCAGAGGGTGGTGCGTAATTGAAATGGATTGTCATTGGATGTTGTGAGTGCAAGCAGTGTGAATGAATTCAAGAATAAGTATGATAGCTAGTGTCCTCCCTCGATGAGTCTCTCACTCCCTGGAGTCTCTCTTAATAATAATAATAATAATAATAATAATAATAATAATAATAATAATAATAATAATAATAATAATATATCGACTATTGCAAATGAAAAGAATAAAAGGTGTACGTTTATCTTTTGTCCAAGGAGAAAAATAGTATCTTAAGTATTTGTGCGTATGTGTGTGTGTGTGTGTGTGTGTGTGTGTGTGTGTGTGTGTGTGTGTGTGTGTGTGTGTGTTCAAAAAACGGGGAAAATTGCAATGCAAATAAAAAAATTGCTTATTTGTATCGAATATTTGATTTTAATTTTTACGTCTAAATTTTAAAATTCAAAATATAGATACTTTGAACTTATGTGTTTTATTTTATGTAAGTATCCAGCACTACCAAACTACTTCACGAATCAAGATCTGTAAAAGTGTAAAAAGTCCATAAAAAATAAGAAAAAGAAACATTAATATTAGGACGAGAGAGAGAGAGAGAGAGTGTGTGTGTGTGTGTGTGTGTGTGTGTCTATAGTATTTACAGGTAATACTACAATGATAACCAACATAAGCATATTTCAGTAGTATTACAGTAATGTGGTATTACAGGTAATGATACATTACTTGCAATGTATAATATACGAATGATGGTTAGCGAAGTATTACTTGCAATATTTCGAATTCAAATTATTACCTGCGATAATTCATTCACTGATAAAGCACTCACAACTGACTCTGGAAACCCATTCCACTCTTTCATTGCTCTCCAAGCATAAAATCTAGTCCTGATGTCCTTGCTAGTATACTCTTACTCAATTTCCAAATCTAACCCTTAGTTCCTCTCCGCACTAGTCATGCACAGAAACTTTCCTCTGTATCATTCCGTATAAAATCCCTTTAAGGAACGCATATGTCTCTATTATATTCCCACTTCCGCTTATCACCTAATTCCTTTAACCTCAGATCTTCAATCTATTCTCATAAGACAATCAGCAAACCTGCACCATCTTCGTTATGTGCTTTTGAATCTCCTGCGCCTCTTCCATATCCTCATGAAAGCCAACGACTAGTCCAGATGAAACATCATCAAAACCTTATAAAGAGGTATAAACCTCCTTATCTCTACTTGTCAGTGTGTTCTTCAATAACCAGATAATCCTATGATCTCTTTTAGCCACTTTCTCAATATGCTCTCTGAATTACCTGTCCACAAGTACCTTCACATCTGTGGTCTCATTACATTACTTTCCTGTGCTGCATTGATGGAGTCCAGTTCCATCAATGCAGCACATAGCTATAATCTTTTCATCCCAAAATGCATAACCTTACATTTTGCTACATTAAACTGATGGCCGTTCTCATTTGCCAGTAACAATCTATTTAAATCATCCCGCATGATCTCTACATCATCCTTATTAACTATTACTCCACCTAGTTTTACATCATCAGCGAATTGAATATTTGTCCTTAAATCATTTGCAATAAGAAAAATTAACATCTCGCTTTAGTGGATATGTTGTTTAGTATCTTAAGATTTGATTGGAGCAATTAGGACAATGAATTAACGTCAGCTTAAATTCTAAACCTCGAAATATGTTTATGATTATATTATATTATATTATATTATCGCCACTGTATGTTCTGAACAAAAATCTTCGATAGTTCTATATTTAAGTCTCATTACGAGTACCAAACAATATTCAATCACTTCCGAAACAAAACGTAACATATGCTCTATTAAAGAAATATATATACTCTTACAGAATCCAGATTCTTTGAATTTATCTATCTATCTGTAATCTATAATCTATATAATCTATAATTCACAATATTTCTTCATGTTATATTTCTTTGATAGAAGTACTCTTTTGGTATAACTAATTATGATTTTCATTTTTTAAATGAACTTTGCGATCATTAAAGTACAATCCCTACTCTAAAGATATGTTATATGTAGATTTTATAAGGTGATTAATAACAAAAATTGTTAGCACTCAGACCACCTAATTTCAGTGTTACATATAAATGTTTATGCTTTAACAATTAACAATGAAAGTAATATCCTTAAGTATTGTACACTAATTACATGATTGTTTTCATCCTTAGCTGATCGTAAGTCGATTTAATGTATCAATTATTTCATTTCCATTTTTTTTTTTTTTTAATGTATAGTAGATTAAGAGCTCATCGTCTATGAAACCTGAATGGAAAATCAAACTTTTTGCTTATAATATATTACCTGTAAGTTCTCAGCAGTCTGTCACTTTATTAGCGCATATATGTAAGTGTTTCCGATTAAAAAATCAGGTGGATGCATGCGTATCTTTTTATTTAAATGCATGAGCTAATGTAAACTAGTGTTCGTTGAAATTATTATTATTATTATTATTATTATTACGGGCAACTCCAGGGAGTCATTAGACTCATCGAGGGAGGCCCCAAATCATATTCATCACAACTATTCGACATTCATACAGTATCTATCATACCTCGCCTTAAACTCATTCACTGTCACAGCATCCACCACAGACTCAGGGAGCGCATTCCACTCATTCACTACTCTAAAAGTAAAGAACCCAGCTCTAACACCTTTACTAACCACACTTTTGCCCAGTTTCCATGGATGTCCCCTAGTCCTCCCACAACCAGCCCTGTTCTCAAAAATATCTTCTGAATTAATTTTATAGAAACCCTTCAGTAATTTGAATGTCTCAATCATATCTCCCCTCCTCCGCCTATCAACCAATTTTTGCAACCCACAAATCCTCAACCTGTTCTCATACGGTTCATTCCACAGACCTGCTATCATCTTGGTCACTCGCCTCTGGATCCTCTCCACCTCCTCCCCATCAAGAAGAAACCTAGGTGACCAAATCTGAGCACAGTAGTCGAGATGAGGTCTTATCAAGGCTCGATACAGAGGAACAATAACCTGCTTGTCTCTGCTTGTCAACGTATTCTTCAGCAACCAAGTGATTTGATGAGCTGATTTGGCCACTTTTGCAATGTGTCCCCTAAATTTCAATTCCTTATCCACCAACACTCCTAAATCTCGTGCCTCATCAATTTCCTGGAGCACGGTTCCACCAATGCAGTAAACTGCCTCCCATCTTTTCACCCCAAAATGCATAACCTTACATTTTGCCACATTAAATTGACATCCATTCTCCCTAGCCCAGACCTCCAATCTATCCAAATCATCCTGCAAAATTTTGACGTCATCTGCATTCACTATTGCCCTACCCAACTTCGCATCATCAGCAAACAAATGAACTGTTCCTCTCAGATCCTTTCCTATATCATTTATGAACAAATTAAACAGCAGTGGTCCAAGAACAGATCCTTGTGGTACACCACTAGTCACAGGCCGTCTTGTGGACTCTACTCCTGAGTAAACCACTCAGAAATGTGGATGTTCACGGAAGCCATGTTTGTTTCTCTTTCGTACTTTTTTTTTTCCGAACGGAAAGTATAAATCTGATGTTGAGGATAATTTTCTAATAGTAATTAACAATGCGCCTGACAAAATACAGAGCGAGGAGAGGAAAAAAACAAAAAAGGAGGGTGGGGCCGATATCAACTAATATACTTTCTGTTGACGGTAATGATCGTTTAGTACACCTTTTCGAATAAGCAGTCTTATTTATAGACCACTATAAAATCAGTATATATTGTTTGCAATTTATTCATAAACAGTCAAATAGTGATGAAGTGAGATAAATGTGGGTTTCTGTCTATATTCCTCCCCCCGTTTAATGATCAAATGTTATTATTATTATTTTACTGGACGATATCATATACCCAAACTCATATAATTAACTCTGCATCTGTATTAATTTATTTGCTAAAGGACTCGTTTTAAATATTAGACATGTTCCTATAGCTACTTATACATAAAAAGCATTTAGGATAGGGTTGTGCCGTTCTCAAATGAACATCTTTGGGAGAAGTGAAATGTGTAACTCATTAACATAACAGAAGTTTGCCGCCATTTTGTGGCGAGTATTTATCCGCTAAATTATAGTTGCAAACGAGTTCAAATTTGCACTGTTAGAAATGAAATCGCTTTTTTAGAAAACAAGTAAATTGAATTCTTATTATTGCATTTGCTATGAAAACAACTGTAGTGATGACGACGTTTGGAACTATTTTCTTATAGTGCTGGAATACAGAGAAGCTGTGCTGTGGCTTGCTCGTTTCCTGTGTTATCAAAGTTTTTTGATCCAGTGTTGCAGTTCACGTAGTATTTGGCAGTTTGGTTTTGTATTCAGTGGTTTTAATCACTTAGGAATAAACCAAAAAATGGCACTATCACACGAAGAAAATGACAGAAGGTAGCTTTGATGAGTAAGTACCTATTCCATGTACGTCTTTGTTACCTATTGCTTCCTGAACGAATGTTTCAAATGGTAGGCCTAGCTTATTCGACCTGGGCGAGACCGCTGTACAGCGGCTCTTCCTCAGCTGTGCTTCGGCCGTGGCATGAGGAGGTCGAACACATTCTGAAGTCTGTTTCCCGTTTCACGAACAGTTACGTTTTTTGTGGGCCGTGGTTATCTTGTACACTGTACATGCCCAATTCGTTATTGAAAAACAGCATATTCTTGATATTTGATAGCGAGCAGATAGTGTCCGGTTATTATAAAGTGGCATAATTATAACATGCCGAGGTACGGGCTTGGTATGATTGAGGTCATGCCACACTGTCAGTTATCTTCAATGGACGACGACGCCGTTTTATGAATGAATACTCGGAATGGCGTGAACAGAACCTAGTCTGTGCCCACTTGCCTTTTTATGGTGCTGTGTATTTGCACGTGATGATCATTACAAATTATGATGGTGTATTTGGATTTTGTCCAAAACGAGAATTTAATTTAATGAACAGTTACTGTATACAAGCGTTGTCATTGTTTTTCGTATGAGCGATTACTGAATGAATTGCTCAATATTTTGTATAATCGTTGTAATTTCCAAAATGAACTGAAAAACATAATATGAATCCATTTCTCACATCATGGATAATATAAGATAGAGACAATATAGAGTCCCTCTTCCAATACATTTTTACAACTATATGTGTGTGTGTGTGTGCGCGCGTTCGGAAATATTGAAATTCCTTCTGTCCCAAGTTAGGTTGAAGTTTGATTTGATCTTGTACTTGTAATTTAAAAACTGAAAAGAAAAAAAAATACGATCAGCTCAACTTACTTTATTTTTCACTATTTAAAATAACGTTAACCAAGTTTTCGTATTTCTTATCGGGAAAATTTCGCGATATGCTAACATGGTTTGAACGTATACAAGTGTTGCCAATATAATGCTGTAGCAGAAAGAGCGCTTACGTTATTAAAAATATACTCTTGCCGAGAAAAACTTTTCGTTTGCTAGTGAAGCGCCTCTGAAAGGTTTTTAGTGTACAGAATTGCATTCTTATATAATCATTCTTAATAAGATGTGTTTGTGTCTGTTCAAAATAGATAGTTTCGCCGTCCGTGCAGATTTTAGGGAAAAGCGTGGGATAACCGATGAATTCAGAGAAAGCAAGATTTTGCAGACATAGGGTGCGTATAAAAGCTTTGCATGTGTCATTTCGGATTGGAAAGAGTTCATTAGCCACGATAAATGGCTATTTGATGCAGATGGTATTAAAAGAAAAGGACAAAATAAATATCCATTTTTATAGCGAAGTATGCAGATTGATTTTGCCTCGCTGGAGGCCACTTGAAAAGTTTCAAAAGTGGTCAGGAGCATAACTTGGAGTAAAATCTTCGGCTTCAATGGCTTAATACTTTGCTACGTAGGATACAGTACCGTGCCTTAAGTAGATTCTTATTATTTCTGATTTTTTTTTAAAATTTTCTTTGACGATGAAATGAATTGTATTGATATTAGGTAGGAATCATTTCGAGAAATCGTCTTTTTCTAGCTCATGATTCATTTATATGTGTGAAATGAGAAAGTTCCTGAAACTTTGAGATACGATTTTCTCAGGATGATTCCAAATTCCAGATAGACTTGATCTGCTATGGGTGTAATCCCCCCCCCATATATACATAGTGTGTGTGTGTGTGTGTACACACAAATGAAAATCAGATGGTTCAAAGTGCTTTTTATCCTCTCAAGTCCATTTGCATCCCAAGAAGGGAAACGCATCATCCATGAAAACATTTGTGTTGAATAAAGTGCATGACCATTAAAATGCAAGATAATCCCTCTGAGAAATGCAATTCTGAAAGGGATTATCTGCTGGTAAAATTTCAGACTTTACTTACCCCTCCTTCAGATAGCATTTATTTTCCTGATCATACAAATAAACAAGAACAGATCAGACAAAGTAAATATAATGGACAATTTTCTGAGCTATGTTTTTTTTTTTATTCATCAATGCAGAAATTAGACATCATATACTGGTTATTTACATTTTTGTAGAAAAAGCAAAGAAGTCACTCATTTCAGTTAATGGGATGTGATGTAGCTAATGAAAATGAAGTGGATAAATCAAATAATTGGAAATAGTGTTTACAGATCTCATTTTTGGAATAATTGCATGCAGAGCCAAGTACAGTAGCATTTCTTTTGCGAGTCTCGCCCACAACAGGTTGTAAACTTGTAGTATATTAGTACCATGGTTGTGTTAATGGGTTTCATTTTATTTATGTATTTTTAATATTTTTAAAATTTACCCAATTTTTATTTACACAATCTGGAAACCCTGCTCTGCAGGCCAATTGAGTTTTCATAATCATAAACATCTGTGCCCATAGTGAGATTTGAACACCTGCAGTCAGTTGGTCAGAAAGTGGGTATACTAACTATTCAGCCAAACAGGCTGGCAAAAATTAGTTTTATTAAACATCTTGTCTTTCTCCATAAGATTAAATTGAGCAGAAAGTGCAGTATTGTTACACCCATTCAACAGGATGTAGAAATACTTCAAATTAATATTTATTAATAAACAAGTGTACCTAATACAATTATAAATTTAGTTTAATCCTTTCTCCAAGTGTGAGCAAACAAAGTTTGCACCTGAAAGTATCTTCAGGACTGGGGTAAGGTGGTACAACACTGGCAACTCATTGCAAAGGTGGAGCAAGCTAACATCACTCCTATCCCAGTATCTCCCATAATGCAAAACACATCTCCTTGTGGATATGTATAATGTTATGCATTAAGGGAAGGGCCACTACCCAGACTAGTTTCGACCTTTATTGAGGTCTCTTCAGTGGGAGCTAGGCCCAAGTGGAGATAGCAGGCAGAAGCATTAGCATGTTAGCTTGCTCCACCTTTGCAATGAGTTTCCTGGTGTTGTACCACCTTACCCCACTCATGAAGATACTTTCAGGTGCAAACTTTGTTTGCTCACACTTGGATAAAGGATTAAGCCAAATTTATTATAGTCTAACCAAGTGAAAAATAAACTTTCAACACCTAATACAATTATTTTGTACTGCAAACTTCAAGGTTATCTCAATGAAACAATACTTCAGACGTGAGGGTAAGCTGGTGCTGGAAGATATTCATTTTGATTTTTATGGTAGAATTCACAACGCCAAAGGAACAATGCAAGTATTTATTTAAGTGCTGATATTTTGCAGGGATTATGGAATATAACAGAAAAGTTAGACAGAAAAGATCTGTTGACATTGCTTCAGAGTGGAACATAAAAAATATATTTTGCTCTTATTGTTATTGCATGTTGGGCTGGTGGGAGACCATTCTTGGATATCACCTTTGCACAGGATTAGATGAATGATATCGAAGTTGTAACAAGTAAGAGACTGTTTTTAGAGTCAGCAGCAACAATGAAACACTCTCAAACCTCAGTAAGTGTGGCTACTTCAACTTACACAGAATCTGGGAGACGGTCATTTTACTACCAGCTCCAACTTAACACATATAAAACTTATTTTTATCTAACAGTAGCGCCAAATTGGACTCCATATATTTTCTTATGTTCATTGCAATTTTAAATTGCTGTGACTAATAACTATTCTATTCCCTCAGACATATGACTGGTGGAGGGTACTATATGCTACCATACTAGGGAAACTATTATGAGCAAGGTGGGTTTTCTGTTGCCTTCCTTTGCTGTACTGTAGCCTGCATGTTCACAGGGCCGGTTTGCCTACTTGCAGGATGAAAAACCCCAGATAAACTGGTGGGGAAAAACCCTACTGTCCACCCCTAAGACTGGCTAACTTGGCTATGGCTGAGGAAGATCCTCAAGCTCCTCACATTGTCGACAGGAAATGAACCTAGGACACTCCTTCCTCAGGCATATGGTTGCGAAGTACATGGCCACTTGGATAACCATGCAGCAGCCTCTTGTAACAAAAAAATAGTGTGTACTGTGACACACTATTTTTTTTGCTTTAAAAATGCTGGCTACAAAACCAGTAAAATAGGAGCAACTAAATAAATATCTTATTTAATTTTTCCTTTGGTGTCAAATTATACCACAAGGCTTATAGTAACTGTTACAAATACATCTGAAACATTCAGTTTAGCATTGAGTAAATTAATTGAAAAATGTATTTTTATTAATCCATGTCATAGTCATGCTAGTCTAGTTGGCAAAGTGATAGCGTATATGCTCACTCCAACAGATTGTAGGTTTGAATCCTGAAGTGGGCATTGATGTCTGTGTCTTTTAAAACTGGTAGACAAATGTTTTCATCAGTGTAAGACCACTCTGCTTATCATGAGCCTGAAGTGGCCTTAAAAAAAAGTTATATGGAACATTTCTGGACTAAGCTTATCCATTTGCATTACTAATTTAATATGCGGTATGTTTACATTTCTTGGGTGGGAGCAACAAAGGCTTCCAGCTGGCTCTGAAGCTGCTGATAGTGAATAGGTATATAGATTTAGTGCACCTCTGCACAGTTCAAAAGAATGACAGTGGTGGGAATGACCTTGATTCAAATCCTATCTAAAAAATGATGATATTTAAATATTTGTCATCTCTTTCCTCTATTTCAGAGTTAATTTTACTGTAATCAGTAATTTTGTGTATTGATTCGGACTGACCTATTGTAAATAAGTGGAACCAGAATTTCAGACCAAGTGACTTTTCATTCTTAGTGTAGTATCAGAATTTCAGTATCCATGTCTGCTTCTTTAAAATTGTAAGTGTGGAACTACACTGCTTGGAAAGAAGTCAGTGGACACCATATTGTGAGGAACAAACTGCCATGGTGCCCACCATAATAAGATTTAAGACCTCCTTTCTCTGTGATGACAGAGCATACTTTTCACAAGTGTACAATAGCGATCAATGGGAATTTTGGACCATTTCTGTAAGCATGTAATGAGATCTGGGACTATTGTGAGATGTATGTCCCTCGATTTCATTTATTGCGCTCCAGGTCATCCCACAGAGTTTCAATAGGATCAGGGCTCTGTGAAGGCCAGTCAAGGGCAATGACATTCATGTCCACAAACCACACAGCAGCAGCTTTACCTTATGACATGGTTTGCCAGCTTGCTTCCAGCATCGTCTTACTGGAAGAGACAGTGGTAAGTTCCATAGAAACACCACAAAGTAGGAAGCATTGCATTGTCCAGAATGTTCAGATACCTCTTGGAATTCAATGTTCATGGCACCAAAAACAGAGGTCCAAGGCTAAGCCATGAAAAACGGGATGATTCCCTCACACTGCCACCTCTGAATTTCTTAGTTTGAGATTATGCATTATATTAAGAGACATTCAGTGGGCATCCACCACACCCCCATCCATCTGCTTGGTAGAGGGTGTAGCAAAATTCGTCACTCCATAACACAACTTTCCAAGCTTATATGTTCCAACTGTACACACTCTTTGCATCACTAAAGGCAATGGTACATGTTGGTTCTGGTAATGTGGGGCTTGCATATTGTGGTCCTACCATGGTGGCAAGTCATGTTGTGCACCTCGATTCTGAATGTTTTTTGTGCAAATTTGTATCCCAGTCATACCTGGAACTCTGCATTCAATGTGTTAGCTGATGAATGGTAGTTTTTGCATGTTACCATTTGTAGCACCCTACGGTCACATTCAGCGATGTGGTGGGTCTTTCACTGCATGTAGCACTTGCATTTGATTTGCACTTCCATCTCACGGTATTCACTGATTGTTGACCTGGGATGGCCCAGTTTGTCAACAAATTGGCAAATGCATAGGCCTGCAACATGGCATCCTATCACAATGCCTCTTTCAAACTCTATCAGTTCCCTTCTCACAACCATTTCACCAAGA
Source organism: Typopeltis vanoorti (assembly GCF_054136105.1). NCBI lineage: Eukaryota > Metazoa > Arthropoda > Arachnida > Uropygi > Thelyphonidae > Typopeltis > Typopeltis vanoorti. Next base: position 38,953,594 of record NC_143558.1, on the reverse strand, counting down.
CACAGTTGCACTGACTTTGGCATATCATATTCCTCCAGTTTATACTTGGCTACAAACGTGGCGTTACATGGCACGACTGTGTTGGGGGGGGGGAATTGGCTTCTTTCCAAGCAGTGTGTATATATCCATGAGTTCTCTGTGTTCCTCATTCGGTTTTGCTCCTTTGTCCCTGATTATGGATCATTGAGATTGCTTGATTGTTGTAACTTCATTGGTTTCTCAAGCTATCCTTGGCCTTAAAAGTACTGGTTATTGGGCCACCTTGTTGCATTATAGCTGAGCTGCTGAAAGGTTGAGCATACAGTAGCACAATGATTTCAGTGAAAATTACACTTTCATTATGCAGCTGGCAGGACTGAAATATAGCTTAACTAACAACACGATGGTTAAATTTAGCCTTGGTAAAGTGCAATTATTGTTATTACTACTATTGGGAAAACTTAAGATTACCACTTTTTGAGACAAGCAGTGACATGCTAAACTGTTATACTCCTCTATGAATTAATTGAACTTTAATTTCCAGTACATTCAGAATAAATGTTAGGTTTGAAAGTGAGAGAAGAAAAACTCATTTGTTATTAGCTGATAGTCGTATTAATACTAGTTGTAAGAACTACTAAGATGCTGTGGAGGAAAATGAGAGAATAAGGCCATGTTCACATTTATCTTTCTCTCTTTTCTTGTGTGTGTGTGTGGAGGGGGTGGGGGGTGCTTATTCTTGCTACTCTTATTTCACCTCAGTCATAACTGTTCTCATGCACAATTCATAGTCCAGCACAAAATGCTATCAACAATCATTGAATGAGTTTTTTCCTCTTTTTTTTTCAAACTGGACAGTTGCTCTGAAGACATTGGATACCAATATGAAATATTAGCTTAGTTTTCTAGTAATTAAACTGGTTCAGTTATGTTATTTATACAGATTTGTTCTTAAAATGTCCTTCCACAACAATCAAAATTTTGAATGTTGATATCAGAGGCAATTATATTGTATATGTCATAAATTTACATATGTAGTGCAAAGTTCAATACCTTTTTTAAGACTTTTCTTCAGTAATACTCAATAAAGTTAAGAAATATCAGATATCATTATCAAAGTTGTTTAAATGCAAACCTGTTTTTTAAAATATAATATCCCATCATGTAGCCATAGTAGTTTGAAAATTGAAATTATTGGAAACGTATACATTTTTTTATTATTTTGTGTTCAAAATAATCCAGATAGTGTATTCCATATCTGCCATTAAAATAAGCAGAGCACAAAATAACAAACATCTAAAGAAAAATTCCACACACACATATATGTATGTATATATATGTATGTATTTTTTTTTTATGCAAAGAAATCTTTATTATTATTATTATTATTCAGGCCTCCATGGAGTCAAAAGACTCATCGTGGGAGGTCCTTCCTAAGAACATAAAGTCTGTCAAGATTCATCGAGGGGGGAGGTCTCCATTAAGAAACACAAAGTCTATCATATCACTCCTTAAACTCATTGACCGTTCTCGCTCTCATCACTCCATCAGGCAATGCATTCCACGGTTCAACCACCCTCCACGCAAAGAAACCACTCCTCACCCTCTTGCTCACAGTTTCCTTCCATAACTTCCAGGGATGGCCTCTTGTCATCACTCCTTCCCACTGTTCAACCAAGCAAAAGAACTCCCCCAGTATCAACCCTGTAACAACCTCTCAACAGTTTAAAAGTCTCAATCATATTACCTCTCCTTCTTCTATCCACCAAACTCTGCAGTCCACATTCCCTCAGCCAATCCTCATAACTATCCTTGTACAGTCCTGAAACCATCTTTGTTATCCGTCTTTGTATCCTTTCCACAGTTAATTTATCCCCTTCAAATCCTGGGGACCAAATCTGAGAACAATAGTCTAAGTGTGGTCTGATCAGAGACTTATACAATGGAGTGATAACCCTTTTATCTCTGCAGGTCAGTGTCCTTCTCATAATTGCAGCAATCCTCTGTGACCTTCACCACCTTTGAAATATGTCCCGTAAATTTCAAGTTTCTATCAATTATCAACCACAGATCTCTTGTCTCCCCTACTTCCTCCAGTATAACTCCTCCCATAGAGAATGCAGCATCCCATCGATGTTTCTCAAACCTTACATTTTGCTGCATTAAACAGACAACCCCCATTCATTTGCCCATCTATCTAGCTTATTCAAATCCTCTTGCAGGGCTACCACATCTGCACTATTACTAATAATCCTTCCCAGCTTCACATCATCTGCAAACAACTGAATATCCCCTTGCAATCCACTGGCAATGTCATTGATATAAAGGTTAAACAATATAGCCCTAGCACTGAGCCCTGTGGGACCCCACTTGTAACCCTCTGCCTCCTTGAAGCTGCTCCACCCTACACAACTCTCTGATACCTATCAGACAGCCAATCCTGAATCCAATTGACCAATCTGACATCCAGATCCATGTACTGCAATTTTCTTAGACTTCGCTAAGTCTAAGAAAATTGCAGTATATGCCTTTCCCTCATCTAATGTTCTTGTAACTTTATTATAAAAGGCTAGCATATTGCTAAAACAAGAGCGCTCTTTCACAAATCCATGTTGACTCTCACAGATAACATTACCCTCATCTGCCCAATGCTGTATACAGTCCCTCACTACATTCTCCAAGATCTTAACAACTACTGATGACACACAGACTGGCCTATAATTAGACACTTCCAGTCTGTTACCACCCTTATGCAATGGCACTATCTTACCTTCCTTTCATTCCCTGGGCACCTTTCCCGCAGCCAGACTTTCATTGAAAAGCCAGGTTAAAGGCACTGTCAGTTCCCTAGCACATTCTCTCAAAACTTGTGGTGAAATACCATCCAGTCCCAAAGCTTTACTGACATCCAGAGTACTCAGTATCTGAAATACGCTCTCCTCCTGTATCTCTAAACCTCAAACCAGCCCTATCCCTCTAGCATTAAAACCAACTCCTCTAGGATGAAATACTCCAATAAAGTGTTCATTGAACAATTCCACTATGTGCTCTGCATCAGTCACTCTATTCCCATTTTTATCCCACAATATCATTCTTCCACAGTCATTTCTCCTCCTACTGGCCACATAGCTAAAATATTCCGTAGGATTTTCTTTGGATCATAGGGCCAATCTCTTCTCATATTCGAGTTTCACTTTCCTTACCATATTAATCACTCTCCTGGCATGAGTCTTATATTCTTCATGCATCTGATCTCCACCCCTGTCTTTATATCTCTTCTGTAACCTTTTTCATCTGCAGTTCCTGTTTGATATTGTTTGTCATCCACTTTACACCAAATTGTGTCTGCTTCTTGACTCATGGAATACAGCTTACTTTTGCTGCTAACAAATATTCCTTCACCATTTCCCAAGCACTACTGATATCCCGGCCTTCCAATTCCTCCCTCCACGAAACTTCCCGAAGTTGATGTCTAAGACTATTATAATCACCTGCTTTATAATTCCACATAAGTTCCTGTCTCTTTGATTCTCCTGCATGTCTACTCATTTTCCAAGTCAAAACCATATGGTCACTCTCTCCAACTGGTGGGAGAGATGTCATCTCAGTTATTATCAACTCTTCTAATGCTATAACCAAATCCAAAACTCTTGAACCTCTTGTTCCCTCTGTTACATGTTGCCTAAGACATTTGTCCCTCAAGAATTCTAGAAATTCCATTCCCCTATTGCTACATGCATCTTCCTCTCTCCAATTTATACTACTGTAGTTAAAATCTCCCATAACAATCATTCTTCTTGCACTTGCCAAATTTAACTGTCTAAACATCTCCTGGTCCTTATCCTCTGTGCTCCTGGGTCCGTAGCAACACTCCACTAAATATCCTGTCTTGTCTACCTCTACCTCATACCATATGCTCTCAAAATCATTTGTCTCACTTCCTTCCAAAGCCTCCACTCTTAGAGGACATAGGTCATCGCTTATCATAAGCAGTACCCCACCACCACGCTTTCCCCTCCTCTCCTGACGAAAAATGCTGTACCCAGCGACTTCTATTCCTGTTATTATATCCCCTTCTGTCAACCACGTCTCAGTGATCCCAATAACTTTTGGCCAGGCTGATGCTATCTGCGCCACCAATTCCTCTCCCTTATTCTGGATACTCCTGGCATTAGTATAAAGCATATAAATGCCATTGTATCTATACCCAGCATTATCCCTTCTAGACTCCGCTGGGCTCAGTGTTACCTGATGTCGTCTCCCTTCTCCCAAGAGGCCACATTCCCACAAGAGGCCACCTGTGGTATCATCCTCCCTGGGACACACTGACTCGTTCAGAACAGCAATCCCTCCAGATGCCTACATCCTTTCTCATTCTAATGTAAGCGGTCTCTCACATACAATTCCTCTCTTTCCTCAAACGCACTCCAAGCATCCACATATACCAGTCCTCTCTTGTCACTCATTCTCGCTATTATGCCATTCAATATCACCACTCTTCTGCTCAGCTCATCATTATCATACTTAGGCAACACGCACATATTTTTCCTCTCTCTGTCTTCTTCTGTACAGCCTCAAGCAAAAATCTCATATCTCTCGCTGTCCAACTTACATTACCACTCAAGTCATTTGTTCTTACCATCACAATCATCTCATCCACCCTTTCACCTCTCTTAATTGCCATAGCCAACCTTTGTAATAAATATTGTTGATTCAACATATCAATGAACAGTGTCATCATAGCCATAATGGCTGCTCTTTCTTTGTTAGCCGAGTTGTTGCATCCACACTGTCCGCTTGCATTGGGTGCATGCTTATGTTCATCTTTTGGTGATCCAGGTGTAGGCAGTTTTGTGCATGAATACTGAAACACAGTAGTATCTGTGATGCTTCACTAGTACATCTCACATTGACTATCATAGTATGCACAATCCAGCTATGTAATGTGTTAGTTTGTTATGCATTCTTTTTTGTATCTGTGTACTAGTCTCATACAGAATTTCCTCAGACATGATTCTCTCTCTTTCTCTGACAGAGTGCTGGATGGATGTAACTAATAGACTGGATACCCAGACATTTTTGGCTAACTGGCTGAAGGAGTTGCAATTAAGCGAACTGCTTGCTTCGGAATGCACTCAAGAATTCTGATGGAGGCCTGTGTTACACTGTCCCAAATGTGAGAACAGTATTCTGAAGTCTGGCAGATTTGAGCTTTTTAAAGTGTTGATCAGTTTGATCAGGAAAGAAGTACCTTGTGGAATAAAAAAAAAAAAAAAAGAATACCAAGCTTTTTGGAGGCTATGGATCTGATATGGTTATACCAGCATAGATTAGATGTAAGAGTTAACGAAGGAAGAGAAAATTGGTCCTGATTGGCAAAAAGAATATTGTCAAAAGTTAGGGAGAATGAATGGTCTTTCTTCTTGGAAATAAAACAGGACTGTGTTTTGGTGGCATTAAAGTTCATCAGGTTATCCTCACTCCCCTTGAGAATAGCAAAGAGATCAGTGCTTATGGCATCAGTTAGCTGATGCAAGATCTGCAACCACCAATTACCTGAGCATTACTTAGAAAATGAGAAAGAGGTGTGGAGAGTACTGTTTTCAGTAAAGCTATGAATAACATTGGGTGTCAGAGAGAGAGAGAGAGATCACTGATATAGGAGGAAGAATGTAAGTGAATGCACAGAGCCCTAGGGAACACGGCATTGAAAAATGTGATGAGTATTATCCATTATGACTTTCATTGTATACAACCAGAGAGGAAGCTGGCAGACCATTCACAGAGGAAAGGAGGAATACCATAAGATGGTAAGCTTGGTAAGAAGACCATGATGCCAGACTTAATGCCTTTGGAAATATCAAGAGTGACCAATTGTTTTTCCAAATTTTTCCATGGCCTGCTGCCAAATGTGGGTGTGGTTGGCTAGGAAATCTGCTGTAGAATGAAAATGGTGGAATCCATATTAGTGATCAAGTATTTAGTCTCCTGTTAGTGAAGCAGTTGGCTGTTGTTAATTATTTGTTTTCAATTATTTTGGAGAGTACTGAGATCAGAGCAGTAAGGTGATAGTTAGATGGTTATTTCCCATTTTTTGGGGACAGGCTGGATAAGAACTTGCTCCCAAACTGCCAGATAAATACTGGATGAATATGACATCTTGAAAAGGCAATACACCCCTTGAGGGTACATGGCAGGAATTTGATGATGATGATGATGATAAGGCAATACAAGATGGATGGATGTTCTGGAGCACTAGGTTTTAATACTGGGGGAATATCATCAAAGCTAGGAGACTATTAAAGCTACTGAGTATTTTTCTGGTGTCCTGACAAAAATTATCAGGACATCAGATCTACCTTGTTTTCCTCCTCCAACTCTTATAGAGACAACAAGACAACTGTCATGTGAGAGTTGAAAATATGGAAGGGCAGAAGTTACATCCCATAGCCTTGGCAAGGGACCAGAAGGCTCATTTGCCATTTGGACAGCTTAGTGCATTTTGCTCTTACAAAGTCTGTTTTTTTTTTCTTCCTCCAGTTGTTATGAGCTGTAGTGTAAGCTAAGCGAGTGGCCAGTTTTTGACAAGCACCATTGATCATATGCTGAATTTTTGGCTTGGACTGCTTTGGCAAAGTTGTTGAACCAGGATTTAGACAATGGTCAAGGATTTTGAATGGAGTGTGATTCATCTCAGCAAGAATAATTTCTGTTATCAGATCAGACAACATGCTAGGATCAGAAGAGCAATAATCAGACCATGGAAACAAGGCATAGAAATCCCAAAAGTCATCCCAGTTGGCACAATTGTAGTTTTTGGTCCAGGGTGTTGGGAAAATGAGGATTATCAAGAATTCTAATAGACTGGTGAACAATTTATGTTAAATCATTACTGATAGCAAACAATTTGGAATCTTTTCCAGTTGAGTCTGTAAAGTTGATGAAACAAAGTCAGTCAGAACTGTGGACTTTCATCACCAAGGAGAATTATTTCACTGTTAGGGTAATTAGACTGTATGTAATTGACTTTCAGAGATAAAGTCAGATAGGTCAGTGAAGTCATTGAAATTAGGAGAATTATAGAGGCAACAAATGAAGGTAACAAAGTGAGGTTTGAAATCTTAAGACAAAGCAAATCGTACAGAAGAGGTTCCAGGTCCTTTTGGTATTGGATAGCAGACCTGACAAATGTGCATTTCCTACCCTTACGAAAGGCATCATGAAATTGTAATGAGGAAAATTGAGGTGAGATGCTTTGTAAAGGTTGTCTGTAGGTGGTGGTTCACATCATCAGGGTTTGACATATTATGTAAAACCTTATTCGCCATGTAAAAAAATTTGCTTGCCCAAGACTCCTCTCTTTTTTAATGATGTGTCCCAGTAAATCAATAGGAGTTTTACAAATGGTTGGTAATACTGTACATTGGTTGGTGACATATTTTTATTAAAAAAATATATTATCTACACTGCAGCTACTCCCTGGCTAGCAAAATCTACTCGCCATGGTTGAGTGTATTTGTTGAGGCTCTGCACATCACTATTACAGTTAAGACCAGAAATGTTAATAAAGCCAATTGGAAAGTTTTTATTACACAGAATTCTGTGTCTATTAAATTATTTCAGGAATTTACAACCTATAGTGGAATATTAATTAAAAGAAACTTTAATAAGTACTTCCTATATTTCGGCAATGTCACATTGCCATCTTCATGGGAACATAAAACTATGACATGTGCACGCAAACACTACAAAGAGCAAATGAGGCAGAAGAGAAAAAACTAGCGTTGTTCCTAGTGGGCTATATTGGGTTCTTTTGGCTGTTGGGCTGAAGTTCTCAAGATGCAAGCTTCCCAAATTTGTTGAGGTTCGGAAAGTTTTTTAGAGCTGAGGCTAATTCCATGAACAATCTTTCATATTTAAATTTGCTGTGGTGTAATAACGTGGCTTTCTTCCAGCATATTCTGTGGCGGGTATCCAGAGCATGGTCTGCAAGCACAGAGTGGCTGTATTGGTGAAACCGGATGTAGTCTTTGTGTTCCGATATCCTGACATTTGCTGTCCTGCCTGTTTTGTCCAAAGTAGGACAGTTTACAGCTGCAAGGGACCTGGTATACTTCAGGTAGCTCTAGGAGAAGAATTCTGGTCTTTGGTGGAGCTGATAAGGGATGCCAATTTCTTATATGGTTTGTAACAAGAGGTCACGTCATATTTTTTTAAGATGTTGGTTAACTTTTCAGAGGTGCCCCGATATAGGGAATGGTGATGGATTTAGTGTAATCTTTGTTATGAATGGGGGGGGGGGTTAACTGGTTTTAATATTTTTGGGGGGTTTAGCATTGGCTAAGAAAGTGTTAAGGATGTGGTTTAGTTCAGTGGTTAGGGCATTATCATCTGAACAGATTAATTTTGCCCTGTTATATAGTGTTTTTATAATCCCATATTGTTGTGAGGGGGAGGGATCGCTCGTGATTGTATCTGCCTGTATGGGTAGGTTTTCTGTAGACAGAAAAAGCCAAGGATCCATCAGGCTGGTGAGTGATTAGAGTGTCTAAGAAAGGGAGAGTGTTTTTTTTTTTTTTTTTTTTTTTCAAGGTGAACTGGATTCTGGTGTGTGTTGGTTAAGGTGTGCAGTGTATCTGAGCCATGTGGCCAAATAGCGAACACATCATCAACATAGCGTAGCCAAACAGAGTTTTTGTGGGGCTGAGTTTAAGGTTTTCTCTTCAAAAGTCTCCATAAAGAAGTTTGCCAGGGGTGGGGAGAGTGGTGAACCCATGGCTGTCCCCTTTATCTGTTTGTAGAATTTTCCTTGCCAAACGAAATAGCCCGAGTTCATTGTGAACTGAAATAGGCTGAGATATCGGGAGGAAATTTGGCTTGGATGAACTCTAAGGTTGTAGTGCCTGCGTGCATGTGTCATAGTTTTATGTTCCCATGAAGATGGCGATATGACATTGCCGAAATATAGGAAGTATTTATTCAAGTTTCTTTTAATTAATATTCCACTATATGTTGTAAATTCCTGAAATAATTTAATACCAACATATAAGCCTATCTACAAGAATTCTGGTGTCTTGTTAGATTTTTCTTGAGATTTTTAGTGTTTTTTTTATTTATTTTATTTTATTTTTTATTAACTGCAATGACACTGGAATCTGTCATGGTTGCTAGTAAATAATGGGAAAATTTAATGAACAGAAGTCATCCGCACACCATCCATCTCAAAAATGCAGAATTGTAAAATCTTTTGTGTTTAGAGCACGTAATAACACTTGCTTCCCTGAAATATCTTTTCACCATAAATCGGAAACAACTGAAAGGTGAAAAAAGAAATATAAAAGATTAACACAGAACAAAATATATCATGTCAGGATGTAGAAAAGAAATTAACCACCACCACCACACTTGTCCTGAGATTCTTAACTGCCACTTTCTCAGCATAAGAGAAAATATCAACAGCAACTTAACTCGTGTCCACAGGAAAACCTCACTTAACACAATTAATTAATCCATCAATTAATGCACGTTAAGCAAATACAGTGAACAGCATAATTATAATTCATCCATCAGTTAGTGTAAATTTGGAGGAAAAAAAATACAGTATAATCTATATTAGAGGATAAAATCATCAAAGTTAATAAAAATTAATTGATTAAATTTTTATTTAATGTCTAAACATTTGATCGAGCTACTTTTATGCAAAAAAAATTAAGTAAAGATGTTTGAATCGTGCTGGACTTTTTCATCTTGTCATTCGATTTGCAATAGCTGGCGATCACTTTATCAAGATTTCAGCACACTTCAAAGTTTTGTTCCATATCAGGATCAGCATCAAATAAAATTTCCTTAGCATACTCAATGTGATTAAAAACTAGCTCAAGTCCTTTTGCAGTTAGCTTCTTAGTAGTAACATTCTCTTCTTATTCACACTCCTTATCTTCTTCATATGCATGCTGTTCTTCTAGTTGAAGGAGATCATTCTCGTTTAACTGTTGTGAATGGGAATCAAGCAAGTTTCTCACATCTTTATTATCCAATTCATTAAATATCCAAGTTCTTTTCCAATTGTGCTAATTTCTTCAGTAATGTTATTAGATCTTGGATATTATGCACGATAAACTAACATAGGATTGATTTTAAAGTTGCCTTCTGCATTGCCTCCTAATAAAAGCATAAACCGATCTTTAGATACTTTATATCCTGGTTGAAATACTTCAATTTTAGCTAGAAAGTTTTTGTTGGCATACACTTCCAAAGAGACCAGTTTCGTTGACGTTGAATATTTGCCGATCACCATGATCACCCTCCTGAATTATCCTTTGCAATTTTTCAGGAAACTTGGCTGCAGAATTTTATCAGCAGTAGCAGATTTCCCCAGTTATTCTTACATTATAAAACGGTTAAACCATCCTATGCCATTTATTGGCAGTAAAGCTTTCACATTCCTCTTGAAATTTGGTCTCTTTCAGTGATGTAAAAATATTGAGAGCTTTTGCCTAAATATTCACTGTATTAAGGGGTATTCTTTTTTGTTTATAATCCTCAATCCAGAATGATAGAAGATGCTCCATCTTGATCATTAAATGGCTTCTATTTTGTATGATCTGTATGCTCAAAGAAGCAGTAGCAACTTTTCCTTATTTCTATTAAGGTACAAGGTGATCAGCATTCATATTGATGAATTTAGGGACACAAAACACACGTGTCGAAAGGATTATTCTACTGATTAATAATAAAATAACTTTATGTTTCGACCCCTGTATTGAGGTCATCTTCAGAAGGATACATGTGTATAAGAACAAGCTACATGCTGTTGCACTCTATACAAGTAAATTACATCTACGTTGTTAACTAATCTTTTTTCTTAGCCTGCCCTCTAGTGAAAAAAAAAAAAATTAATTAAATAAAATAAAAACTACAATAAACTCTGCTAAAGTCCTCATGTACTAGGATTCTTTTGGAATTATATATGTATAATTACATGCTGTTGCATTCTATACAAGTAAATTACATCTACGTTGTTAACTAATCTTTTTTCTTAGCCTGTCCTCTAGTGGGAAAAAAAATATATAATAATTAATTTTTTTTTTCACTAGAGGGCAGGCTAAGAAAAAAGATTAGTTAACAACATAGATGTAATTTACTCGTATAAAGTGCAACAGCATGTAGCTTGTTCTTATACACGTGTATCCTTCTGAAGATGACCTCAATACAGTGGTCGAAATGTAAAGTTATTATTTTATTATTAATCAGTAAAATAATCTTTTCAACACATGTGTTTTGTGTCCCTAAATTCAGCAATATGAACTTTTCCTTATTCTTTGTATTCTTTTCTCTTATTTAATATAGTCCAAACCGTAGACACACTGTATCCCAGGTTTTGCATAATCATTATATTACTAGTGATATTTTCATGTCTCTTTAATGACTTCCAGCTTTTTTGCTCACTGCAGATTGGCAACAAAAAATTTCACATAACATAAAAATCACATTAACTGATTAATCACTCTCTTAAAGTGGAAAATAGTATCATTTCACTCAATCGTGCTAACTGATTATCACGCATATCGAATTCGCATTAAGCGAAGTTTTCTTGTATTCCACCTGAACTTTATGACATGAGTGCTTCTCTGTTGAGCACATCATTTGCATGACCTACAGTCTCACTTCAGAAACAAGTCCAAAATTGGACATTGTAAACCACTCAATGAAAATCCACTTGTCAAAAAAGATCCAGTGATTTATCCTTCATTGATGATATCATCATCATCATCATCAAATTCCTGCCATGTACCCTCAAGGGGTGTACAGGATATGACAGTACTACATGAAAAAATTACATCATTACTAACTTCCTATCTACAATTTTCCTCCAAATCAGTCTGTTACTTGTCAAGACTCCAACATTATCAGATCTTATATTTCTATCGTCTAAGGCACTTTGTACCGTATCAATCCACCTATATCTTGGTCTTCCTCTGGGTCGTTTTCCTGCCAACCTGGCAGAAAACACTTGTTTTGCTAATCTTTCCTCTCCCATTCTATTTAAGTGACCATACCATCTGAGATTAGCTCTGCTAACACATTCCTGGATGCTGACAATGTCAAGTTCTTTCCTAATATCCTCATTTTTAATATGATATTGCCATTGATGCCATCTGTTCACGCCTCTAATCTTTCTCAGGACTCTCATATCTGCGGTCTCTAGTCTTTGGTCAAGTGTTTTACTTCTGACCCAGCTCTCAGATCCATAAGTTAAAATTGGTTTGAACACAGTCTTGTATACAGCTAATTTAGTGTTCCGACTAATTTCTTTCTTATTCCATATGAATTTATTCAATTGACTTCCCACGATACCAGCTTTGCTGATTCTGTTGTCTATTTCTATATTTAGTTTGCCATCTTCGGTAAAAATTGTGCCTAAGTAGCTGAAATGTTTTACTTGTTCCACAGGTTCTCCATTCACAACACAGTTGACATTTTCAATGATTCTGCCTATTTTCATTGTCTTTGTCTTTTTATTGCTGACCTTCATACCATATCTATTACAACAGCTATTCAATTTAGTCAGAGAATCTTGCAGACTTGTAGCGGATTTATTTAGAAGTATAACATCATCCGCATAAAGCAAAGAGCTGACATTAACATCTCCAATTTTGATATCAGGTTTAATACCACATTCCTTCATAATGTGATCCATATAGATAATGAATAACAGAGGGGATAATGTACATCCTTGTCTCACACCAGATTTAACATTAAACCATCTTCCTGTACTTCCTTCAATTCTAACTGCTGACTCACAACTCAAATAAAGACTAAGTATTGCTTGATATAATGCCCCATTGACACCATATAACTGCAGCATATTGAATAGCTTCTCTCTTGTCACCTTGTCATATGCCTTTTCCAAATCGACAAAACTTAAATACAGATCTTTGTTATATTCCCATGCTTTCTTGACTATTTGTCGTAAAGTGAAGATCTGATCCTGACAGCCTCTATTTGGCCTGAATCCAGCTTGTTCTTCACCAAGCTTTTCTTCCACAATTCTTCTCAACCGTTTCTCAAGTATACTTGCATAGATCTTGCCAGGAACACTCAGTAGGGAAATACCTCTGTAATTCTCTGTAATGATATCACTGAAGGATAAATCCCTACAGAAAAAATGGAGACTTCAGTATCCATTGCAAGTAAATTCTTGTCATCTGATGTATTAAATATTTTCCTAGAGGAAGAGATATGCTGGCCATCCATACATCCCAAAATCAATTAATAAATATAAACCTGACAAAGGTAAGCCCTCAACCTCTCAGAAATAGGACAAGTCTCCAAAGTCAAAACAAATAAGAAAAATTTTACAATAGAACTGTCTTAGGTTTTGCCTGAATATCAATAATTCCACGATTTGCTGCAGAAACACAGGCCTTTTGTGTTTCTGTCTGCAAGAAACATATTTAAAGAGCCCAGCAAGGACCATTTCTTAAGGTTAATTGTTGTATGCAAGAACAGAACTGGAGATGATCCTGCTCAGGTGGAATAGCTATCCTAGTGGACAGTCATACTCCTCTCCATCATGTCCAGCTTAATACTGCTCTGGAAGCAGTAGTGATTTGCCTCTCTGTGGGATTTCTTATTACAGTGTGTTCGATATATTTACCAGTGCATTGAGTTAAATGAGATGTCACTTAATAAACTTATATTGCAACTGCCACAGCTCATGCTTCTTCTCATGGGCAAATTTTAATGGGTTTACAAGAACGGATGGGGTTATATTTACCGAATGTTTGAATGTCATATCTTCTCCCTTATTAATAATGGAGTTGGTACTTTCTTCCACGTATCTACCCTCTTGTATTATTCTGCAATATATCTTGCAATCTTCTCCCCTGCCATTTTTCCACTACTCCTGTGGGATGTCAAAGAGAACATCTATATAAGCAATCATTTTCCTGTTGTTTGTGTTGTCTTCACAGGGACCATGTTTTCCTACATGTCTACCCATTTGGAAAATTGGCCATGCTGACTGGAATACTTTTTTTTCCATCTTGAAAAATTTGATGCTGAAGCAGCCAAATGCCTATCAATGAAACAGTGAACTATGTAACAGATTATATTGTGCATGTAGCTGCAGTTGCAAAAACATCATCTTGCTTTCCACTCTATGTAAAGTCTTGGTGGAACTCTGAGCGCCAAACAGCCAAAATAGATCGAAACAGAGCAATGGATTTCGTAGATGCCCTACCACAACAAACTTACTAGCTTTTAATTGTGTTTGGCCAAATCATGTTATATGAGGGCATTGAGTCAAAAACAATCTTGGATCCAATTTACATCGTCACTTAATCAAATAACCAGTGCAGAAATTGTATACAATAAAATATAGAAAATGAAAGATAGATACAGAACACACCAATCATCTACCTTGGAACATAATGGATGTGTGGTTGCTGTTCCCAAAGACACTTTGAGAGAAAATTTTGCCAGTATCTCAGCAACAACTTTGCGTATCCTCCTGATTTTTTAATATTGAAAGAACGCCAAGAAAAACAGCAGTTAATCTTTTCTACTAAAGGGTTATAGTCTTACAAGCAGCTATTCATTAATAGCTGATGACATCCATTACGAGATGATAAAACACCTCCTTTTCTTACTATACAACAGAATACTTAGAGGAAGAGTTTCTGATTCTTGGCATAAGTCAGTTATCATTATGATCCCAAAATCAGGAAGTGACCCAACACAAATATTTATTGACCTATTGCTCTGACCAGCTGTCTTTATAAGATCCTTCCAACACACACTGTGGCTTTCATAGGCATTGTTCAGCTTTGGATCATTTGGTCCATTCAGAAGCACATATAAGAGTTACATTCCTGAAACAACATTTCGTTTTAGTGTTCTTTGACATGGAAAAGGTTGGACACATCCTGAAGATATGGCATATTAAAAGACCTCTATAACAGAGGCCTTAGAGAATACTTTTTTTTGTATTTATTAAAAGCTTGCTATTTGGCCAAGTATGGCAAGTCGGAGTAGGAAGTAAGCTATCTCTGCAATATCATGAATAGTGTGTTCCCCAAGACTCTGTCTTAAATAGGACACTGCTATCCAAGTTAACTCAGTCACTGAACAGCTTTCTCTGCTTTAGGCAATACACTATTAAGAGAAAAGTGCAAGAGAATATTGAATCTCCTTTGCATTCTATTCCGTTGCAATTGGGTGCAGATTGATTTTCTTTGCTTCGTCTTTATTATATGTTTATATATTCAAAGCTGGATTATGGGTCTCAAGTCTAGGGTTCTGCAAGGCATAGTAGCCTGTAGTAGTTGGATTCCATCCATCATCTGAGTGTACAGGTAGTTACTGTGCCTTTTGCACATCACCTACTCAAAGTCTGTGGTCGAAAAACTGAAAGATTGCAGGATGGAGTGCAAACTTGCCATGAAGGAATGATGTTATGTTTTGGTGCGGGTAATGTCAACATTCTTACCAATAGCTTACACAATCTGTGAAGGAAATGAACTGGCTCTATCCCTTAATTATGCTCTTTCTCTGTGTTGGGAAGCTCAATAATACACTACTTCTATATGTCCCTTTGGTAATCAGCTAAAGAGATTATGCAAGCTATTGGTAAGAATGTTGACATTACCTGCACCAAACATAATATCATTCCTTCATGGCAGGTTTGCACTCCATCCTGCAGTCTCTCAGTTTTTCAACTACAGAAGTCTGTTACACCATCATCAGTCTACCTGCAATTGTTTAATGCATACAGAGCAGTCCACTCTGATTTCTTGCCTGTGTATACTGATGGTTCATGATCTCAGACTTCTGTTGGGTGTGTTGCCGTGTTTTATAACATTACTATATCCAACCAGATCCCACTTGACTGCAGTAATTATACAGCAAAACTATGTCATTCAGCTTGCACAAGAAAACCGCTACCAAACGTGTGTAATTTATACAGACTCATTGAGTTCTTTACAGTCCATCTCCTCACCTATGAATAATCCATATCTAGTGTGTTGTGAGGTTGTGCAACTGTTGTACAAAATGAGGATCCTTAATTTTGATTGGTTGTACTAGATTCCCAGCCACATTAGAATTAAGGGAAAAAGAGATCAGCTCATACTTTTTCAACATACTGTTTGATAGTACCATACATAGACTACAGACAGTTTATAAGATCGAAGGGAATTGTCCAATAGCAGGAAGCATTAGCAGATCCAGTTCATGTACAAACAGAAGAGAGGAAGTTGTTCTTGCTAGGCTCTTCTTGAGTCTCAGTCATATTACACATTTTTATTTACTGAGGGTTGATGACCCACCTATGTGCAAAAAATGTAATGCACATGTCACAGTTTGTCATATTCCGGTGGAGTTGCTAGATCTTCACATGAAAGAGAAATGAAATTTTTATTTGTTGGATTGGATTTAAACGGTATTGATGTGAACACAGATTGATAAGAAAATAAATATTTATTAACTTAAAAGCTAATATTTCGGTGGTATTATATCCAGCATCTTCAGAGCACACAAACAAAGTTTACAAATGCGAACCTACTATGGACAGACAGGAAGAACTGTGGACAAAAAAATATATCCAGCACTTTCGCTATGGCAAGTTCGGTCAATTGGAAAAAAAACAAAAGTACTGCACAGAATCTACAAGTCAGAGAGGTTGTTCCTGGAATCAACAGAAGCCTTAAAACATACTCCAAACCTTAATAACTATGGCTATATATATTATTATTCCTGACACCTCCAAGGAGTCCGAATACTCATCGCAGGAGGACACCTACAACTGTCTCAACCACTACACCAAACCTCTACTACGAATCATCTCCATCAATGCCATCTACCTCCCACCTCCACCACAATTGGTATTCTATATCTGTAAATTGCGTGTGTTCTGAAGGGCCGATTTGTCTGTATCTACCAGAGATTTGGGAGACAGTCATCCTAAGACCAAATTAATATTTTTTTTTTTTTTTTTTTTCTTCAAATCTTTGGACTATGTGTTTTTTTTTTTTTTTTTTTTTTTTTTTTTTCCCCATAACTTAGATGGCACCAATTAGGACTGTAGTCTTGGGTTGCATGCTGCAGTTACTTATACTACCACTGTTACACTGGATTATGGTTGTCTCGCATTTGTAACAAACTTTGTTTGTATGCTCTAAAGGTGCTGGATATAATACCAGCGAAATATTAGCTTTTAAGTTAATAAATAGTTATTTTCTTATCAATCTGTGTTCATATCAATACCATTTAAATCCAATCCAACATGTGTGACAAACACATAATCCTATCTACACGGTTAAAAATTTTTACTTATCAGGCACCAGGCTGTTTACACTAAGGCAGCTGTTATCAGACTCAGACAAATTGTGACTTTTTTTTTAACTTTTTATGAAGAATTAATATATACAAACACATTTCATTGTAAATTCTCTTTATATCATCGACAATTTCTGTCAACATCGTCTGAAAGGAAAAAGTCCACAGAAGTGTTTTCCCTTGTATAAAATGCATTCATTTTTGAGCATGGAGAAAAGATTTTGAAAAAATTCTCACTTATTGCCACCTTCAAACTCTTCAACCAAATCTGCAATTTGTTAGTTTTTTTGAAAACCTTCCTGGAGGTGTCTAATAGTAATAATACGCTAACCACTCGGCTCTCCAGCCAAAAGGCTGTGCGTTTGAATCCCGCCTAGGGCATGGATATTTGTGATTGTGGAAATACCAGTGGTGGTGGTTGGTGTAGTTGCGGTCATTTGGTGGAGACAGAGTTGTAGAGCAGATGCCCTCCCTCGATGAGTCTTTTGACTCCCTGGAGGTGTCAAATAATAATAAAATTTCTTCTGTAATTCATTGCTGAAGTTCTCTCCATATACTTTCAATGCTAAAATAAATTTAAAAAAAAAAAACTTCATATTTGTTCTAATCCCCCTCTTTACCATTCTTTTTACTGTGCCATGTAATAGTCTGGTTTGACCAGCAAAATGAACTGCTGCCTATCTTCTGCACGTCCTGACCTAACTTCCTGACTTCAGTTTTCTCTTAGCTAAATTTAACAAATTTCAGCTAACTAACTAATTCTCATAACAGAATCTCCCCACATACTAATGAGCATTTTCTGAATTGCTTTCAGTTTTCTCAGCACATTAAAATCTGAGTGAGTCAAGTTATGAGCCATAATCTGCTATTGGTTTGACAGACTTATAGTAGTGTCATAGTTCCACTTTCTCTTGAGGTGCAAAACTGAAATTTACAATCTTTTGAGTTTTTCATGTTATAAACATGATTACTGAACTTAAATTCCCTATGAACTAAAATATCCAAATCCTTGTATGTTTTTTATTAATCTCTCTAAAGGCTGTCGATTTCACTTACGTTCATCAAATACTAGCATACCAAATCACATATTTGTTCACGTTAAATTTTGAACCTCATTTTTACACTCTTAATCTTAATATCCTGTAAAGAAGTAAGGTAATTTGAACAGACCAGCAAAAAAGAGAACATTTTACTCTCAATATTTGAACATAATCATTATAATGAATTTAAACAGGGTCCCAACACTGAGCCCTTAAATAGTCTACTCCTAACCATCTGGCTTTTAGAAGACTGCCCTCTAAACCATTTCCTGTTATCTAAAGGTCAACCAGTTTCCTATCCATCTCACTAGATGACTGATACCTATCTGGTGCATTTAAACCTATAGGTTCTTATGTGAAACACCATCAGAGGCTTTGCTGAAATCCAAACAAATCACTGGCATTACCTTGTGGAAATACCAGTGGTGGTGGTTGGTGGTAAATCTAATTCTCTCACCTCTTTATAAAAAGTAAACAGGTTTGTCATAATTGATTGTCTTAATGATACCATGTACCCTGCTTGAACGATGGTCCTATTATTACACGACACTCTCGTAGAGTCCAAGGACTTGTTGCAGACGGGCATTCTACAACACACAACTTGCCATACATACACACAGTCAGTATCTACACATCACATAATCCACCATCCTTACTATGCCATCTATCATCCAGTACTTGGTATTTTGTGTGTGAATTGCATACGGGGTGGAAAATTGAAATCCAGTTCTCTCATGATGAAAATTGAACTCTGGTCTTTTGCAGTTGAAGTGCTTTATCCTGTTCTTCTGACTGCACTATAGCAGCACAAATGTAAACCTCTCTGGCAGGGAATTGAACTCCCATGTGACTGACATGGATACTAATTGCTATACTACTAAGGAAAAATTCCTGTAATTGCCAACTAGAATCAGGTCTGTCTTTTGGCTAGCATTGCAGAAGTATTACTACAAGGCTACACAGGCACCTGAGGATATCCTAGATATAATTCTTAATTTTTCCATTACCATGTGTGTTTTTTATGCTACCCCACCTATGAAGTTTTGTAAACCTATAGCATTACTAGGGATGGGCAAAGGATTTTTTTTCTATTTTTTATGTATAAGACTTAAGCAGTCCATAATGTTTTTCTTTAGGCAAAACTACCTTTAGGCATTGAATTAACCCTTGCAAATTTCAAATCAGAATTACTATTTCCTGTCTCAGTGATGTGAACATGGTCAAAGTAGATTAACAGTGACATCTGCTTTGGTGTATGTAATTGTATCATGGATAACAGAATAAATTAAGCTTTTCTTATGCAGTTTTTTGAATTAAAAAAACTGTGCATGTAATATTAGCATTCCTAACCAGCAGTAATTCAAATTTGGCTTTACAGTCTTTAATTAACCTTAGTGGTTACTTATACCTATCATTCTTAATTGATTTATTAATTAATCAGAATTAAATTAAATCAAAATACCTGTAAGAAAAGTTTTCATAACTTTTCTTACTCATTTATGCTAACATTTTCTGGAAATGTGTTACACAGTAAGCAAGTACTTGGAGGATGTCAAGGTATTGGGAAGCCCTTTTTTAATGTAATATTGAAGTAACATTTGCATGAAGCATTATTGAAAATGTTTTTAATTTCACATAGATGCATGCACTTTTGCTTATTATAGCTACCCTCAGTTCAGATTCTGCACTTGATATCAAACTTCAATATGATTTCTGTAATTACTCAAAATCTTACTTAATGCAGATTTTAAAATGACTTCACTTTCTGTCCTGTTTTGAAAATATTGCTTTCCTGAATCCTTTAAACTGTTCTGTATTAAATAAGTATGAAACATTTTGCTTCCTCTCTTTATGAAGAAGTGTTCAGTAAAAAAAAAAAAAAAAGTAAGCAAGTGAATGCAAAGGTTGAATTTGAGAAATGAGAAGACATATGCAGCATGATTGGAGGATGCAAATTGACTGCATAATTGATAACCAGAAGAAAGAGGTAATGATTCAAAAGTGGCATTGTATGAAGATTAGATTGTGTGAGAGAATTCACTAGGATTGTTTTCCACAAGGGAAGAAGAGCAGCATGTTCATCTTCATGTATTTCCCATTTTTGGACATGTGCTGTGAAAATGATTAGGGAATCTCAAGTGGATTTTCGATTCATTTGATTGGGTTTGGATCATTTCCAGTTGACTGCAAATGGAATTTGCAGTTTTGCTGATGACAATACTCTGCACTACTTCATATAATAAATCTTACACTACACAAGCCAAAACTTCCAGAACAGCAACTTCTGTGACCTTTCCTGAATCCTTTAAACTGTTCTGTATCAAATAACTATGAAACCTTTTGCTTCTTCTCTTTATGAAGTGTTCAGTAAAAAAAAAAAAAATGATCTCCAGTAATTCAGTGATGTTCTGATAATCTTAATTTTAATGCCAGCAAAACTCAATCCTGCTTGCCTTCTCACAAAAAATGATAATCTTACTTTAAGACAGTATCCAAATCTCTGGACAAGCATGTTTTTTGTACACTTCTGATTGTATAATAATGGATATCCCACAGGTTTCATTATACAAGAAAGGGCATATGTCCTTTTATGTAATAACCAAGAATATAATTTACTTTATAACTAGGTGATAAAAACTTTTTAACTACTTTTTGTGAATGACTTTGCATTAAAATCAGCTGCAAATAGATAAATATAAGAAAATTTGAATGTAATGGCTAGTTATCACATTTGAGTATGTTATTAATGATATTGTGGTATGTGAATATTTGGCCTGCATGCAATGAAACTTTGGAGTTTGAGGCTTGGAAGTAATACTAATATTATAATTTCCTTCTAAAATTCAAAATTTCATAAGAAATGTGTACAGCTTTATTTAGAGTTCTTTATTTAATCTATATAAGAACGTGAAGATTAGTTTATACTGTTCTTGCAAAGCTGCAAAAATATTTATGCTAACTTTCCAGGCTGCCCTGAGAACCACTGTTCTAGACCATCTCATAAACAATTTCTCAGATATATTTTAAATTTGTTTGGCTTATTAATATAATTTTCTTTGTTTATGTGCTATGAAATTTTTCACGCTAGATGTTGAGCTACTAAGGTGATTAGTAGTGGCGTTGCGTGCCCATTTTGATTGGGTGTGCTGTCGTGCGGCTTATGCAACCCATGCTACAAAATGTACATCAGTTTGACCGTATGATTGCATTTTTATCAATGTATGAAAAGTTTAAGAGTGTGTAGTGCACCAGCGTTCATCTTAATTGTGTCAAATGCAATTAATTGAATAACTTTGAATACTTTAAATTATCAATTACCATATTTTTCCATGTATAAGATGCTCCCATGTATAACACGAACCCTACTTTTTCAAACCCAAAATTAAGAAATCAATATTTTATACATAAAACAGAACAAAGGACCTCCCAGATGAGTCTTTGACTCCATGAGGTCTTGGGGTAATAATAATAATAATAATAATAATTTTTTTAAAAATATTCAGAGTATATTTAATAATTAGGTAATGTTTTTAAGATACATACTAAGAAATTATGCATCGCCCTGTTTCAGGCATATCACTTTCTTCGACCTCTACTGCATCGCTGCTGCCTTCTGAGTCATAGTCTATATATATGAGATCATCCTCAGTTCCATCCATGGCATTGCTGATTCCACATTCCTTGAAGGACTTCAGAACCGCCTCTTGCTTGACTTCATTCTGTGAGTTTAGGACCCATTTGCATATCTCAGTAATGGTTGGTTTTTTCACTCTTCCTGTCGGTGTCAAGTTATTACCTGCTTTTTCCATCCATTTATTCCATTCTTCTTTCATCAGAGCTTTGAAGGGCTTGTTGATAGAAATATCTAGTGGTTGTAACTGACCTGTAAGTCCACCAGGAATAACTGCTAGCTGTGTTTGCAAACCTGCTGCAACTCTTTTTGTCTTTTCTGTTAAATGTGCTCGGAACTGATCAAACACGAGCAAAGCTGGCCTCTTCGAGAGCCCGCCAGGTCTTCTGGACCAAATCTTTGCAAGCCAAATAGCCATGATCTCTTCATTCATCCAGCCATTCTCATGAACTTGGACAAGAACGCCAGGTGGTATGCTCTTTAGGATACTTTTTTCTCTTAAAAATGAGTATAGGAGGCAGTTTGGTACCATCTGCACAGCATGAAAGGACAGCAGTATAGTGCTGTCCTTTCAAATTGGTCATTTAACTTTCAAGTGGCAATCAAAACAAGTGGTCTTTTCATGACCACTAGTTTTGATTGCCACTGTTTTGACCTCTTTCATATCAACAGTTCTGTTGGAAGGCACCTCATCCATGTTTGCAATCTGACTTGTTCAAAAGCATATTTTTTCTGAAGTTTTATGACATAGGAGTAAAACTGTTGGATTTTATCCTCATAAGTTGGTGGCATTTTCTGGACTAACTTGGTTCATGTTCTCATGGCCAACCCTTCTCTCCTCATGAAGTTGAAGCACTATTTTGCCTTTCCTGTGAAATCAACAATGTTCATTTCTTTTGCAAACCTTTTTGCTTCAATATTGAATAAGCTTGGTTGACACACATATCCCAATCTGGCACTGCTCCATAATCCTTAAGATACATACATAAGAAATTATGTATCATCCTGTTTCGGGCATATCATTTTCTTCATCACTATTAGTTCCAGACATATCACTTTCTTCAACCTCTACATCACTGCTGCCTTCTGAGTCACAGTCTATATATATGAGATCATCCTCAGTTCCATCCATGGCATTGCTGATTCTTAAGCCTATGCTCCAAGTTTGGCCATTTTGCTGGTTTTCCATATAAGGCCCTCTTCTTTTTTTGGCATCTCAAGTAGTTGTTCTTCCTGTTTTCTC
Organism: Typopeltis vanoorti; assembly: GCF_054136105.1. Classification (NCBI taxonomy): domain Eukaryota; kingdom Metazoa; phylum Arthropoda; class Arachnida; order Uropygi; family Thelyphonidae; genus Typopeltis; species Typopeltis vanoorti. Next base: position 38,930,361 of record NC_143558.1, on the reverse strand, counting down.
CACTGTCTAATCATACACTCAGTGTGAGGAGGTCCGAACTGTCTCTCTGAAGCTTTATTTCCATGTTCTTTTGTGTAATTGATTTATTGAATTTTGAAGAATATGACAATCATTTTTTTATTTTCGGACATTTTTATGGGCAAAAATGTCCGGAAAAAAAATACTGTTCTCAAAATATTGCATTAACTTACCCCGCCAACGAGTTGCAGACGTATGAATGCTTTCAGAGTTCTGGTTGGTTTATTCAGAATCAGCCGTTAATGATATCAATCAACAGAGTTAACAAAGGCTAGTGATTGGCGAAAGCCTGTTCATGGGAGACAAGGTACTGGCAGTTTCGCCACAGCGACTGCGGGTTTCTCAACCGGTTACCCCCCACCCCCATGGCAAACCCCAATTTTTGGTCTAAAAATTTTAGAAAAAAATATCATCTTATACATGGAAAAATACGGTAATTGTAACTAAATCTCTGTGGAGTGGGGGACAATGTGTTTATTTTAAGATATATTAGAAAACAATAATGAAGGAGAATGCTATATTTGGTTGATATATTTGAATTACTCAAAGGTGTAAATATAATAGTAAATTTGGAAGAAAAGGATGAGGCTCATCTCTTTAGACTACAATTGTGCAATCTTTAAAAGCTCTGGCAGAAAACGGGACATTCAGTAGATCATCAACACTGTTTTCCATTGTAAATATGGGCAAAAAAAGTTATAAATTATTTATAGAAAATTATATATTAAAAACTTGTCTATACCGTGTCTTAAACACGTCAGTTCACACTTCATGCATGCCAAACAGATGAAACTCGGAAAACAAAAACAGCAACTCATGACAATGTTTGATTGGATTGGTTGACACAATAACCAATCACAGCCATTTATTTCTGGTGCTATTATTTCAACACACTCTACCTTTCAAAGGTGTCCGTATTTGTGACTGCACACCCGAGCTATTAATGCAAATGTTGATGCAATGTTTACACATCAAAAAGTGTCCTCTTCATAAGCATTAGTATATTGTGTTTAGGAATTATGTGAAGCCAGGAAACAGTTAAGGGAGTCTTTAACAGGAATAAATGCAAAAATAAAATATTGATGATGTTGCTATTCCATGGGTGCACATCCCCGAATAGACACCCCTGTTGATTATCAAGAAATTTAATTCCTTGCTTACTGTGCTAAGTGATAGTTTACTATGTTTCGTTAAGTGTAATTTCATGAAAGGCATATGGTTCTGGAGTTTGCAGTATTGTCAACATTAGTCATTAAAGGAAAAAAAGTACCCAAACTTTTTTGGCTTGCATGTTTGATTATCTCAAACCTAATGAACACTTCAGATATAGATTTCCCCCCTTGAGCAGAATATGAATAAAATATAATTACCTTTCTAATTAGTCATGTCTAACCCATAATATTTTCAACCACTGATGATTAAACATTTTTTGAAACTTATTAAAACTGCATACTGTTTATGCAATCCCATTGTTTATCTGTATATTATGGAAATAATACTTTCCATATTCTTAACTGCTTTAAAAACAATCTGTTATTGCACATAACTTCTTGTAGCTGACTAAATTTTCCTTAATAAGTAATTTACTCACCTTTTATGATAATCACGTAGCTTGAGAAATCATTGTACCATCATATTACTGGATTTTGCAGAGGCATTTGACAGGGATATTTCATTAAAGGCTATTATATAGGTATAGAAATGGGATGAGCATGATGCTGAAATGGATGAGAGGGATAGATGACAGTCATCGTTTTATAGTGAAGCAGTATCTAGTATAATGCAATGACTCTTTGGTGCCACAGAGTACTGTGCTTAAATTGCTGCCGCTTAATTTTAATGATATTAAGCTTTGTTTGCTGTGCCTGTATAGCCCTGTGGAAATGGAATTTGCCTTATGAGAAATCTTAAGCACTTCCTTCCAGTAGTGCTAGACCACTGGAAGGAAGACTTTACAGGCTTAATTCTAGTTTCTGACTAGGAGAACTTTCCTAGGTTTTTTTATGGGTATCCTGAATTAATTGATTTTGGCATAGGCAAGTAGGGTTTTCCTCTCGGAATATTTCATTTAGCCTTGCAAATCAAATCAGCCATAGAATTTAATGTTTTAGATACAAAGTTCTTCAGGTTTAGGACCACAAGATGGTGGCAGTTGTCTACTTTAGTCCCTCCAAGTGTAAAGAAATCATTGATGGCCAGCTGCCACTGATCTTTCAAAAAAGTGCTAGGACTAAAAGCTACATCTACTCTAGAGGATTTGCTTTATTTATAGGGGGTTGTTTTCGGGGGAATATTAAATAATTTCACTGATGTTAAGCTTTGCAAAGCAGAAGTAAATGAGATGGATTCTCCAGGAAGATTTGAATACACTGTTGCATCCATCCACAATGGGTTTAGTCTCTTACTTGGGGTTTTTTAGGCAATTAATGCATCAAGCTTGCCATTCCTCTGCTGCACCCCTTAAGGAATGTAGCGGAGGAATGGATGTATAGTTATTATAACTTTACACGGATGTGCATTTCAGATTTGAGGTTGCATACTCACTTCATATTACATTGATAAGACTACTGCAAGAAATTAATGAAGTTAGGGATCTAGGAATAGGCGAGTCAACGGTTAAAATCATAGGACACTGTGCAAGCCATGAAAGCAGCACGAAGATTAGAAAAATGTTGTGGAAGGCACTTACTATGGGTAAGAAAGTTATTGTTCTTAAGACCTTAATGGAACAATAACTTTCTGGATTGCAGTGCTTGGATTTGGTCTCCTGGATTTCATGGGGAGATTAAGGAACTTATAGATTTCAGAGGTAGATATTTTCAAGTGTCTGAAAGCTTTCTCTGAGGACTCAAGGGGGTTCTATGTTACAACATTTGCTATAGCAGGTTTGATGGGATGCAAAAGAAATGTTTCATTACAGAATTGAACAAAATGTAACAAGCTCATAGGGTTGGATTTATGATTTATTTAAATAGATTTATTATCAAGGCTACAACTTGTTAGGGCTTTACATTGCAAGGGACCTTTGTCTCAGATAGATAAACTGAAATTCCCTCGGTAGAGGAAGCCTCTTAAGTTATAGCTTGGGGACCACAACAACAATTCTAAATATGCCCTGAGAGGTCATATTTGTAAATTGAGTAGGAATGTCTTTAGCAAGGGTATGAAGTTTTTAGCTGACTGAATGAGTGAAATGGATTGCCTGACTGGTACATGCAATTTATCAGAGTGAACGAATTCAAAGAATAGCATCATAGGCATTGTATGAGATAGTGTAGGCTGCACATAATGGATCCTGGGATTCTGTGGAAGTTCAAAATAATTATATCCTTAATGCTGCTCTTTTACTATCATTTAATCTTGCCAACAGCAGTCCATCTTCGGTTGTAATTGGTTTCATTCTTTATACACTTTCAATAAATCTTGCCTGTGTATGTGTTTTATTATTTATTTATTTATCTTGAAATATTAATATGAGATAACAAAACACTATTACAAACTTAAATTACCATTGAAAATTATTTTAAAAAATCTTTTTTTTCTTCTTCAGAATTCTGAATTTATTTCATGTACGAATTTAAAACATTTCTTCCCCTCCTTCACTCAATACATATTTTTTTGCCTTGTGATTGGCTTGTGTTACTACCTTGATTTAATAAGTAGAATTTTGGGGGGACATATGGAACATATTCCTTTTAGATGGCAGTTGACATCTAAAGAAGTTGTGTACTTTATTCTGGTAGTATTTTTAAAAGTTTGCCTGATTTGCTGAGTGGATAGCATCTCTATTCTTCAGCCAATAGGTTGCAAGATGGATATTTATGAAAGTGTCTGGTGTGGGACTTGGCTTATTTGGAGGCAAAATGGAATTGAAATTACTTGAAAGGTATGAGTAAGATTCCTGGATTAACTAACCTTTAGCCTATCATTGATACTGAATGTGCTTTAGGTTTCCAGCTTGGGTTTTCTTGGATGAGATTGTCATTAACAAATATGTTCAAAATGACTATTGAAAAGCTTTATAACACACACATTTAAAAGAAAACAAAAATTCCTTGTTCATTATTTTCATTCTAAGCGTATATTTATAAACCTAAATCCACACACACACACACGCACACAAACAGAGAAAGAGATGGAAATTTGCCTTAGGTTCTGGTCACGTAAGATGATCTGACCATGATGTGTGTGTGTGAGGCTTCATAATTATATAGCCTGGTCAAGGGAATAGCCAGTTCAGTTGAATACCCTTTTAGCATCCATGCTGATATCCTATCAGTTCCTATTAAGAATTCTTATTCAGTTTATGCAAGAGCTCTTGTACTTCCTCATCTAGGTAAGTTTCCTCATGCAGTAAAGAGTTGTTGCATATACCATGTTGATAGCTTTTAACAAAATGCTGCTCATTAGTTGAACAATCACTTCTGCATCAGTCACCTGCATGCCATCTGCATTCGGTAGAGTTATTCTTTCAGATTCATTCTTTCTTTTCATACTTGGACTTAGCTTTCCATACAACACTTGTGACTTCTGGCCTGCTGCTTATAATTATCATAACTGACATCATCCTTATGTGCATGATATTTCTTCCTCATCTTTTTTTTTCTTTTTTTACAAATCTCTTGCTTAATTAAGTTACACATTCTGATATTACATCATTTAAGTATCGGGTCATCCCAAAATGTAATGTCATTTTTTTATACTGTATACTTGTTCAAAACGTGTCTCAGCGTGCAACGTAAGTTATTGTTTAAATAACCCTTTATTACTATGGAGGTCATTGAAGAGCACATTAGGCAAATCATGCTTTGACTTCAAAAAAAGGAAACAGTGCTGCTAATACTGCAAAAAATGTGGAAGAAATGTATGGTGATAATGTTTTGAATGTGTGAAAGTGCCAGCAATGGTTCTAAAAATTTTGACAAGGGGACTTTAGCTTGAAAGACTCCCCTCACTCTGAGTGCCCTGTCTCTCAATAATGATATGCTGGAGGCCACTATTGCAAGAAATGCCAATGTAACTGTTGAAGATTTAGCAAAAGATCTTAATTCGTTATTTCAACATCTCTGTAGCAAATCAGCCAGAGAAGAGATAAAAATGCTGTTGTGACATGGTGTGCAAAGTGCCCTCCCGTCAAGGTGTTGCATAATAATTTGTTTGATGGACGTAAGGACTTATACAAGGTGGATGGTTTGTATTTGAATGGATTTGATATTCAGAGTCTGGAAAAAGTGTTGAAGTGAGATTGGATGTGCAAAATCAGGGAAACTGGAGCTTTCAGTGTGGGAGGCTATTGAGCAAGTATACAGATACCAGTGAGGTGATTGAGTATATAAATGAGCAAAAAATGCCTAAGTGGTTACCACTGGTAACAAACCAGAATGGGATAGCTAGTGTAAAGCCTAAAAATTCAGAATAAGGGGAGGAGTTTTTGGCATTGGTTAGTTCATCTTGGCCAAAAATTATTGGTGTTAGTGAGATTTGGCTGACAGAAGATATGGTTAGTGAGATAGAATGTGAAAAGTATAGTATTTTAATAGAGAGAAAAGAATGGGGATTTATTGATGAAAGCTGATGAACTATAACAAAAGAGAATAGAAGTTAAATTGCAGGCCAGTGAAAATAGTGTATTTGAGGCCATCTGGTGTAAAATAGGAGGCCAGCAAGCTAAAATATATAGCTGGTTGCTGCTATAGAACAGGAGATGTGAAGGATAATGTGGATAGTATGCATCAGCAAATAAACTCACTGAGTGGAAAGCAAGTAATTATTATGGGGCTTCAACTGTTGAAAGGATTGATTTGGAAAGCGAAAAGGACATGTGGGAGGAAGGAAATGGAATTTATGCAGTTATTAAGGGATAGTTATCTGAGAAAGTGTGATGGAATGTACTAGGGGTTTGAGAGTGCTTGATCTGATGTAATTATCAGATCAAGCACTCTCAAACCCTAGTACATTCCATGAGTGATCAGAGAAATTTGTGTAATTGAGATGACCATAATTGCCACTAATTAGTTTTATTTATTTATTCGTGTGGGGTCCCTCTTGTTCCTCTACCGTCCCTTAGGACTAATTGAGCCCTCCTAGTGAGGGATTAAGGATGTATTTTATGACTGTAGATCCGTGTGTGTGTGTGTGTGTGTGTGTGTGTGTGTGTGTGTGTGTGTGTGTGTTTACAGGCCAGTTGCCTGTTCTGGGGGACGAAAAACCTGAGTTTCCATGTGAAAAAACCCTCTACCTCTGTATGAGACTGGCTAACTCACCTTTAGTCAAAAGAGACCAGATAAAGGTTCCTCCCGCCATGGACGGGAATCTAACCCAGGTTTTTCTGACCAAAGGGCTTAGTCTATGCCGACTAAGCTACAGAAGCTCGCCGCCACCAATTAGTGAAAGTGGTCATATGGTTTTGATCTGGGAGGTTGTTAAATGTGTGGAAGTTTCAGTTAGGAGAGGGGATACAGTGTTGGTAAGTATGACAAACTTAGGAGATTGCTTGTAGCAGTGCTGTGGTATGAGAAACTGCAATGCTTAGATGTTGGCAGTGCATTAAATCTTAATGCACTGTGGAGTTACCTGGCTGGTATCTCCACTTGGGCCTGGCTCCCACTGAAGAGACCTCAATAAAGGTCAAAACTAGTCTGGGTAGTGGCCCTTCCCTTAATGCATAACATTAGACATATCTGCAAGGAGATGTGTTTTGCATTATGGGAGATACTGAGATAGGAGTGTTAGTAGCTTGCTCCACCTTTGCAAGGAGTCGTCCTGGTGTTGCACTACCTTACCCCAGTCCTGAAGATACTTTCAGGCACAAACTCTGTTTGCTCACACTTGGATAAAGGATTAAAATAAATTTATTATATTCTAACCAAGTGAAAAATAAACTTTCAACATCTTTCTCTAAATCCAGAGTAATTTATTAAAAAGGTGGCACACTATTTGGCAACTCCTATAGGTAGAGATGACTTTACTAATGCTTCTCTGGTATCTCCACTTGGGCCTAGCTCCCACTGAAGAGACTTCAATAAAGGTCGAAACTAGTCTGGGTAGTGGCCCCTCCCTTAATGCATAACACTGCAAGGAGATGTGTTTTGCATTATGGGAGATACAGAGTTAGAAGTGTTGGTATCTTGCTCCACCTTTGCAAGGAGTCGTCCTGGTGTTGCACTACCTTACCCCAGTCCTGAAGATACTTTCAGGTGCAAACTTTGTTTGCTCACACTTGGATAAAGGATTAAAATAAATTTATTATATTCTAACCAAGTGAAAAATAAACTTTCACCATGCTGTGTACTATATTGATGGAACTGTACTCCAGGAAATTGATGAAGCGAGGGATTCAGATTTGGGGGTGTTAATGGATGGGAAGTTGAAGTTTAGAGGGCATATCTCAAAAGGACTAATGCAGCTCATCAGATTACTTAATTACTCCTGGCAAGCAAAGATAAACATGTTATTATACCTCTTTATATGGCCTTGGTCCACAGAGATCTGGTCACCTGGATTTCTTCAGAATGAGGAGGAAGTGGAGAGGATCCACAGGCAAGTGACGAAGATGGTGGCACGTCTATGGAATGTACCTTATGAGGATAGGCTGAAGATATGTGGGTTACAGAAATTGTTTGAAAAGGGGTAATATGATTGTGACATAAAAATTACCGAAGGGTTTTTACAACATTAACACAGAAAAAACAGGTGTGGTGGTGGGAGAATTTAAGACCATCTTTGGAAGTTAAACAAGAATGTAGTTAGCAGAAGTGTTTAGGACTAAATTTTTTGCTTGGAGAGTGGTGAATGAGTTGAATAGGTTGCCAGTCTGGTGTGGCTGCCTTGACTGTGAGTGAGTTCAAAGTATGATAGATATTGCAAATGTTGGATTAATTGTGAAGTCCATACATTCGCATTCCTGGTGATGATGGATTGAAATAATAATAGTGCTATGAATGATTGGAGTCTGTTTTTGGAGAGTGGTGAATGAGTTGAATAGGTTGCCAGTCTGGTGTGGCTGCCTTGACTGTGAGTGAGTTCAAAGTATGATAGATATTGCAAATGTTGGATTAATTGTGAAGTCCATACATTCGCATTCCTGGTGATGATGGATTGAAATAATAATAGTGCTATGAATGATTGGAGTCTGTTTTTGCTTATGAACATAACTTAACTTAATGGTGCTCCTTCTATCCCTCCATCTATAAATGAATAGTAATATTGTAACAAAACTTGTTCTTTGCGAATATGCTAATACTGTTCTTATGAATCTAGGCTTAACTGTTATCATAAATTGCATCAGTAGCACATTATGAACAGACTACCTGGAAAATCCAAATAATTCTCATCCAGACAAATGGCTTGTGAATTCAGTAGGAAATAGATTATTTTTCAGTCTCTCTGTTTTATGTAAAGTTTTCCACACAAAAAACTGAGTTTTTTGTGTGGAAAACTCAGAGTGAGCTTCCCAAAGATGTTCCTAAGTGCAAATATTCCTCAGTTGTTTATGCTAAGGATGACACACATGCATACTATTCTTTCTTTTTGGCAGGTTTTTGAGTGGATTTAGAATGATGAGCTCCCTAAAGAACTTTAACTGCATTTCCTTAAGAGGAAATGCACTTAATGTTGATCTATGAGTATTATATAAATGCAGAAATTCCAGTATTCACATGCCAATGAATGGAGACAGGTGAGCACTCTGAACTAAAGCAATTAAAAAAGAGAAGTCTGTAAAGTTTCTCTCTCTTTTTTATTTAAGGAGACTTTCTTAGAGAAACACTGATTATATTTCCATTCCAGTTGATTGATCCCATTGAACCTCTCTTTATCGTTTATTATCTTTTAGGCTTTGTCTGACATCTTTGTGAATAATAGCAGTTCAGAGAGTATTTGTGACTCCCAACAAAACATTTTTGTAAACCTATAGTACATTACTATCTACAAATGCTGCTCTAGAGATCAAACATGAAACTTTTTCAAGCTGCTTCAGACGTCCATTGAACTGGGCAGTAGTCTCACACACACCAGGTCATGAAATTCATCTGTTACCTAAGTTTGTCAGTGATTTATTTTATTTATTTTTTTCTTTGATATGGTTATGACATACTTAATAACCCAAGTATTTTTGCCACTTTTATCATATTATCTCTTTTTTTAATTTACTTTATTACATATATAAATTTTGTTCATTTCAGTGGGAATTACCTGGTTCGTGTCCGAGCCCAGGTCATGACCAGGGATGACTCCTCAGGGGGCTGGGTACCCATGGGCGGTGGTGGACTGAGTAATGTGTCAGTCCGAAAGCGGATCATTCCCAGTGATGAGGAGGCAAAGCATGAATACTTGATATATGGCAAGAGGATAATTGACCAGTCGGTAAGTTAGGCTTTTATTTATTTTCCACATGCTTAATAAGTATATGAATAAAACTCAATGACAAGTTGACAAAATGGGATTGGATTCCTCTGCAGTGTTATGGGTTTTTTAATCCAGCAACTTTCACCATTATAAACTTTGTTTCATTCTGAAGGAAAAAAAATATTTTTTTTTCTTCAGAATGAAACAAAGATGAGGATACTTTGCATAAATTATATATTGCCAGTTAATGCATCATTGCCAATTTGCAGACAATAACACTTTTCTTCTCAGCTTACAGAAATAAACCTAATGATTAAGGGGGAAAAAACTTTATATTTCTGAGGGGGGGGGGGTTCTCTTCCTGTATCCAGACATGTTTCCTCTTAAAATATTCCCTATATGTCATGAGTTACTGTACCAGATAATTAAAGACTGACTAGACTAGTTGATTGACAGTGCAGTTTTTCTTGTAGAGTAAGGTCATTTTACTCTATGCTTTCTTTCCTTGGAATTTTTTGACAAATTTCTCAGTAGAGCCTCCATGAATACTTAAATAGCTATTTTAAACTTTGTTCATCTATTAAATGGCCGTTTTATTCGAAAAATGGAAAATGTAATAGTAAGAGTTATAGTGTTGCATTGAGCTGTGGTTGCAAATTTTTTTTCAGTAAAAGGCCAAAAGTTCTTTCAAGACTTTCCTATTACTCTACATAGATATTGTACATACTATTGTGAAAAGTGATTTCATTTTCTAATTCATGCACATAATGAATTTAAATATCAGCATATGACTGACACTTTTTCTAGCATGTATGCATGCTATTTTGTAATTTGCTTTGGTACTTAATTAGATATGTTCGTGCCCTACGTCTTTTTAGATTCAATTTTTTGATATTTTCCCCACAGTGAATGTCACATTTGTGTTTGGTATAGATTTGCGTTATGACTCTTCACTGTAGTGGTATGATCACAAAGCAGATGTGACAATTTCTTTAGGAACAAAATAACTAAAGTAATGGCTTTTTTTTTGTTGTTGTTGCTTTAAACATTGTTTTAACATAATTGTTGTATATGTTGTAATGGACTGAACTGCAAAATAGGAGGAAGAAAAAAAGTGCTTGAGTAGATAATGTATATCTTGTGAAACATGCCATTAAATACTCTTCGAGGAAGCAACAGACTTTCTAAATTGTATGAGAGACTGCTTCTAACGATGTTGCATTACCATCATTGCTGTGTTAGGTATGAGGGGGAGTTTCTGAAAATTAAGGTAACACTTTTTTTTCTCGAGGATGTTTATTAATAAAAAGTTTAAATCATACATAAGAAATAAGTGAACATGCACTACTTCTTCACAAAGTCTCCAAATTTATTGATGCACTTGTCTCGGCGATAGATCAGTTTATTAATACCGGTACTGAAGAAGTCCATGCTCACACCCAGTAACCAATGTCACGCTGCCTGATGAACTTACTCATTTATAGTGAAATGCCATCTGGAAAGGTGTTTCTTGAGGGGGCTGAACAAATGGAAGTCTGAAGGTGCTAAGTCTGGGCTGTAGGGGAGGGATGTGGCAGTTTCCCAATGATTACAACACAACTACTCACAAATCTTGTGCGCAGTATATGGAGGTAGTGTTGTTGTGCACCAATATCATGCCACTTGTTGGAAGTCCTGGTCATTTGTATTGAATGTTGACTTTCAGTTTGTCTAACATTGCATAGTAAAGTTAGTCTTGTTTGCTCTCTGGGGTAAAGTAATGAACCCTCATTTTGTCTCTTGCGATTAGGCGAGCAAGAAAATCTTTGCTTTTGTTGCTGTATCACAGCAGATTCTCCAAACACATTCCCACATGTGTTGCCTTCTGTTCCTCTGACAATTGTTGGAGCACCTAGCTGGAGTACACCTTTTGAAAGCCAAGGACATCGTGAACAGTTTTGTAAACGGTGGACTTACTCAAATTCACCACTTGTGCAATTTCACACATTTTAACTCGCTGGTCTTCAAGAACGATGCCCTTAATTCCTGAAATGTTGTCTTTTCTCTTGCTCGATGAACGCTTACCTGTCTGATGTCGATCTTCAATGTTGCCATGGCCTGAATTAAATTCATTGCACCAAAAATACACCTACTTCTTTGACATCAGCTTTTTACCATTCACAGTGAATGTCACTTGAAGCCCTTTTTTGTTTGCAAAAAAAGAATAACTTGACGGACACCTGTTTTGGACTAACTTTCATGGTAGCCACCATCTTTGCCACACTGCAGTGGCAGTCTTTTTGATATCATTGAATGTTATTAACGGGTCTATCTGTCCACAGTGTTTTATCTCATTCCCTTTCACCATTATTAAAGGGAAAAAAATGTGTTATCTTACTTTTCGGAAACTCCTCATAGCATCATCATCAAATTCCTGACATGTACCATCAAGGGGTGTACAGGATATGATCGTACTACGTGAAAAATTTACATCATTACTAACTTCCTATCTACAATTTTCCTCAAAATCAGTCTGTTACTTGTCAAGACTCCAACATTATCAGATCTTATATTTCTGTAGTCTAAGGCACTTTGTACCGTATCAATCCACCTATATCTTGGTCTTCCTCTGGGTCGTTTTCCTGCCTATTATTTGTAATTAATAAAATAATCTGTTCAACACGTGTGTTTTTGAGTCCCTAAATCTACAAATATGAGTGCTGATCACCGTGTAACCCTAAAAGAAAGAATTCCTGCCAACCTGGCAGAGAACACTTGTTTTGCTAATCTTTCCTCGCCCATTCTGTTTAAGTGACCATACCACCTGAGATTAGCTCTGCTAACACATTCCTGAATGCTGACAATGTCAAGTTCTTTCCTAATATCATTTTTTTAATATGAAATTTCATTGATGCCATCTGTTCATGCCTCTAATCTTTCTCAGGACTCATATCTGCGGTCTCTAGTCTTTGGTCAAGTGTTTTACTTCTGACCCAGCTCTCAGATCCATAAGTTAAAACTGATTTGTACACTGTCTTGTACATAGCTAATTTTAGTATATGTTATACAATATACTCCTCATGGCAAAGGGAGAAGAAAAAGTTACATAAAATCCCAGAGCATTCGCAAAGTATTAAAATGTGTAATAATCGGGTTTGATATCGTAATTGCATTTACTCCAGACAAGAACCAAATAATAATAATTTTCATCTTTTAGTTCTATCATCTTTATGTTAAAAAAAAAAAAATCTTAAACTGAAAAATTAAGAATAAATAAGTATATAGAAAAGAGGAGATTTGATAGCATTTTTATATACTCCTCAACTTTGGTCAAAATGACTTTGTTCTTGCTAACTGCAAACAAGATAACACAACAAGCTAACACCTTCAATTGAAAAGCCCTTATAAATATTCCTTGCTTTCTGGATGGGATTTGAGTCTACCTTTTTTGCAGCTAAATTGCATTGCCAACTTTCTTTTAATATCAATTCCATGCAGGAGAAGTGAGAATCAATAATACTAGTGCTATGTGCAGGGTTAGATACAGATTAAAGAAAAATGGAACATAACTTTGTTCTTCTTAAAGCTGAAGGTGGTAGCGGTTGGGGAACAAAGGAAAATGGAATGAGAGAGGAGGAGGAAAAACAGTGCCAATGAATTTGTACTTATGTTTTGTATAGAAGAAGCAACTACTGGGAATACTAACTGTCCTGAAGTATATTCATAGGCAAAAGTATATGAATTATGAATGGGAATGCATCATTAGAAAGGCAAACATGTGCTGAGTGGATGCCCTCTGTAACACAATTGGAAGAACAACAGAACATTGCTCCCTTCGATTGGAAAAGACCTGGTTCAATACTCATTGTGACAAGGGGAATCATTATATGGGGTTTTTTCAATTGAAGGTGAGTTAGCTGATCTCATATGGAGGTAGCAGGTTTTTTTTTTTTTTTCCCCACACACAGACAAATTGCCGTTCAGAACACAAACACACAATATACAGACAAAAAAATACTGTTGTTGGTGATGATGGGCAGCAGATAGTAGTGGATAGTAGCATTGTAGTATAATTCAGTACTAGTGGAGAGAGAGAGAGCGAGCATGATGTATTTAGCAATGCAGAGTTGAGTGCCCTTGCATGATGAGTCCTTGGACTCCCTGGAGGTGTTATGTAATAATAGTAATTGGCATCTTTTATTATGTCATGTGGGAAGGAATCTTGCTTATTCAGCTATCATCACCCCAGTTTATGGTAAAGTGCAATAGTTATATTTATTTAGACTCAGAGAATGTTGTAGAGCTGTGGTTGATTCCAGAAATGGTCTTTAAGATTTGTTTCTACTTCTATTGGATCTGGTCTGCATCTCCCAGAAGAACTATATTGGAATAATGAACATCTAGTTGGATGCTGGCTGTCCTTCCACTTTTACAAAATGTCAGTTCATAAAAGTAAGGACTACTTTAGATTTTTTTTTTTAAAGAACATATGAAGGGGGGGGGGAATTGAGGTGCCATGAATATAAGGGATTTTGTGTTATATGGGTTGGTGTGTGTGGGGGAGGGTGAGTTTTATAATGGGGAAAAGCATTGGCTAATAAGGTATTCCTGATGTGATCAATTTCAGTGGATAGGTTAATATGGCTCAGAACAGTTCCATTTAGATAGCCCTTGCCATCTTTGAAGAATGGTGGTATAGAGGTCAGTGTTTAAAGTACTAGTTGTAGATCTTGAAGTTCAGGATGTTTGTGCACTGCAGCTTTGTCAAATGAGAAATAGTGTACTGTCATCATCAGAACTGTAGATAAATTATTGATCAGTGAGAGGTTATGTATAGGAGAAAGAGGGCAGGTGATAGAACAGAGAATTGATATACTCCTGCATTGGTGGAGAAACTTAGAGACAAAGCCAGCTACTACTGGTCAGTGAAGAGAATACATGGTAGATCAAAGGATGGCAATTTACTCAGAGGCTCGGAGCCAAAATTGATCATATGTTCCATAAGTTTTAAGAGCTAAAACTGATTTGTCCGAACTTTACCATTGCACGTCAATACATAGGTGATGTGAGCCAAGAGATTTGCTATGAATCTAGAATCAGAATCCATACTATTGGTTATTAATTAACTGATAGCCCTCTAGATAGCAAAGTTGACTGATCTTTTCCATTATTTTGGAAAAGATCAACAAAAGAAGTTGAGGTTAGAGTGATGGGTCAGTAGTTTGATGGTAATTTTCTCTATTTTTAGAATGGGCATGAATAATTGTGTTGTGAATGGAGAACCTATGGAACAAGTAAAACATTTCAGCTACTTAGGCACGATTTTTTAGTGAAGATGATAAATTAAATATGGAAATAGACAACAGAATCAACAAAGCTGGTATGGTAGGAAGTCAATTGAATAAATTCCTATGGAATAAGAGAGAAATTAGTCGGAACACTAAATTAGCTGTATACAAGACAGTGTTCAAACCAATTTTAACTTATGGATCTGAGAGCTGGGTCAAGTAAAACACTTGACCAAAGACTAGAGACTGCAGATATGAGAGTCCTGAGAAAGATTAGAGGCGTGAACAGATGGCATCAATGGCAATATCATATTAAAAACGAGGATATTAGGAAAGAATTTGACATTGTCAGCATCCAGGAATGCGTTAGCAGAGCTAATCTCATGTGGTATGGTCACTTAAACAGAATGGGCAAGGAAAGATTATCAAAACAAGTGTTCTCTGCCAAGTTGGCAGGTAAACGACCCAGAGGAAGACCAAGATATAGGTGGATTGATACGGTATAAAGTGCCTTAGACAATAGAAATATAAGATCTGGTAATGTTGGCAAGTAACAGACTGATTTTGAGGAAAATTGTAGATAGGAAGTTAGTAATGATGTACATTTTTCATGTAGTACTATCATATCCTGTACACCCTTTGAGGGTACATGGCAGGAATTTGATGATGAATATAGGCTTATTTCTGCGTATTTAGGATAGATGTCAGCTGAATATAAAAGTGTAGAGACAGATGTTTAGTTCTGGAGCACAATTTGAGTATAGCAGTTAGAGATACCACCAGGTCCAGAAGACTTTTTGGTATCTAGGCTATTTAAGATTCTTATCTTTTCCCAAAAGACTATAAGGGGCTTTGTATGGTCTCTTCTCGTATGGTTTTGTATGGTCTTCCCAAATTAACAAACTAGTCCAGATCACATTGATTCTTCATATTGCAGTCTCGCTGTAGATCATCTCTGTAGTTTGCTATTCTCCTTCACAGGTAGATTGATCCATATCTTTGATTTAAAGTCCAAGATTTTCTTTAAAATCTCAAACTTAACCTTTTCCCGAATGGCTTTTTAATTAGTCATAATGTTATGTTACTCTTGACAAATATTCCATTAGAGAAAACACTGGAATTACTCAAAAAAGACATTCCTGGAGACATAATTCAGCTTTTCAGTTTTATTATCCATTTAGGTTATTTTGTGTCAATAAATTTTACCAATGAATAGAAGGTATGGCCATGGTTAGTCCTCTTTCTCTTATCATAATGAATTACTTTATGGAACACTTTGAATGACAACTCCTCCATAACATCCAGCCCATGCCCTCAGTATGGTACGAATACATTGATGATAGATTTGCAGTTTAGCATGGTTCTGCATCAAGACTGCAGGCCTTTCTTGCTAAGATTAGTGCTTTAGTCATCATTATACAATTTGTTCTAGAAAAAGACCACGATCAATTGTATTTCCTTCCTAGGTCTCATTATTCTATGTCATCCAGATGTGTGTAGAGCTTATCATTTTTAGGAAGAAAACCTACACTGGGCAATATATTCTTGCTTTGTCACACCATTATCAATCTTCTTTCTGTCTTTCTTTCTTAATCCTCCTCTTTTACCTTTTACTGTGTTAAGGAGGTTTTCCCTATTCTTGCAACTGCCTCAAGGATAAGGTGGTTGCCCCTATGCCTCTGTCACACAACTATTCTTGTCTGTGCAGTTAGCCTAGTGGCTATGCATTTCACAGCCATATGCTTGTGGAAAGTGTCCTAGGTTCGATTCCCGTTGACAATGTGAGGAGCTTAAGGATCTTTCTCATCCATAGCCAAATCAGCCAGTCTTGGGCGTGGACAGTGGGGTTTTTTCATCCTGCAAACTGGCCCCATGAACACACAGGCTACAGTCAAAAATACATGCTTAATATCCCTCATTAGGAGGGCTCAACCAGTCCTAAGGGGCGGTCGAGGAAAGGGGAGGAACCCCACACGAATAAATAAAAATTGCTATCCTAGTCAAAATTCCAACACAACATTTATTCATTGAGCTTTCTCCCTTTTCTTCATTGAGGCATTATTGACACAAACACAGTTTACCAAATCCATCTTCCTGATGGTTCACCGAGTCATTTATTGATAAAGGATAATGAAATCTCTTATCAACTTATTTTCATCCCATAGGTGTTACCAAATGCATCTCCAAAATACTTAGGTCTGTTAGTATCCAAGTAGCCTTTTTTGCCTATTCAACAAACTTGCCTTCTTTCTTATTAAATAATAAAGAACAGTCAAGTAAGAAAAATAAGCTACTAAAGAAGAGCATTTGAGTTGTTCCTTATCAACAAATGAATTTGTTTGGAAAGTAAAGACAGATTGCAGTAGAAGAGTTCCACTCTTATTTGCAGTTTGTACAATATACGATTCTTCTTGTTTTATTTATATAAAATGCAATTGAAAGATCATGAAGGATAAAATATGTATGATTACATATGAATAGTAAAGTATTTTTGTTTTATTTATTTTTTAATTGGAAAAACACTGCTTAAGCCAATCTCCAAATGATTTAGTGCATACCAAAGCTGTAATAAAATTACCTTAAGCTTGGTATTATGGACTTTTGGAAAATTATTTTGAAAAAAAGTCCCTTTCTCGAGAAAAATAGTCAAGAGCAAAATTATCGTATCCACTAGTTGATTTAGTGATTCATGGTTGGCCTACGAAACTGACTCCTGTATCTTGAATTGGAGAAGCCATTCTTTCAGAATGACAATTGCTTCCTTACAGTGAAGAGATTGAGCAAAAAAGTTTGCTGGAGGGAGTGAGCAAAAGAAAAGAAAGAAAAATAAAAGCAGCCAACATCCAAAAATTTTTCATGCTTCGGGCATCCAATAACAAATCGGGAAAAATACCTCGAGTCATATGTTTAACTAAGCCTATGCATCACACCTAGGTTTCTAGATGCATTTACTCGCCTTGCCACATAAAATTGGACCTTTGTTCTCATAGATATCCAGTATGTCAGTTTGATATATAGGAATTGCTGGTTTTTGAAAATTTAATAGGATTGCTAATATGAATAAATATCAAACAAAAACTGGAAGAGTTCAGTCTAGTGGAAAGTTATTATCAATGCTAGACCTTCATGGAATCGAGACTCATTGCTGGAGGTGCACACTATGACACACGAAGATCATCAAACTGTGCTTTAAATTCATTCAGTTCAATGTGTCTGCATTCACCACACCCTCAGACAATGTTTTCCACTCACTAACCACTCTCCATACAAAAAAAAAAAAGCCTGCTCCTTAGTCCTTTGCTCATGTTCTCCTTGTACAGTTTCCAGGAATGGTCTCTTGTTTTAACTTACTCCCATTCTGTAAAAAATTTCTTCTACATTAAACTGGTAACTGTATCCTCTGCAGCAGTTATCAATCTACTATCTTACTATCTTCATCCATTAACATCATCTTACCATAATCATTCTTCCTTTTACATGCGTTGTATCAGGAAAACTCGGGGATTTTTCTTGGCCTAATTTCTACTCATAACTGCAGTTTTGCTGTCCTTGCCAATTCGGTCACCTTCTTGCCCTGTTCTTTATATTCCTCGTGCAATTGATTATTAAACATTATTCATCTTGTGCTGCCTTCACAGCACCTTCTTCCAGATTTCATGCTTAATTCCTTCATTCATTCACTACCCTTATTCAGCCTTTTGACCTTCTGAATACATTCACACGCTGATGTTATTAAATATCTCTGTCAGTTGCTAAGCAGCATTTATCTCCTCCTTTCCTTAACTCATTTTGTGCTGTGGCTGCAGGATGTCTCCGAAGCTTCTCATAATCACTGGTCTTACAGTACCACATATATCCTTTCCTCGCAGAGGCTTTCATGTAGCTAGCCACCACTCAGGTGATTACTTCATGATTATACCCAACAACTTGGAGGAACTAAAATAAAGCTATTGATGTATGTACCACATAAACAATACTGGTTCAATAGTATCATAGGACATTGTGTCAAGGCTGTTCTTGAGGAAATTAGTCATTTTTATCTGTTTCATACTGTTATTTTCTTAGAATAATTATTTTACAGTATATTACTGCTGATTTACATATACACATATTTTCTGATAACTTGTTTGAATACAGTAATATTAAAGTAGTACCACCTTAAAATGAATGTTAATGAAGTTGTGAAAAATGAATCTTGCTATTTTGGAAATATCCAGATTAAAATAAATTATTAGATGGACAAAGGGAGAATTGTAAAAAGTCAAAAAGCAGTTAGAGAGGTATTAGAAAAACATGAAAGTAAGCAGCAAAGGGAGAAACAAACAAACAAAAAAAAAAAAAAGCAAAAATGCAGGGGGAAAAAACATGAATTGATGACTGTTATTACTTTAAGTTTTCCCATTGTAAAATCAAAAATTTAACAAATAATTGAAAAGCAGAAAAGAAAAGTAAGAGGCAGTAAGTTCTAGTGGGAACAAGTGATTTGTCTGGTGATGAATACAGTACGAGAGAGAGGATATGAAAGGACTGCTGGAAGAAGCAATAGTGAGAACATGAAAATAGTATGTTACCTAGATATGATAACACGGAATGAAGAAAGGCTATGATAAGATTCAATGCATAGGCTTTATAGAAAAATGGTTGCAAGTTTTTGGATATGTGGAGTGAATGTGAAGGAAGAAGGGATTTATATAAGAGCACTGCACTTGAATGCATTTGATATCAGTTTGGAGAAATTATTAATTGGTATGAGGCCTGATAATAATAAAAGTGACTGAGTTATACAACATATATTAATGATACAATTATGTCTAATGATGGAGATGATTATGATGAAAAGTTGATTGTACGTTTATCCAGTTCAGACTTGAGTATGTGTAAGGATGTCTGTTGAAGTGACACATTTAACATGAATAGTAATCTTAGTTATCCAAATGGGTCATGCACACTACAGGAGAGTATGCAAATAAGCATGGACGTAACTTATGTCCTTACACAAACACCAAGATCATAGGAACAAAGGGGGGGTTGAGTCTTTGTTGCCTTAGTGAGACCAGGCATCTCAGAAGCAGATGTACTAACTGGTATTGGGTGTAAAGGATATGTTGTTTTTAGGAAGAATAGACAAGAGAAGAGGTGATGCTAATGATATCAGATGATTTTAGTCTAGTTAGACTAGAAAGTTATGATTGCAATATAGTAGTAAGCAGTGGTGTTGTGTACCCATTTCAGTTGGGTATGCTATTGTGCGGCTTATATAACCCATGCTACAAAATTTACATCACTTTGACTGTATGATTGCATTTTTATCAGTGTATGAAAGTTTTAAGAGTGCATAGTGCATCAGTGCTCATCTTAATTGGTTCAATGCAGTTAATTGAATAACTTTGAATACTTTAATTTATCAATTAATTGTAACCAAATCTGCATGGAGTGGGGGACACAATGTATTTGTTTTAAGATATTAGAAAATGATAATGAAGGAGAATCCTAAATTTGATTAGTATATTTGAATTACTCAAAGGTGTAATATTTGGAAGAGGAGGACAAGGTTTACCTCCTTTGACTACAGTCATACAATCTGCAAAATCTCTGGCCGAAAAGGGGATATTCAGTAGGTCGTCAACACTGTTTCTCCTTGTAAATATAGGCAAAAAAAAAAAAGTTATAAATTATTTATAGAAAATTATATGACATAGACAAGTTTGTCAGTGTCCTAAACACGTCAATTCACACTTCATGCACACAAAACAGATAAAAACTCAGAAAACAAAAACTGCAACTCATTACAGATGACAATGCTCAATTGGACTGGTTGACACAATAACCAATCACAGCCACTGATTTCTGGGTGTATTGTCTCAGCGCACACCCTGCCTTGCCTTCTGGGTGCTTTAAAACTACTGGAACCTATGAATTTGACCCGATGTGCCATCTGTACATTGGTTCAAAAGGCTCAAAGGTGTCCACATTTGTGACCACACACCTGGGCTATTAATGCAAATGTGATGCAATGTTTACATGTCATAAAGTGTCCTCTTCATGAAGCATTAGTATATTGTGTTTGATTTTAGTTAGGAATCACACAAAGCCAGGAAATAATTAAGGGAATCTTTAACAGGAATAAATGCAAAAATATAATATTGATGATATTGCTATTTCATGGGTGTGCACTGCACACCCGGAATATATGCCCCTAGTAGTAAGTTTAAAGCTATATGGTGTGAAGTTGAATCTAAAAAGATCAAATACATGGTGTGTAGTTGCTAGTGATGAAGAAATGCATCATCAAATAAACCTATTTGGTACTAAAAGAGTAATCATCATGGGTGAATTCAATTATTCAAGCATTGATTGGGTAGCAGCAAAATCTCATAAGAATAAAACCAAATTTATTGAGTTGTTGCGAGACAACTTCCTTAAGCAGCATAGAACAGAAGAAACTCATGGTCAGAGTATTAGACAACAATGGTGTTGGGGGGGGGGGTTAGATGTGATCATGTACTGATCTGGGAAGTGGCTAAGTATATAGATATTTCATTTGGAAAAGATTACATGTTAAACTTCAAATTAGGAATTCTGATCAAGTGAGGAGAACACTAGGTTCAGTCCCATGGAATCAGTTGCTAAATAGGAAAGATATCTGCTGTGCATGGGAAGTATTTAAAAAATACATCAATGATGCAATGTCAAAGTATGTCCCTATAGTTTCAAGAATAAAGAGGGTGAGAGTTAGATGGATATGCAATCTTATTAAGCAAGAGATTCTTAAAAAAAAAAAAAAAAAAAATGTGGAGGAAATATTATGTGCAAAAGGATGTAATTTATGAAATTTGTAATATGCAGGCCAGAAGAGCTGCAACTGTTGCATCAAAAGCTAAGTGTGAGTATGAAAAGAAACTGGCTCCACGAGTTAATGATAACCCAAAAGAATTCTATCATTATGTTGTAAGTAAAAGAATGAATGTGAAAGAATAAGTGTCATCAATGCAGATGGTATGTATTTGGGTGGCAGTTATAGAAAAGATTATTCATATATGACTTCCCATTTTGTTAAAAGTCACCAATTCACCTGGTGTATACAATATAGAGCTCATTGCTACCTATACACTAGATGAAGAAACTCAGGTGCATGGAGATAAACTAGAGCTGTTGCATAAACTGAACATGAATTCAGTAATAGAGACAAATGGGATATTAGCATGGATGCTAAAAGAGTGTTCAGCTGAACTGGCTGCTCCTTTGACAAGGTTTGTTATTGATGTCTCTGCACAAGAAAAATTTAACAGGACTGGAAAAATGTATGATAATCCTATTGCACAAGAGTAGTACAGGGAATGGGTTGACAGAAGGTGGTGATTGAGCAACTTGCTCACATTTTGTAAAGTGATGGTTGAGTTAGACAAAGGGAATGAATATCCCATGATACTTTTGAACTTTGTTAAAGCTTGGATAAAAGAATGGCTGACTGACAAATCAAAAAAAAAAAAAAGTGGTTATATGAGAGATGTGCAAGACTTGCACATCTCCCTCATATAACCACTTTTGAAAGATTTAACAGGAGACGTACAGCTCTTTCCTGATGATGCAAAGATAGGCAGTGTAATCAGAAATTTAATTTACGTACAGAACTTGCAGAATGGTTTGAATTAAACTGAAATTGTCGGCATGGGAAAATGGTTATCACCTCAGTGCTAGTAAATGTAAACCTATGCACTTTGATGTAATGAGATATCCAATGGCATATTATAGTAGGATTATACTAAAAAAAACTGGCCAGGCTGCCATTTTGCCTCTTTACAAGGCCTTAATATAACCTCAACCAGAGTACTCTACATGGATCTGATCTCCTTGTTTTCTGAGATGACAGTAAGAGGTCAAAAAAAAAAATAATAATAAAGATAATATTTGGACTTTAGAATGTAGATTAAGAGGAAAGATTGAGAATTTGCAGACTACAGACAATAACAAACAGGAGAAAATGATATATATGAACAAGCCCTACAAATGTCTGAAAGGGTAACACAGGATATCAGTAAATGGAATTTTTCATTTTATGGAGGGTGGCAAGAGGATGAGAATGAATGCAGTCAAGAAAAGGGGTGAGAGATAGATTTTTCTCTTATAGAGCATTGCATGACTGAAATGGCTTGCCTTTGGAGGCAGTTGAGTATAGATTGTGTGTGTATGAATTCAAGAGAAAGCATGATGGTAAGTTATCACTTTTTTTTGCAAGCTATTAATACAGGGGTGTTCAGAAAGTAATTTATTTTACTTGTCCAACATGCACATGTTATCATGTGCACGTTGGACAAGTGTTTTACAAGTTTATAACTTATAACATTTGCAGTAGTTGAATATTTTTTATGATGAATCAAGTGTAGATGTGAATACTGTACAAAGCTGGACACAAAGAACAATTAAACAGTATAATGAATTTGACATTAATTGACTGATCACAAAATGGTTACCAAAAACTGCGATTTATTTTCATAAGTAGAAGCTGAGCAGTTAAAGAAAATTACCAAATATGTTAATATTTTGGAATATTTTAAAACATAAATTTCATGTAGCTCCAGATGTAAGACAATAAACAAAAGCTAAGCTTTATGGTAATGGAGCTGCCCCTCCCCCCCCCTCTTTTAACCTATAGGCCTAGTACAAAATCTATAGCACGTCAGTGCTGTGTGTGAGGTAAATATGTAAATATAACCTGGATAATATGAAGATCTAGATGATGATATGTAAAGCAAATTTTAAAGCCAAAAAATGCAAGATTGAAAAACATTGTGAAAGGTAAAAACCAAATACATGAGTCAAGATATCGGAAAATAAGAATAAAATCATAAGCATAATTTGGAATGCATTGAATTTAGTGATTATGAAGTTTAAAAATACTGAGCTGAAAAAACTCAGAAAAACTATAGTAAGACCAGCCAGCTTGTATGCATAACTAACAATGGTAAATTCTCCCCCAACCATTCCAGATGCCTAACATACAATGCTCCTTATA
Source organism: Typopeltis vanoorti (assembly GCF_054136105.1). Classification (NCBI taxonomy): domain Eukaryota; kingdom Metazoa; phylum Arthropoda; class Arachnida; order Uropygi; family Thelyphonidae; genus Typopeltis; species Typopeltis vanoorti. The sequence continues at coordinate 38,906,718 of NC_143558.1, read as the reverse complement.
TCCTTTTTGCCAGAAAGAGATCAGAAAAATAGACACAAAAAAAGTCTTCTGGCCCTGATGACATTCCTCCAATTGTCCTTCATGAAAGTTTATGCACCAGGACTGACTCTTATCCTATGTTGCCTGTATATACTCTCTTACTCCACTGGTATCTATCCTACAGCCTGGAAATTGGCCTATAACCCCTTCCCAAACAGGGCAACAAGTCACTACCATCCAATTACTTCCCTATCTCGCTCACCTTGGCCTTGTCTAAAGTAATGGAAGAAATTTTCAAATCCCAGTTCCTACACTACCTTGAAGGCACCCACCTAATAAATGACTGCCAGTATGGATTCCGTCGCTGCCGATCAACAGGAGATCTGTTCACGTGTCGCCCATCTCTGGATAAATGCCATGGAGAAATTTGGCAAATCTCAAGTGGTTGCACTTGATATCTTCAAAGCTTTTGACCAGATCTGACACAAAGGCTTGCTAAGCAAACTACCATCGTTTGGTAGTCTCAAGACTTCTGTAGTTGGATTGCCAGCTTTCTGTCTGGATGCCACTGTGTGATGGTGGATGGTTCCTTATCCTCTCACCATTCAACTGATGCCAGGGTTCCACAAGGTTCTGTCCTCTCACCAACCCTCTTCCTGCTATATATCAATGACCTACTTCAGTTGACCTCTAACTCAATACACAGTTTTGCAGATGACAGCACATTGCACTCCTTCCTTTCATTTGATAAACATTACCCTACACCAGGGTTTCCCAAACTGTGTTCCACAGAACACTAGTGTCCCATGGAAGGTAAATAAGTGTTCTGCGAGAAGTTCTCCTGTAATTTGTCATTTTAGTTTTCTAAGCATTTTTCATGAATAAATATTTTATAGTGGAAATATTCTGAGGAGAATAATATTCGTGAATATGTCAAAGCTCAGACCCAGAACGGCTAATAACACATGTGTATCATTAATTTTCACACATCAAACCTTTCAACATTTGGGAAAGGGAATACCACTGTTTATGACCGGTCATAAAAATTGCCTTCAAGCAGATTATAACAATGGGCAGTGTATCCTCTGTTCTCAAAACTGAAGGAAATGACATCTGTGTAGCAAATGTCAGTGACCAAGCAGCATATTTTTAAACATGAAAATATTCAAGAATTATCGTCAATTTTCACACATCGAAATCTTTCAACAATCGGGAAAGAGAATGCTGCTGTTTATGACCGATCATAAAAATTGCCTGCGATTACAACAATGGGCGGTGTATCCTCTGTTCTTAAAACTGAAAGAAATGACATCTGTGTTGCAATTGTTAGTGACCAATCAGCAAGGAAGTATAAAGAAAAATTTTCCACTAAAATTGAAGATCAAGGTAGTCTGTATCTGGTTCTCAAATCTAGTAATACTGAATACTTTCTTCACAAGTTTGTATTGTAGTGTGAAAGTTCGAAACCGTAGTGCCATGATTTTTTTAAAAGTAATAGGCTGGCAGATTTAAATTTTAATATGAATGAGAGAAAAGGGACTTTGTTTAATTTTGGTATTAAGAAACCTCTTATTGAAGGTGTTTGTGACGCAACAGATAGCGAGTCATCCACCACCAGCCTACAAAGCGATCTCCAGGATGTACAAAAGGAGGGTAAAACTACTAGCACACAGGAGAAAGTCTTCATTCACTCGTAAGTACTTATAATATTAGAAATTTTTGCTGATCAGAATGGGATATGTCAATGAAAATCAGCACAAATTAATTTGATGATATTTATGTTTGAATAATTAATGATCAATTATTAATTAATAATAAAAAATCAGTAAATTAACAATTAATTATTAATTAACACATTACAAAATAATCAAGGTGTTCCATGAAAATATCAGGATGTGAAGTGTTCCGTCATAGGAAAAGTTTGGGAAACACTGCTCTACACACCTCAACCTATAGAACATCAACCACCACTGCCCTCAATTATGATCTCCAAGCCATTCTCCAGTGAGGTTCAGATAACCTTGTCAATTTCAGTGCTAATAAAACCCAGTTCTGTCTTTTTTCTTATTTAAAAAAAAAAAAAAAAGTTTTCTCCAAGTATTATTTTTGACAACACCCAAATTTCCAGACAATTTCAGATTTCTCTTCTTGAAATTATCCTGAAATCAAGCCTCTCTTGGCATAAACACATCACAACCATCCGTCGCATCCTCGGCTTCTAAAAAAACTAAGATTTCTCTTTTACTCAAGATGTTACTTCATCTCTGAACAGTTGTTAACCTTATACAAATCACAAATTCACCCAGCTATTGAATACTGCTCTCACATGGGGTGGGGCTCAATTAGACTTATTAATGATCCATCTGTTACCAACTCACTTCCCCCCCCCCCCCCCCACTTTTGCACAGGCATTTCGTTTCCAGAATATGTGTATTCTACAAACGTTCGTCAGAAATAGCATCAATAATTCCCCCGCTTAGTATTAAGTGTGCAGCTACTTCTCAACATTCCTTCACAGTACACTTTGAAACCCACAGCACAAGTTTCTTTTCCTCTTTCATTCATCTCTGCAACTACTGTATTGTGGAATAATCTTCCCCATGTTGTGTTTCCTAAGGAATACAATATAGTCTTTTAAATCAAATTTAAACAAGTTCCTCCCTTCCCCAACCCTCTACCCATATACAGTTTTTATTTATTCGTTTCCCCAATTCCTCGACTGGTTGAGCCTTTACGGTACTAATGTACTATAGGTTAATCAACCAACCTCTCTTGTATGGGCTCAGCATAAAGTATAAATAAGAGTGTGGTGCACTGCTGTTTTGGTAGGTTGTCAGATAAGATAGAAAAACTAGTTATGAGCTTGCCACATGGTTCACTAGATGTATTATTTTATTAGCAAATGAGTCATAAATCACTAGTGCTGAAATTCAACATTGAATTTGGCAACCAAACACAAGTCAACCACATCATTACAGAATCGGACATACAATAAAGTGTACTACACTCATTAGGTACTGTGTCAGTTGACTCATGAAGATGAGACTGGAAGTTTTGTCACTAGTTGATTCAGTATTACCAAAAAGAAGGTAATGCATTCCTTCACAAAATCATAACTTGAAAGTTTGGTCGATCATTATGACCTCCAAATGAAAATTCAACCTGTGGACTATCGCTGCCTTATTTCACTGAGGGCTGAAAGTGAACCTACCTTCTGCAGGAAAGTGCATGATGACTGTTTTGGGACAGCAAAAGTATCATTCACCAGGATTTTATGCTGAAAAGGATGACAAATTTGCAAAGTTCTGAAATTCATTATTTCAGCTTTGTTGAAATAATGAATTAATCCTGTTCATGCTATGGAACAGCCATGGCTTTACAACTTGCAGTACAAGGCTGCACTTGAGCATGTTAACTTCAAATCCTATATTTTAGACAGCTGTTGAAGCTGTGCAACATCCATCATGTGCAACAACAACTACAGCCTAAACATGGCTCCATTGTATTTCTGGTTATTTCCTAAATTGAAAACATCTTCGATTGATCCTATAACAACCCCTTAATAACTTGTAAGTCTCAATCATATCTCCCCTCTTCCTCCTGTCCACCAGACTCTGCAAGTTGATTTGTCTCAATCTTTCCTCATACTTGACATTCCAGAGGTTAGAAACTACCTTATTCAGGTAGTTTCTAACTCTGGACCCTTTCCAACATCTCTTCATCCTTCTGAAAACCAGGTAACCAAATCTAGGCACAATAGTCCATGTGTGGCCTAATCAAAGCCTTATACAAAGAAACAAGAATCTCCCTACTTCTACAAGTCAGTGTCCTCTGCATCATTCCCAGAAGCCTTTGTGTTGTCTTCACAACTTTGGCTATGTGTCTCCTAAATTTCAGATCCTTATCCACTATCACCCCCAGATCTCTTATTTCCTCCACCTCCAACAATATATCCTCACCAAGCATAAATTCTGCATCCCATCTTTGTTTTCGAAATTTTAAAACCTTACCTTTTGCAACATTGAACTCGCATCCCCATTTCTGTGCCCAATCATTCAATTTATTCAAATCTTCTTGTAAGGCCACAACATCTTCTCTACTCTTCATGGTTCGTCCCAACTTTGCATCATCTGCAAACAACTGAATGTCTCCATCCAAATCTTCACCAGTATCATTAATATACAAGTTAAACAACAATGGTCCTAAAACAGACCCATGAGGCACACCACTAGCAACTTTCCTTTTCCTGGATATTGCTCCCCCATATGCAACTTGTTGATACCTATCAGATAGCCAATGCACCAATCTAATATCCAACCCCATCCACTCCAGTTTGACTATCAACTTATCATGCGGTAATCTATCAAAAGCCTTTTCAAAATCTAAGTATATTACTGTGTATCCTTCTCCTCTGTCCATAGAAGCAGTCACCTTATTGTAATAAGTAAGTAGATTACTAAAACATGACCTCCCTTTAGTAAATCCATGCTATCCATGAAAGATAATACCATTGTTGTCAACCCAATTCTGAATCCTAGTTCTCACAAGTTTCTCCAACAACTTAACCACAACACCTGACACATAGATAGGCCTATAGTTTGATTCTTCATCAAATCTATCTTCATAAAATTCTATCACCTCCTTTATGAAGTGGCACAATCTGGCCCTCCTTCCACTCCTTAGGAACTTGACCCAGTGCGAGATAATTAAAAAAAAATATGTCAAGGCCAGCGTCAGCTCCCTGGCGAATTCTGAAGGAATGTGCCAGGGAGTTGTAAGTGAACACCTCTTGCTCACTTACAGTCAGTCTCTCTTCCTCATCATCAATCTCTCCATGAAGTCACAAGATTGAAAGACCTTTATGAACTGCTCATTATGTATCTCCACCACACCTTCTGCAACAGCTGTCTTTATACCATTTTCTCCAATCAATGTCATCCGTCCATAATCATTCTTTCTTTTGCTGGCTACATATCAAAAGAACTCCTTAGGATTCTTTTTGACTTCATTAGCTAACTCCTGTTCATACCTCTCTTTAGCTATCCTCGCCAACCAAGTCACCCGCATTGCCTGGTCTTTGTAGTCCTCATGGAATTGGTTATTTCCACTTCTCTTATGCTGCCTCCATAATGTCCTTTTTCTCTGTATCGCATGCTTAATCTCTTTATTCATCCATTTCACACCTACCTTATTTAACCTTCTCACCCTTGGAATACATTTAGATATTGCATCTACTAATAGTTTTTGAAAATCCCATAAGCTGCATTGATCTCTTTTCCAGCTAACTCCTCATTCCATGCTACACCTGCAAGCTCTTCATAATCACCCCCCCCCCCTTGTAGTTCCACATATATCCTTTTCTTACAGAGTCCTCACACTGCTGGCAACCACCCAGGTAATCACCTCATGATCACTCTCACCAATTGGTGGGTGATTTGACACTTCATTTATAATTACATCCTCTGATGAGATGACCAAATCCAAGATCCTCAATCCTCATGTGCCCTTGATACTTAATCATGGTAGTGCATTTGGTAATGTTTGGAAAAAAGATGTCAAAAAGATTTAGCCTTTTTCCAGTTTGTATATACTGTAAACAAGCTGTCCAAAGCACTGCCTGCAGTGTGATTTTGTGCAGCACGCCTGTGGGTTTTGATTTTCACGAGCAAAAAAATAAAATAATCTGAATCAAATGCGTATTAGATATTTTAATTCTATCACTAATTAATAATCTCGATGTTAGTAATTTTATTTAGTGTTTTTACATTACTATATACCCACGTGTTTTTCAAATATTAGATGTCTCAAAGAAGCGATCTTATACTGTTTTGTTCCAACACGCATGCTCCAGGCACTCGCGAAGAACATGGGCGCGCAATTAGTATTGTTCATTTATCGAGGTTGTGTCACTGCTGTTCACCAGATTACTAGATACACATTGTGATACGGCCCTCGGATTACCTAAGGTTGGACAGCCCTGCTGTAAAGGAAACGTTTTCTCCTTAACATGTTATTTAATTCTTGTTCATCTTGTGAAATAGCATTCTGTAACTTAAGTTTGGCATGATAAATAACTTTAACCTGTTCCATGTAAACTTATATATACTGGTGCAGCATGAATGCCTCAATATTTCATCAGTTATTGTCCATGTTTTATCATTATGAGTAAGACAAAAATATTTTATGTATTTGGATACTTTTATAGTCTTGACTGTATAATACAACCACACTCTCTTCATTGTTGTAAATGTTTTGCATTTTAGTGTTCTGTTAGTGGTTATCAGATTCATTCCACAGATATTTAGTGAAACTAAGTTTTTTAAAAGTACCAAGTTGAGTATAAGTTCCATTTGGAACTTTCAAGGCAATTGTTTAGATATGGTGAGCTTTGGTTCCTCTTCGTGAATCATTTTGACCTTAGAGCATGAGTATTTGTGAAATTGATACCTACGACGTTATTATTCTCATGTTTCATAGAATCATAAACTTAATGCAGATGATTCTTCCCATTTCGCATATAGCAGCACCTAATGTCACTGTGAATTATCTCAGTATCGGCACACTTTCCTTGCATCAGCATTTGTGCACAGGCAGAGATTTGGTCAGCTGTGTTTCTTGGATGTGGTGTTGGGAGAGGATTCACAGGTGACCAAACTAGTGATGGGTCTGTGAAGTGCTCTCTTTGAGGATGGATGGAGGTTTGCAGATTGCGAAACTTAGTTGATAGTTGGAAGCAGTAGAATATGATAGAAACATTAGTTACTGAAGGAGTTTTATGGAGTAGATGCTGAAGAAATTTTCGAGTGCATGACAGGACATTTGGAAACAAGGGAGTTGTTCTCTGGAAGATGTAAGTGCTTATAGTTAACAAGGACTACTTTTTTTTTCTTCTAGAGTGCTGAATGAATGGAATGGGTTGACAGAGATAGTCAGGATTTTGCATTGTCAGTGAGTGACTTTAAAGAGAGAGAATTGGCATTGTATCAATAATGATTAATGTGGGCCATGACTAGTCTGGACTCTTGATGTTCACATGTAGTATAATGTAGTATAAATAATACAGTTTCTGGGGGGGGGGGGTATTATTTTTCATCAACTTCACACAAGATTCCTATTTTTATCTTAATAATTTGTGCACACCATGTGTGCACAAGAGGAAAAATGGGAATCTGTCGTTGATCTATTGCATGTTGGTGCTAAAGAGAGAAGTTGGCTCACTAAGTTTGAAGCTGAACTCTGAATGAATGATCTGCAGCTGCTCATCTCAGTTTAGTAAAAAGTAGAGGAATGGTATAATGACGTGTGTTTAAATTTTTTTTTTCCCACTCTGTTGTTGACAAAAATACCTATATATAAAATCAATGTTGTCAACAAAATACCTATAGAAGAAATATAAGGTAAACATATAATAAGAAAATGACTGGAGTGAATCTATGAGAAATCATCAGTTAACCAGATAGCCTTCTTCTGTGTAGTATAAAGCATATTTGAGGGAGGATATTGGTGCACAATTCAAATGTGTAAGCAGCATTTCAAGTTTGGATTGATTTGATATCTTATAATGTTAGGAATCTTCTCAATGATTTAATAATCTGGTTATTTTATTGATTGGGGAGAAACTCTCAGAAGTTTGTTTTCACTTTATACAGTGGAGAAACAAACCTTTATTCAGTTTTCTTTAAAGTCTTGAACAGTGCCAAGTAGTAAATGGTGAAAGATATTGATAATATCACTGTGTTTAGAGGGAATGTTCCAGGGAGTTAACATAAGCTTTGATACACCTTTTTAATATAAGTCTTACATGGGTCAAGTTCTAAAAGAGTGGAAAGAGGACAAAATTGTGCTGCTTCATAAAAAAAAAAGGTGAATAAGGCTAATGCCTCAACTTACAGGCCTGTGTGTGTGGAGTTGATAGAGGCAATATGTCAAATTTGTGTTAAAGAGGTTACTGAGGACAAAGATTCAGAATTGGGTTGATAACAATAGCAGTATTCTCTGTGATTGATGTATTTGCTCGAGGAAAATTGTGTTTTAGCAATCTACTTAATTATTACAAGGTAATAAATGCATCAAAAGACAAGAAGCAAAACACCTGGATAAGAAGCCAGACTTGTATCACTGACATCATTCTTCACCACAAGTGACTAAAATGGAAAGGGGCTGGACATCTGTCCAGAAAAGATGAGTGATGGACCACCATACTAATGAACTGGATTCCAAAAGAAGGGAAACGAAGCTGAGGACATCCTAAAAGAAGGTGGAGTGATGAATTATCAAATTTTGTTGGGAAAAATTGGTCAACCATTGCCAAGAACAGAGAAAGGTGAAAGGAATTGCAGGAGGCCTTCGTCCAGCAGTGGACAGAAAATGGCTTAAAAGAAGAATAATAAATGCATTGGACAAGGGAGATGCATGCATACACACAGTATATTTAGATTTTGCAAAGTGTTTTGCCATGTCACAAGCTGGTAATTAAATTGGAACAGATAGTAGAGCGGTACACTGGATTGAAGATTGAATGTCTGATAAATACTACTGAGTTCTGTATGGGGGGGGGTTCCAGAAGAGGGAAGCCACTAGTGGTGTGCTGTTTAACTTGCATGTTAATGATATTGGTAAATGAATATTTTATTCAATTACCATTCGTTGGTAAATGAATGGTAATTGAATAAAATAGGTGAGTGAGGTTGCCAGTTCAGTGTTACAAAGTGTAAGGTTTTAAAATTCAGGAAGCAGAGATGAGGTGCACAGTATACAGTTGGTGGGTGGGGGGGATACCTTAGAGCAGTGCTTCCCAAACTTCTGGATGCCAGGGTCCCCTTTAGAAAAATTAAAATATTTCACAGCCCCCTCAAAGGAAAAAAAAAACGTAATATACACATATATTATTATAACATTTATTGCATTTATATTCAATACAAAACATACACAACGAATATTGCAAAAATCAAATGCAAATATTGCATTTTTAGCATCTTACATGCACATTTGACATGGCACATTATCTCATATTTTTATATAGGTAGATATATTGTTATTGTACGTTTGCAGTACAAGCACATGAAACGTAAAACGATTAGTAATAAAGAAAGAATTTAAAACATAAAAGAAGTTTAATAACAATTTAATGTGACACAATAAGTCAATATCAGGTGAAATATTTGAAACTGCAATTCTTAGATTTCTGCTTTGAAATGAAACTTATATGAATAAGCATATAATTACTAATATTCATTAAGTGCCGAAATACGCAGGAAGCAAAATTTGTGAACCCGCACCAATGTGCGATTTTTTTCCATTAAAATATAAAAAATAACAAAAAAAGAAATAAAGATTAAATGTTTCTTTTAAGATAAAAAAAAATCTACTTAGTCTTAAAACATTTTAAATTTGTTTTCATTATCTCGCACCCCCCCCCCTCAACAAACCTGCGGCCCACAGTTTGGGAAGCACTGCCTTAGAGGATGAGGATATAAGAGACCTGGAATAATGGTGGATAACAACCTAAAATTTAGGGGATGCATTGCTAAAATTGTGAGGACAGAACAGTGGATTATGGTAATGATGCAAATGACACTGGCATGCTACTGTATCCAGATTTGGTCAGTTGGTTTTCAAGAGGATGAAAAGATATTGGAAAGGGTCTAGAGATAGTATTTGACTATGGTGGTTTCTGGTCTTAAGATAGAATGAGGAGGGGATGCAATTGAAGCATGTGAGTTAATAAGAACTTATTACCAGATTACTGTGGATGGGGTTTTCATAGAATGGGGGGGTAAGAGCAGATTTGGAATGCACTGCACTGCCTGAGTGTGGTGAGTGTTGATACATAAGAGCTTATTACTAGATTAATGTGGATGAGGTCTTTCATAGAATGCGGAAGAAAGCAGTTTATGCATGGAGAGTGCTAGGTGATTAAAATGCATTGCCTGAGTGTGGTAAGTGTGGATATAGTGAATGCATTTGATTTAGGGCATGGTAAGAGGAGTGTGTGTGTGAGAGAGAGGACCTCACACATTGGTGTTTTGACTCCATGGAGGTCTTATGATGATGATAATCTCTTACCTAAAGACATTCACTAACATGTATGCCACAGGGATGTAATAACACACATGCAGTTTGTTGCATAAATGCTATCCACTCAATCATCCAAGCTGACAGTTTTCACCTATTATGCAGTGCTACCAGATTACTGAAACATGACTGTCCTTTAAAAAGCCCATTCTGTAGCAATTTTCCTACTCACATCATTTCATTTTTGTGTTCTAACCCTAACCAACCTCTCCAGCACTTACCACTAAAGAAAGTTATTGGCTAGTAGATCAAAATTTTTGTTTGAATGCAATGGCATTGTCTTCTGCTCCTCAAAAACTTTCTTCAGTTGCAAGGCTTATAGTCAAGAGCATCATTAGTTCCTTTTTCACATTCCCTTATTATATGTACCTTTTCCATCCACTCTCTCAGTTTTTACATCAAGCTTGCCTAATATATCAAACACCTTACATTAGCAAAAATTATGGAGACAAACTACCATGTTAGAGCAAAACTTTAGTTTAATATAAACCAAAATGAACACTCGACGTTTCGACTTTCATATCAAGGTCATCATCTGGAGCATACACATATATACAAGAAACAAGCTGCACTACAATGCACATGGTTTGCTAAAGTTACTGACCAACTGTTACAACAATTATTGACTAACCTCTGGTGAAGGGAAGAAAAAAAAACTTTTATTACATCAGAGCTAGAGTCCTATTATTATTATCTATTAGGTTATAAAATTAAATTGGGCTGGAGAGCAACATGTTATATTCTGAATAGAATATATATATGTGTGTGTGTGTGTGTGATTATACATTTCAGCCAATTGGTATGGAATAGTTTCCAATAATAAAAGCTGAAAATTGCTTAAATTCCTAAAGCATGCTGGAAACTAAGTAGGCTGAATATGTGCCATTCAATTTCTTGGAATTTTATATAGGAACTTGGAACTTTATATAGGGTGTTGAGAGCATGATCTGAGAGGCCTGCTTCACCAAAATTGTTATATTTAATGTGTCTTTTGTGTTCTTTTACGTATAGGAATTGTACGTCCAGTTTCACCAATATAAGATAAGTTACAGATGCAATAAACTCCAGAAACTTTACTTCTCAATAGCACCTAGAACTGTTAATAAAGCGGACTTTATATACCACATAGAAAGAGGCATTGACTCTTCCTATTAATATAGCTGATAAAATTCATTTAGAAACCAGCAATATTCTGAATAGAAAGAAAACCTTATAGAGCAATCTTACAAAAACAGAACTAGCAGCAATCAAGTCATTAAAAGCTAATCAAGGTATAATTATACCTTGATTAATTTATATAGTGAATCATTTGATACTCTAACTCATTCGGGGATCATTTAATTTGAAGATTTAGTTATATTGATGGGCAGTAATTGAGAGATACCTCCCACACACATTCATCAAAGGATTGTCATAGAGGATAGTTAGTATAGTAAATTTTATTTAGCTTGGTATTAATATCTGTGGGCCTTGGGAAGAAACCAGATGGTTGTTTTTATAGTGAGTGAATTTGTTATAGTGGTGTTGGCCATTGCAAAAGCCAGTGGTATGCTATTCATTATTGTTATATAGAGCAGTGGTGAAAATACACTTTCTTGGCACCTCAAGCCATTCTATCATACTAAATGTAGTTCTTCTCCAACTGAAGCAGCAGTTCCATTTTCCATCTCCAACCTGGTTGGCCGAGTGGTTAGCGTATCCGCTCTCTGGCCAAAAAGGCTGCAGGTCAAGTTTGAATCCCGTTGTGGACATGGATGTTTGCGATTGTCTGTGAAAATACTTCTGGTGGTGGTGGCAGTAGATGGTGTTGGTGTAGCTGGTGGATCGAATGGTGGAGACAGTTGTAGAGTAGAGCCTCCCTCAGTGAGTCTTTGGATTTCCTGGAGGTGTCACATAATAATAATAAATCCTTAGCAGGTAATTATTGTCTGAAATAGCTTTATAGTTAAATTTCCTGAATTGCAAAGTTATTACAAGCCTGAAGTAGCTAAAGTTCTATGTTTGGTCTCTAGGGAAGAGTTCTGGATTATCTAAAAATATAAATAATACAAAAATATATATAAATAGCAAAAAGTCCTTTGCATTCGTGGTATTGTAACTAAAGAGATACGACCTTTCTTGGATAAGAATCACATAAAAAAAATCTTTGCCAAAAATATCCCAGTTTGAGAAATGGCTGAAAAACAGTCGAGGAAAAAGTGAGACTAGAAAGTGATTAGAATCAAGCCTGAACAGTTTTTCTTCTGTCTCAAAACTGCCAGAAGAAAGACGATGCAAATTCCACTTCCACAGTGCTAGACAGTTACCACTTATGGAATAGATACAGAAGAAATTTTTGAATATGTAACAAGTGTGTGTGTAGGGGGGGGAAGGATTTACTCTCAAAGTTGTAAGATTACGGTTAACAAAGAATGTATGGATTGAATTTTGCTTGCAGAGATGAACTGGTCAAATTGGTTGTTAGTGGTAGTTGAGTGCATTATCAATGAATGAGTTAAAGGAGCATTGTGTGAATAATAGTTAAAGTGAAACTTTCAGTCTTGTATTCATGCAGAGATGCCTGGCTAATAATATACTGTATACTTCACACTCCATTACATTGCCTGATATTAAGCATAGATGTTTTTGTAAATTTAATCATTGCTGTTGATTTATTGGAATGATACTCCACTTTTGATATATGTATAAACATATTTATAAATTGCCAGCCTGGTTGCTGAGTGGTTAGCATATCCGCTCTCCAGCCAAAAGGCTGTGGGTTCAAATCCCGTCGTGGGCATGGATGTTTGTGATTGTGAAAATACTAATGGTGGGCAGTAGATGGCATTGGTGTAGTTGCAGTTCATTGTAGTTAGTGGATTGAGTGGTGGAGACAGAGTTGTAGAGTAGGTGCCCTTCCTTGATGAGTCTTTGGACTCCCTCGAGGTGTCAAGTAATAATAATATATTAATCATTTGCATCTCTCTGAAGGATGGGTAAAACTTCACCTTAACAAAGGTTTACAAAGATTGCTGGAAAATTTATAAACGAATAAATTTTGTACTCAAATGAGATTAGAAAATGTTTTTCTTCTGAAACTTTGAGCCTTTACATGATTTCTCAAAGAATGCAGCTCTAAATTAAATAGCTTTAAGATTAATTTACTAGTTAATCCACTTTGTGGTGTGCATATTTGTTTCAACTCCTACTTGCATGTTAAATACTTTTACATTTCTAAGTGGTGCCATATGAGAAATTTTTTTTCCTGCCACATGGGAATAATTTATTTATTTATTTATTTTGACAGTTATTTGTCTTCTTAAGCATTTAAGTGCTGAGTTAGCCAAAGATTTATTCAGTTAGTTTTGTATTTCATTTCAGTTTTGATGCCTATTCACTGCTAAGGTTTTGTGTGGTAGTAAGGAAGGCAGTTGGTGTTAATCTAATATATTCTGCATTTTTATGCAAACGTGATTTTGACGTGAACCTCCTTATTGAGAAGCAAGAATTTACTAAAAAAACAGCAAAGTAACAAACAGAAAGGTAGAGACATGTCTTTGCAACAAGTGCAATCAGCCTTTCAGAAAGTATGTTATTGTGCATAATAGTTAGTGTGGCCTCCCATGATAAAGTCTTGGACTCTTGAAAATACCTGGCTAACAATAGTAATCATCCCACCCATGAAAGGTTAAAAACCTGTAATAGTCTTGGATTCAGACATCAGATGGTGAAAATCTAATTTTATAGGTCTAAAAGTATTTTAAGCTTTTAAAAAACTAAGTAGTTTGAGGATTTTTAATTATATTTAACTGCAAGATGAACTGTTTGAAATATGTGATCAGTATAGGATCTAAACAGTTTTTGAAGGTGGATATGAATAACCATGTTCGGTGTGACATTGAGTTTATTACTATTACATGACGCCTTCAAGGACTAATAGAAAATGGACTGAATTAGCCACTAGCTACTCATATGCATAATTTTGGAAGTACCTTTATTTGTCTTAAATTCATTTTTTGTTTTTAACATGATTCATTTTTTAGTAATTTTTTAATGGTTATCGCAAAATAATTAGTACAAATGTCTTAACAAAGAAGAAAAAAAAACGCGAAAAGTTTAATATTTGTAGTTTTACTAAATTTAATCATTGGATGGTATCTTTTTTTTTTTTAATGTATACCATCCCCACCTCTATTATGAGTATAATCTCGAAATTAAAATTCTGGTAGATCGCAAAGTAACGGAAAGACGTCTAGAACTAAATACGAGGAAAAGATGCTTGTGTGTACTTTATGTAGTTCTTCCTCTCTACCACTAAATATTTTCTCAGCAGTCATAATTTTTCTCTTCTGAGTAACTTATCCAAACCAAATCGGTAGGTGTATAAAACCCATTTCAGAAATTTTCAATTCGGGAAATCATAAGTTGCCTAGATATGAGATACCGCATATCTAGGCAACCGAATTAAATGACATTCCATTATGTCGTTTAATTCCTTTTTACGCTTATTATATTTCGAAGATCGCCATCTTTGGCGGATCTATGACTGGTTAGTACGTCTCCTCTCACTCTCAAATAGGCAGGAAGACGCTCTGCTAGAATGCATGATTACGCACGTCTGATGGTTTCCTGGAGGGCTGGGCGTGGAATTGCAGCGCAAGGGTAGTAAGCAGATGTTCATCACTAGACCGTGGCCACAGCTACGAGAAACATGATATGATAGTCACGTCCACTCTGTGTATGTGGTACTAGACTGTTTGCTTTCGTACCTTTTTGGTAGTACGCGTTAGTGTGAAATAGGGAATTACCTTTTGGGTGCACATGTTCTTTTAAAATAAAATAAAATAAATTTGCGGTATACCGCTGTTAATTTTAAAATGCCGTTGTTACTGTACGATATGTCGCTAAGTTATTTCGCTTTCGCCGGCACCGATTAAAGTAGTTGCGATTAAATTACGTGTTTTTGACTATCTGTGGAAACGGATTTAATTAAATGTAGGCCCAATTTAATAAGTTCGTTTTCTAAAGTTCACACCAGAAAAACTTAAAAAACATACATAAGCCCGTTTCCTTAAACATCGTTAAATTTAAGAAATAAATTATCGGCTTTCTAATTATTTGCCCCCCCCCCCCCACTGAGCATTCGAACAAAAAAAAAAATAAATAAGCATTAATAAAGATTAACCAACATGTGCAATGCCTATAAAGAACTTTGTTTGGCATTAAAATAAAATATTTAAAAAAAAAACTAGAAGAGGGAATTTTTTAAAAAAAATCCATTGCTCTGCAACTTTGGTATAGACACAATGTTTATCTTTAAATTTGAGAATTCAGGACAGTTCCAGATTCAACATAAGAATTATCTTGTTATTGCACTACTTAAAAGGTGAACTTTGTCCATGGCCTATATATTTGCCTTTTATTAATGCTTTGAAAAAAAAGCACTAGTAAAAGGCAAATATACAAGATCCTGGACTGAATTCATATGTTCATATTTTAACATAATGTCAAGTCTCTCTTTTGAAGGTTGTACTTCCATATGCTCTTGATCACTTTTGATACATTGCTTTGATATTTGGCTGTAAAATCATAATAAACAAATATATATTATTAAAGGAGTGTTTTAATTGAGAAGTATATACATGAACAAATAGATTTTGTGGCATTAAGTAACTTTTCTTCACATAATTCTCTCTGAAAAATAGTCTTGTTTCTCTTTACTTCTGGTGGATACCAAGCATGCATTTGATTAACAAAGCAAGGGTTAAAGAAATTTTCTTGGGAGGAGAATTATTTCTTATTCTAAGCAATAATTAATAAAATTAGAATGTAAAATAACAGCACACCACCCTGGTCACCTAAAACCTTTCAAAAAAAACTTGAATTTTCATGGCTCTTTGGTTATGGCAATCATTATCATCATTAGCTTCAGTTACATCTGTGCTTTCATCATTAGCTATTCCTGTGGGCACGGCTGTACTTACACTTTTCCTGAGGTGCTAGAGTGCTTTAGGATCCCTCCCTCATGTTGGGGCCCCCAAGCTAGAGTCTCATGCACCTGTGCATAAGTACGGTCCTGTCTGTGGGTGCTTATTATAACTTCTGTTAGTGCTTTTGCCATGGCCATTTAGATTTTGATAAATCTAATATCGTGTCTGACTGTTTATCTGAATTGGAGAAACATTTTCTTTGATGCTTTTAGATGTGACAAAATATTTACCTTTGAAACCTAAAAAATGTTTTGAGTGATGGAGAGCTTATGAAAATACGACCTTTGATAATAATTGCCTTTTATTAGTGCTTTTAAGGATTTCACTGAACTGAGAACTATTTCAGGTAAGTTCTCATCATACGCTTAGCTCAAACAGTCATACATTCTGATCCCTTTCCAAGACTGTTGAGTACAACTTCTTCTACGCTCATACTTTTATCACATCTAAAGATTAAGCTGATTTGACATCATTCTTTCTTCTAATCAGTGCTAAATGCCCAAAGCAAATTGCATTCTGCCAAACCAAGAATAGCAGCTCACTTTGTGCCATCTTTGATCTTTTTGCCTTAAAATGATCTGAATTTTTGAATATCTGAGATACCAACACATCTGCTCTTTGTGCTCTAGAATTAACACACACACACACACAAAATGCAGTTTAATGGAATAATTACAGCGCAAAGAGAAATAATTA